>NC_064410.1:19704166-20030000 GCF_023375975.1 Astyanax mexicanus | reverse complement strand
CTGTGGTCCAGTTTAATTTTTAATCTTCTTCTCCTAAGGTGTAAATTGGTAGTAAAGTGGAAATGTCTAGACAGGTCTGATAGTGACCATAATGTTTTCAGACTGCCTACAAATGTTCTGTTTATGAAACTAAAGCCACGTGATATTCATATTTAATGCACACCATAAATTGAGACATGAATATTTGCACGGCAGCTTGGAGAAAAAAAGTTTAGAAAAGAACTTCAGAGAGTATAATTATAGCACTCCAGAGCTATCTTCCTTCAGAGTTTTTCTTTTTTTTTCATTCCTATCTCTTTTCAGAGAGATACCCTTCTTCTGTATTGATTTGACAAAGCCTATAGCTATCTGTTCTGACATATTTCCATCTGCAAAGATGTTCTCTTTTTTACTGCCTGCACTGAATCATAGTCAATTTCCCCTTCATGCTTCTGTAATTTATAAATCAATTTTTGAAAGGATATTGGGGAAAAAAAAAATAAAAGGGAGGAAAGAATGCATGCTATCTGTGTAGCGTATATCAATCATTGTCCCAAAGTGTCGGACACACGGTCCCATTAATGTCAAAATCTTTATTTCTTTTAGTTTAGGTGTGTGTCGTTTAAAGCAACGTTTTAAAAGGTCTAAAGCACAAGAGATAATGTCCAATCAATCAATCATTTTAGACAGAATGAAGGAATGTACAGTATATATCCACGTCAATGCAGCGCTGCAGCACTAGTCTACTAAATAACCCCATGAATGACTCCTAACAGCTGCGTAAGACATTGATTGAGCTCTGAAGGCACTCTTGCTTCATCTTCCTTCCTGAGATACAGTAACATGATACAAAAAGGTACTAAAAAAAAAAAGAGGCGAGAAAATGATCTGATCTTGGTTTTAGCTCTTGAGGCTCTTTGCTCTTTTGAGGAAATAATGGGAAGAAGACACTAAGACTGTCAGGAAATGATTTGTGAAACTATTCATTTCATCGACCCTTTCCAACACCCCTATTCAGAATGTGTCCTGAAGTCTTTGGAGAAGAGATATAATGGACTTGCTGATTGGTTTTGATCTCGGGCTAAAATAAGCATTGTATGTGAATGTGGAGTTGGGGAATTAGTTAGCGCGGCTGTCTAAAGGCCAAGGATGGCTTTGAGTAATACCATAACATCACAGGAATAATTAGCTTTTGCTTGACCTTTACACGTAGCTCTGCTGCCGCGAGGTATCAGTGCTGTGCAAGCCCTTACAAGGTACTGTTTCTTAGCCCCCCAACATGACAGTGCACAAGTTAATAACTGATCCCAGCCCAAGATGTCTATTAAAGGACAACTCGCTGCAAGGGTAGATAAAGCAGTAACCAACAAAAGTGTCCTGGTCTCAGCTAATTGCTTCTTTGTTTTCCAGAAAGGTTAAAAAATGCATCGTGAGCTTCGTTATTACTCCCTTGCACCCATCATGTTGTTTCCCCCATTTTCCCGCACCACAAATTGCTGTATAAAGAGATGTTCGGGTCCTCCAGAGACCTTCCGCAGCACTGATGCTTTTGGTAAAATATCCAGCCTTTTTTCTCTCACGCTGCCATAATTCCCCGATAACTGCCTGCAAAGCCAGTTACGTTTCGGATAATGGCTGCAGTTTCGCTTCCCCCCATTTCAACCTCAAACGCAGAGAGCGCGAAATGTGTTTGGGGTGCCCCATTTCGCAGACATATACTTCAAAACTAATGCATGCATATGTGTGTGTTGCTGTAGCGCTTCTGCTGTTTTGTTCCTGAGAGCGAATAAACCACCAAACAATTTCAAAGATGCAGGAAAAATAAAAAAGAAAGAAAGAGACTCACAAGAAGCAGGAGAGCATCTCAAACAGTATCTCAAACAATCCCCAGAGTAAAAGAAGAGGGGATTTTGTGTCCAGAATGTTATATTATCATCATGCTCTGAGCGAGAGCCCATGTCACCGTCTCGACTGTGGAGACAGGCAGTGATAAGAAAAGACATAACTCACATAGCACAGTCAGCGGCGTACCTGTGTTTTTCATTGCCAAGATAGCAATATGTTAGTAACACACCTCATTTTGAGACATTAGCGTAGATGTATTTAGAAGCACTTGTTGCTATTTAAAGGACACAGGCAGAAAGTGTGAAAATACACTGTTGGTAGGGTGTAAGATAGTAATGAGCATCACGACTCAACATATACTCCAAAACTAATGCATGCATATGTGTGTTGTTGTAGCAGTTTTGCAGTTTTGTTCCTGAAAGCGAATAAACCACCAAACATTTTTTTTTAGAGATGCAGGAAAAAGAAAAATCTACATTAAATTTAACACAGCCCATTTTGAGACATTGGCGTAGATGTATTCACAAGCACTGTTGCCATTTACACGATACAGGCAGAAGTTGTGAAAATAGACTGATGGCGGGATGTAATGAGCAATGAGCATCGCGGCGCAACATATACAATGCATGCATGTGTGTGTGTGTTGCAGTACCTGTTCTGCTGTTTTGTTCCTGAGAGGGAATTAACCACCAAACAATTTCAGAGATGCAGGAAAAACAGAAAGAGGAGAGCATCTTAAACAGTATTTCAAACAGGTTACCATAAAAAAAAGCAAAATCCATAGTGTAAAATAAAAGGGCGCACAAGGGTTTTCCTTTGCCAAGATAGCAATGCACCATGAATCTACCTTACTTTTAACACATCTCGTTTTGAGACATTGGCGTGGATGTATTCACAAGCACTGTTGCTATTTAAATAACAGACAGAAGGTGTGGAAATAGACTGTTGGTAGGATACAAGATAGCAATGTATGGCGTCACATTACAGTCAAAAGTCAGGGGCACAAAAGTACAAGTCAGGGGCGCAAAAAAACAGGTGAAAAAATTAATCAGCATGTTTTAACATTTTGCGTGTGTAAATGTACTTCTAGTGAGCACAAATGTAAAACTAGCAAATCAAAAAAGAGGGTAATCGTGTGCGCGCTGAAGAAAATGTTGCTCTTGGGCTTCATTTTTCTCCTCTCGAGTGCTTTTTTTCCTCGCACACTGTGTGAATTACCTGCTGCAGCAGTTTGTCCTCGGCTGAGTTTTTTGCGCTCGAGTTTTGAAAGGGGTGGTTTTGACAGTATGGGGGCGGGGCCTCCCTCAGCGAACGCTATTGGCTGATATCCATAGGGTTCGTGACGGACCGCCTACCTCCACGAGCCGGAGGAGAGTTAGCGAACATCCAAACAACCCGCTCTCCGGCGCTGTTCGCCAGGGTATAGTGCCTGGAAAGACCGGCTCTCACCTGGAGTAGTCGGGTCTCGCCTCTGTCTGCCAGGGTTAGCGCCAGGAGCAAATGGCTCTTGCCTGAAGCAATTGGCTTGCCGGCTCTGTCTGCCCAGCTTCAGTGGTATAGCGGCCAGTGCTGTTCGCCCAGAGAGACAGTCGCTCCAGGCACTATCCTTGGCAAAAAGAGTTGGAAAGCGGGTTGTTTAGGTGTTAGCATAGCCAATTAGCTAACTCTCCTTCTGTCCCCGCCTTCCTCCGGCTTGTGGAGGTAGGCGGTCCGTCACAAACCCTATAGACCTCAGCCAATAGCGTTCGCTGAGGGAGGTGACCCTGACTCCGCCCCCAAACTGTCAAAAGCGTGAAACACTTAGTCGAGCACAAACTGCTGCAGCAGGTAACTCACACGCGAGAAAAAAAAAGCACCAGAGAGGAGAAAAATAAAGCTCAAGAGCAACATTTTCTTCAGCGTCCACACGTTTCCCTTTTTTTTGCTCGCTAGTTTCACATTTTTGCTCATGAGAAGTTAATTTACACACGCAAAATGTTAAAACACGCTGGTTAATTTTTTTCAACTGGTATTTTTGCGCCCTCGACTTTTGACATTAATGTGACGTGATAGCAATAAGCATCGCGACATGACATATGCACGCAATAGTTTTGAAGTATGTGTGTGTGTTGCTGTAGCTGTTTCGCTGTTTTGTTCCTGAGAGCAACTAAACAATTTCAGAGATGCAGAAAAAAGAGAAAGAGACTCACAAAAAGCAGGAGAGCATCTCAAACAGTATCTCAAACAAGCCACCATAAATAAAGCAAAATCCCCAGTGTAAAAGAAGAGGGGATTTTGTGTCCAGAATGTTATATTATCATCATGCTCTGAGCGAGAGCCCATGTCACCATCTCAACTGTGGAGAGGCAGTGATGAGATATAACTCACATGACAATGCTGCCCAGAAAGTGGGCATGGGGACGGCTGGACAGGCCTTGGCTAAGCTACCTAAGATAGCAATGAACATCTGATGGTTGACGTCTGGCTAGGTAGTTTTTAGTCGGTGGCGCACCTGTGTATTCCGTTGCCAAGATAGCAATATGCCGGAAATGTATTTGAAATGTATAAGATTTATTCACAATCACTGTTGCTAATTAAATGACAGGTGGAAGGCATGAAAATAGACTGTTGGCGGGGTGTAAGATAGCAAAGACATATACCGTTTATTTTTTTTTTCAAACTATAAGGCACACTGGATTAGAAGGTGCATTTTGTGCGACACTAGTAACTAGTAAATAGTATTAGGAACAGGGGTGTTGCCATGTTTTTCTTCTAAATTCAGCAGGTCTCACCGCTGGGTGGCGAGATCTGTAAAGCTAAGCTGAGTACTTAAACAAAAAAAAAAAAAAAAATCATAATTCTAAAAAAAAAACAAAAAAAAACAGACAGGTCAAACAAGCACTGGATGTTAATCTACACAGATTTCTCTCTTGAAAACTGCTTATTTGGTTGAGTAAAACACTTCTATTTATTTACAGTAAGCTTAGATTTACGGATTTCCACTAAAGCTGGAGCATTAGCTGCTAACCGCTAGTGGTTAGCAGCTAATGCCCCCTGACAGCGCTACACTGAGGAACCCTGAGTGTTCCAGTAAGCCAGGGTGATATTACCTAGCGGTATCGTCCCACGTAGCGTGTTTTAACACGGTAAACACACAGGCTACAATGTGAAGTATTTGCCTCTGAACAGCAAAAGAGCTAGCACTTTGGTTAGCGGCTAATGCTAATGCTGCTCCAGCAGTGCTATCCGCTTCGTGAGATTAGCAGCTAATGCTAATACTGCTGGAGAACTAAACTAAGCACCTATACTTCAGTGTAGCGGCTTTACTGCTCCTTACACCCTGGTAAAATTCATACTGGCGATTTTTTTTCAAAATTAAAGGATTTTAAGTGCACCTTATAGTGCGAAATATATGGTATTTCAAAACTAATGCATGTGTGTGTGTTGCTATAGCGGTTTTGCTCTTTTGTTCCTGAAAGCGAATAGACCACCGAAAAATTTCAGAAATGCAGGAAAGCGTGACTCACAAAAGGCAGGAGAGCATCTCAGTATCTCAAACAGGCAAAATCCCCAGAGTAAAAGAAGAGGGGATTTTGTGTCCAGAATGTTATATTATCATCACGCTCTGAGCGAGAGCCCATGTCACCGTCTCGACTGTGGAGAGGCAGTGATGAAAGACATAACTCACACACGACAATGCTGCCCAGAATGTGGGCTTGGGGACGGCTGGACAGGCCTTGGCAAAGCTGCCCGGTTTTCTTTTCACAAGCGTTGAAGGGGATCATCTGGGTGTCACTGATACCTAAGGCCTTTGACAATTCGCAATCTCCTCTAAGCTTGCTCGTTTTTTTGGTGGGAGCTGGGTTCACCTTTGGGCTTTGGGAGTTAAGTTCATGTGACTTGGCCCTGCTGTGAGGTTTGCCGCTGCTAAAAGGTTTGTAGCTGTAATAGAAAAATTGTGATGAGTATGGGGTTGCAGCAATATAGACTTTACAGTTTGTTTAAAAACAGGTTTATTCTACCAAAAAATAGTCATAAAAAGTTATAAAAGCCACAAAGATGTTGGAAAGTTTGTGTGAAAGTGTAAAAAGAGGCAGTGGCATGAGATATACAGCTGAGCTAAATAGGTGGTGCCATTGCCATAGCTAAATTGGGAGCAAATGGGGAAAAAAAGTTTTTCAACCTATTTAAATATGTAGGGCCCTATTTTAGCAAGCAATAGGTGAGTTGTCAACCGTGCACCATTCAGCTTGATTTACGGCATATCAGTGTCTCTTTGGTATTGCTAGGATGCAAAAAATGCACAAAATCCAAAATGCGCAAAAGGCATGCACTTATTAATCATGAGTGTGTTTTGAGCGGAATGCATAATAAACCAATCAGCGTGTCATCTGCCATTCCATTTAAGAGCCAGGTGCACTATGGTGTAGTGGTATCTTAACGGCGCAGAGCTTCTGCATTGCCAAAAAAGTTTTATACATTTTATATTAGTCATTTAAATTACCTAAAAAAAACCTACTCTAAAATAAAAAAGGTGAAATAAAATAAATATGAAGCTGATTTTAGCCATGAGAAAATAGAATTCAGATAGCCAGAGTTACACTTACCCTGGAAGTGTTTATTTTAAGAGTGTAGCTTAGATATATTTTGCTTTCCTTTCCTTTGCTTTTTTAAAGGCAACTTTGGCAATAACTTTGCAGTGAAATAATTGACAGTGTACAGTCAGTTATAATTTTATAGTAATTTAAGGTAGGTAGGGCAAAAGTTGGGCTTTTTGGAGATTGAATCAAATGAACCAGATGATTTGAAAAAAATGACCATTCACCAGTGACATCTGTTGAGCAATCAGGCACTTTATGTATGCTTTTTGAATACATAAAAAATAAAAAGGTTGTCATTTTTTTTCTTTTTTGATACGGACTTCGAAGCAGTGTATTAAACACTGTGATTCTAATGAATCGATTTAGTTTGAATCTAATTTTTAAATTTTATATTAGTCATTTAAATTACCTAAAAAACCTACTGTAACCTACTCAAATTAAGGTGAAATAAAATAAATATGAAGCTGATTTTAGCCATGAGAAAAATAGAATTCAGGTAGCCAGAGTTACACTTCTGTTGAGCAATCAGGCACTTTATGTATGCTTTTTGAATACATTTGTTTTTTTTTTTTTTTTCATTTTGATACGGACTTCGAAGCAGTGTATTGAAACACTGTGATTCAAATAAATCAATTCAGTTTAAATCTGAATT
The DNA here is from genome assembly GCF_023375975.1 of Astyanax mexicanus. Taxonomy (NCBI): domain Eukaryota; kingdom Metazoa; phylum Chordata; class Actinopteri; order Characiformes; family Acestrorhamphidae; genus Astyanax; species Astyanax mexicanus. The sequence continues at coordinate 20,022,944 of NC_064410.1, read as the reverse complement.
TTGAAATTGACGTTTAAATTACATATGTTTATGGTAAACAAAAAATACAGTATTATGATGTATTTATTCATGCTAAAGCCTATATTAAAATGCTGTAATACTTTGTCCTTTGTGTACAATACATCTTTTATTGTCCTTATATTGCTGATAACTTCCTGTAAAATGTACAGGAATCTTTTCACAGTGTTATATTATTGAATATCACAATCATTTGTATTATATATAATTAAACTATCATATTTTTCCCTTTTCCATCATATGTGCTGCCATCCATTATTTTTTTTATTTTTTATTTTTTTTAAGTTCATGTGATCAGTTGTCAGCAGGGGGTACTATTAGCATGCAATGACATGCTGAAGAAAAAAATACCACAAAGGAAAAAAGCATGCACTTATGTAGCAGTTAGCTGTAATTTCACTGATTTTTCTCTGAAATTCTTGACCCACTGAATCTAATAACCAGTAGTACACACACACACACAAAAAACCCTCATGATTGTACCGTGTTCAGGACTTCAGCTACCTGTCCAACTCCTGCTGTGTTGATTGATCTCCTGCTGCTAAGGCTAACAGCAGCCCCCGTAGCATGATTTCCTGAACATTGTGTTCATGCTTTTAAAGAGGAGGTAGAGCTTGTGTATACAGTGTGAATCTGGTCAACAGTAGTTTAAATGATTACGTGAGATAAATAGCTTTGAATATATTTAAATAGCTGAGGTGAAAAAGATAAACGGCAACTGTTTACATGTTTAGCTTCTGTAGCCTAGCATTAGCCACCTCACTGTGGTTCCTGTTCCACACACTGACTGCAGTCCTGACTGCTGCCTCAATTTAAGGTGGAATTAAAAAAAAAATGAAGCTGCTTTTAGCCTTGAGAAAATAGAATTAAGATAGCATCTAGCTGCTCCACAATGAAGGCTTTAGTGAATTATGATTTTCTCAGTACACACTACAATTGCCGAAGTTACATCAATTTTAAGAGTGTTACACTCTTGTCAGCAGGGTTGGATAGTAAATGTTTACATATAAGAGTATTATATACATAATAATAATAATAATAATAATAATAATAATAATAACAATATTAATAATAGTAGATTTAGGGAGTCCTGTTAGTAGTGCATTGCAGTCAGTAGTCAAAGCGAGCAAAAAAAAAAAAAAAAATGCATGTATTAGTTTTTTACATCAATTAACAGAAGATAACATCTCACTTGTGCAATATTTTTTAAGTGATAAAAGTCCGTTTTAATTATCTTGTTTATATGTGGTATGAATGAAAATTCACACCAAGGTTTTTGATTTTATCTTCTGTTTGGAAGTTGAGGTTTCCTATGGAAAAATAAATAAATAAATAAAAATGTATGTAAATCACTCAATAAAAGTAATACAGTGATTAAAACAGTAAATAATAATTATAATTAATATAAAAAATAAATACATATGCATAAAAATGAATATCTTAAATTGTTATTTATGTGTTTCTTTATTAACATTGTTTAATTTTCCTTTTGATTTATTTGTTTATTTATTTACATAACCATTTTTCTCTGCATTCATTTATTTCCCAAATGATTTATTTCTGTATTTATTTATTCTGTTTTTCCTTGTACTTATATGATAATGAAGGGGCTGTACAACAATTATGTCACAGTGTCTTAGCATTCCTACTGGTTGATCGATATCAGATACCCTAGATTGATTGTACACATCCTGCATCTACACAAGCCTGTGCATGAAAAACACACCCCTTCATCATATAAGAACAAGAAAAACAAATAAATAAATCGCGAAATAAATGAATGCAGAAATAAATAGTTATGTAAATACATAAATGAAAAGAATAATTAATGTTAATAAAGAAACCCATAAATAAATTAAGATATTTATTTTTATATGTATTTTTTATATTAATCATAATTATTCTTTACCACTTTAACCACCATATTACTTTTATTGAGTGATTTAATGTACTAAAATTGTTTAGTAAACTTTATCTTATTTAGTTTGTCTCAGCAGTTAAGTAAAATAAGTAAAATAATATTTACTCATTTTAATTGATTATTAATTTGATGGCTTTCCTGAAGTGAGTTTTACTTCTGAAATTAAGCTAACCCATGGATTTTTACTCAAAATTCCACTTTCCCAGCCCAAACTCGCTCACTCATTAACACACTCTACACACTCTCACATGCACATATTGCCACATGTAAGACATTTAACCTCAATTAATACCTCATAATTAGTGGTGTCAATATTAACACGTTATTAACACATCAATTACTAAAGCAGTCTCATTAAAATGCAGCTGTTAAGATTGACACCTAAAATCATGATTGTGTATTTGATAAAATCTAGTCTAAATGAGTATAATTTTTTTTTGTAAGCCAAATACATTACAAATACATAGTGCCTCAGTAGTAAAAGCAGAATAAACTGACATGCCAGGAGTCATGACACAGGAACATGCATGTTCTGCCTCCTGCTTTCAATGTGTATGCGGATTTCGGCCTTTGCTCATGAATATTCATACATGCAAACATATAACCTTTGATTGGCTAACAGCACTGCGACACCAGGAGACAGCAAGGCGAACATTTAGAAACTTTTAAAAATAAAGGCATTTTTACACTAATAACAGTCTTTGCAATACCATATGGTATTTTACAACATGTGTAAGAAAAAATCCACAGAATCCACTGGAGATCCTTTATAAACCTAGTTACTTACACACAAAGGTGGGTTGTCCAAAAATATAGTTCAGTAAGTATAGTTCAGTAAGTATAAGTTACCAAGTGTGAATTGCTATTTAAGTTTAATCATTTACCAGAAACTGTTGAAATCCAAGCTGTGTGGTAAGTTTTTTTTTCCACACTGCCCCTCTGCACATGCTCACTGAATAACTTAAAAGGATGTAGAAGTGTAGGTTATTTAAAGCTCCACTAGGTAGGGTTGAGATTTTGTGCTTGTGGGCTCCCCCTACAGTTGCAAAGTGTAATAAATGTTTACTTAGAACTAAAGGTCGGAAAGCAGATCGCAGTTCTCTCGAGCGTTGGTCGCGGCCACCTTGGAAAACTTACACAGTCTGGTTTGAGCTCAGAGGAGCTCCGGCACAGACACGAGAGCACCGCTATTCCTCCTATTACACCTCAATGCAGCGCTGCAGTGAGTTTCAAGCTGTAATTTTACTTCTTTAAAAAGATCAAAAATCAAGGAAATCCTACCTAGTGCTGCTTTAAGTGGATTAAGCTACAAAAGTCTTTATTGTAAAATTAGGTGAGTTAAAGAGGACATAATATACCTGTTTTTACACAAGTTAGAATAGGTCTATGGGCTACACATGTTCATGAAAGTCTTTGCACAAAATCACCCTCATATAAATAGATCTATTCCTGCCAATTTAAATCCCTTTCAGGATGAGCCGTTTAAGGGCTCTGTTACATTTAAGAAAAACTGTAGTCAGGGCGTTTACTAGATGCTAGTGTTAGCTTGTGCTAAATAGCAAAATACAAAACAAGCTAGTTCATGCTAGTTCAACTGCGATTGAAACAAAAAAAAAACTCATTATTTGAAAGTACTAAACATCTCCCTCATCTGCTGACTTACCACAGGCAGTAGGTACCAGAGACTGTAAAAAAAGATGGACGTCGTGTCGCCGTTCCCATTCATTCAATGAAAATGAAGCCAAAATCTTCCGCCATGTTGGCGATACCAATACCAGAGTCTACGCAGTAGAGACCAGAGGAGGGAGAAATACTGTGGAGAGCAGCCTACTCATTTAAATAACCCCGCCCCTGAGGGCTGCCTCGTGGTCACAGGCTGCAGAGCGGAGCGGAGCTGACTGTCTGTTATTGATCCCGTCCCATAACCAGCCCTTTTACAATAACCACACCTTTTTTGAATAAAGCTGAATAACGTTTTTAAAAACCAATTCTGTGGGGGTATAAAAATTTGACAATATAAGCAGAGATTTCACTAGCTGTTACATTTAAATAAAGGAGGTATAATTACAGTATATTAGAAAAAAACGTGATTGAAAGTTGTCTGTTTTGCCATTGAAACCTATGGGGATGGGTGGGGTTACACAGCTTTCTGAAACCGAACAGCAGGGGGCGCCCGACCTGTGGTGGCTTCACTTTTTAGAGACGATGCTCTGTCCAGTTATACACAGTCTATGGTAGGTACAGATCCCTCTGTCATACGAAGTCTGCTGGCTAATCCTTATGTGTACTGTCTAAGGTTCTCAACCAAAATGACTAAAATGAAGGATCTTCAATTGATCCAGTGGGTGGGGCTATGGTGGGGGTTTATGGGTGAGGGATGATGCCAGGATGGTTCTCTGCACCAAAGTCTTTTACAAAAAAATGAATGAATTGATTCTTTTTTTGTGATTGGAGTGGTTATAGGGGCAGAATAGACCTAAGTGGAAATATAAAAGCATGCACAAAGTGAGTTTTGCATAATATGTTCCAATTAAAACATTAGGATATTATGAAATAATTCAGCTTACTAACGTTATTTGTAGTGAAGTAGTAAATCAGCTCCAATACCAGGTGGTTCTCAAGAAATCAGTGGAATAAATTTAGGAGATTTAACATAGTGGCATAAACATTTTGACCTTAAGTCCCATAAAGGCTTAGAGACGACTGATTGTGTTACATCATTCAAGACCTTGTTTTATGTAATCTCTGATCAAAGTGTAATGATATTTGCTTGCCTCTAAGTGCATTGTGATATTCGATTATGTCACTGTGTTCCAGTGGCAGAGAAAATTTATATCAACCAATAATATTGCCAATTTTTTTCCCGTTCCCTTCCCACAACCGCCATCCATCATTGAGAAATAATACCAGTCACCCCCTCCTGTCCCAGCTGCACACAAAGCCTGAAATAAATATGCCCCCTGGTACACATTTTCATATTTTCCTCCTCCTCGTCCTCCTCCTACTACAACTACAAGAACTTAATCCCTCTCCTTTAGAGTGATGCTGAGGTGTTGTAGGAGGCAGGAATCCTGCATGGTTATTGCAGACCAGTGTCAGGATCTGAGTCCATCCCATTAAATGACAAGTAGTAGAAGAAAAGACTTATTAAACTGATTAAATGATGCTCTAAGAATGGTCATCTAATGTAAATGTATATTTTGGTGGTGGGAACATTTTCTCTTAAAGTTGGGGAAACCTTGAACAAGGCTGTGTAACATTTTAGGAATGTTACACTAATGTTATTGCTGGAACATTTTCTATTCACATTGGGGAAGTTTTGATCAAGGATGTGTTGCATTTTAAGAATGTTACATTAATGTTATTGCTGGAACATTTTTTTTTAACACTGGGGAAACCTTGAACAAGGCTGTGTAATATTTTAGGAATGTTACACTAACTAACGTTATTGCTGGAACATTTTCTATTCACATTGGGGAAGCTTTGATCAAGGCTGTGTAACATTTTAAGAATGTTACAATAATTGTGAGTGCTGGAACATTTTTTTTTAACACTGGGGAAACTTTGAACAAGGCTGTGTAACATTTTAGGAATGTTACACTAATGTTATTGCTGGAACATTTTCTTTTAACATTGGGGAAACTTTGATCAAGGCTGTGTAACATTTTAAGAATGTTACACTAATTGTGAGTGCTGGAACATTTTCTATTAACATTGGGGAAGTTTTGATCAAGGCTGTGTAACATTTTAGGAATGTTACACTAATGTTACTGCTGAAACATTTTCTATTTAAACTGGGGAAACTTTGAACAAGGCTGTGTAACATTTTAGGAATGTTACACTAATGTTATTGCTGGAACATTATCTATTAACATTGGGGGAACTTTGAACAAGGTTGTTTAACATTTTAAGAATGTTACATAAATGTTACTGTCGGAACATTTTTTACCCAACATTGAGTAAACTCTGAACAAGTTCATTTTAAGAATGTTATATTTTTTGTCATTGCTGGAACATTTTCTCCAGCTGTATTTTGGTTGTGAGAACATTATTTCCTACAATTAAGAGGAACTTTGAATAAGGATGTTTAACAATGTTACATTAATGTTATTGTGGGAACATTTTCTCAAAACATTGAGAGAACTTTAAACAAGGTTGTTTAACATAAAAAAAAAATGCTACGTTAATGTTATTGTGGAAACATTTTCTCCTAACATTGGGGGAACTTTGAACAAGATTGTGAAGCATTTTAAGAATGCTACATTAATGGTATTATGGGAACATTTTCCCCTAGCTTTGAAGAAACTTTATAAGAGGTTGTTTAACATTTTAGGAAAGTTACATTATTGGGGACATTAAATGGGGACGATCTCTCTTTAAATTGAGGGAACTTGTTGTTTCACATTTTAAGAATGTAAATGTTATTGCAGAAACATTTTCTCCCAACATTGAGGGAACTTTGAACAAGGTTATGTAACATTAAAAAAATGTTACATTAAATGTTATTGTGGGAATATTTTCTCCTAACATTGAGGAAACTTTGACCAAGGTTATTTGACATTTCGAAAATGTTACATTTATGTTATTGTTGGAACATTTTCTTCTACTAATGGGGGATGTTGATAAAGAACACATCATTTTCAGAATGTTACATAAATGTCATTTCTTTTGTTATATTTTGATTGTGGGAACATAGTCTCCTCAAATTAAGGGGAACTTTGAATAAGATTGTTTAACATTTTAAGAACGTTACATTAAATTAATGTTATTATGGGAACATTTTCACTTAACATTGGGCAAACTTTGGGCATAACATTTTAAGAATGTTACATTTTTATCACTGCTGGAACATTTTCCCCTGTTGTATTTTGATTGTGAGAACATTGTCTCCAAACATTAAGGGGACCTTTGAATATGGTTGTTTAACATTTTAAAAATGTTACATTAATGGTATTATGGGAGCATCTTCTGCTAATATTGGGGAAACTTTAAACAAGGTTTTGTAACATTTTAAGAATGTCAATGTTATAGTGGGGAAACAAAATTCTCCTAGAATTGAGGGAACTTTGAACAAGGTTATGTAACATTTTAAGAATGTTATTTTTATTTTATTGTGGTAACATTTTCTCATAACTTTAAGGAAACTTTGACCAAGGTTGTTTAACATTTTGAGAATGTTACATTATTGTCAAGGTATCCAAGCATTGAGTGAACTTTTAAATAATAAAATAAATAATAAAAATAATAAATAATAAAAATGTTTACATTAAATATTATTGTGGGAATATTTGAGAAAACATTGAGATAACTTCGAACAGAATTATTTAACATTTAAAAAAAATGTTACATTAATGTCATTGTGGAAACATTTTCTCCTAATATTGAGGGAACTTTGAACAAGGTTCTGTAACATTTTGAAAATGTTACATAGATGATAATGTGGAAAATAGTCCCCTAGCATTGAAATAAGGATAAGGATTAAATAAGGATATTTAACATTTTAGAAATGTTACATTAAGGTTACTGTGGAAAAAACGTATCCTAGCATTGAGGGAACTTTGAACAAAGCTATGCAATGTTTTAAGAATGTTACATTAACATTCTATTATTGGACTATTTTTAAAACATTAAGATAACTTTAACCAGGTTATTTAACATTTAAAAATGTTACATTAATGTTATTGTGGAAACATTTTCTCCATTTGTAAAGATTCCAATGCCTTTTGGATGTTTTGAATGTGAATGTCTTTCTTCAGAAAGACTTATTAAAGGAGAACTAAATATTCAGATTTTTGCTGACTCCGCTCATAGCTCAAATTTGAAAAAGGCTAAAAAATGTGAGGGGTGATGTATGGGTTTAGAGGCAGGGCAGGTGGGAGAGCTGATGGGCTGAGCTGATACAGCAGCAGTGTGCCTCTGTTTGGGGTGATATGGAGATGGTTGGACGATTGATTGATTGATTGATTGATTGATTGATTGATTGATTGATTGATTGATTGATTGATTGATTGATTGATTGATTGATTGATTGATTGATTGATTGATTGATTGATTGATTGATTGATTGATTTGCATATTGTCAGTGTCCATGTAACAAACTACATTAAAATATCATTCTCGCCTGTAGCACAGTTAAACTTGAGAGGGCGCTGCAGAGGCGGAAATTACCACAATAAAAGCATTTTTCTTAAGGTTAGGACATGTTTATTAAATTTTAAGCAGGACTGGTATTACATCATTACTTCAAGGGAACACATTTCAGCTATTAATGAAAATATATATATATATAGTTTATGGTATAGTGGCTTTTTAAGGCTACGTTCACACAGCAGGTGAAAGTGTCCCAAATCTAATTTTCTCACTAAATCGGATGTTTGTTTCAGGCTGTTCAGACCATGTTTTTATTGTGATCCATATCTAACATTATTGTAAATAGTTGGTGCTGTGTAATCAATGCAAATGTGCCAAACAGCATTGCTTCATGTGAAGTTTCGGTTTCATTCTTGCAAGAATTAAAGGGAGCTGTAGAAAGTACGACCTTCACTCACTGCTGCCAAAGAATGCATTCCCACAAATCGGATGTGTATTGGATTTCAATACTATACAGAAATGTAGAAAATAAAATATCAGATTTAATGAGTTTTTATCTGTTCACATAAATGGCACACCTGTGTCACAAATGATGAAAATATTTGGGTTTTGAGTTTAATCTGCTGCGAGAATGTAGTCTAGATATAAAAGTAAAATGACTCGAAACTCAAGGACATGCCACATTCAAGCACATGCCGCGCATTCTAAAGAAAAGGCAAAAAGGTAAAAGCTGTAACAAAAAAATAATGTAATGAACACACTATGCAGAGAATCCCATACTGAATTTCGATGACAGCTTTCTATGATCAAAAGCAAGGCCAAAAAGCAATGCTTAGCTCAGCTCAGCTCAGAAGAAATCATAAAGCAGCATGAGATGGAGGAAAAACAACACACTCAATGATACACACTCTAGTTACTTTGATATTACCATTACTCAAAGCCTAAAAATAGCTCAGTGAGCATCTTTCCGCTTTTTGACTATACAAAGCCACAGCATTCCTTTAGCAGAATTTTGGTTTGACACCTCTAATTTTAGTGTGGGAGGTTTCATGGCTAAATTGGACCATCCTTTTGGCCAATCTTCATTAATTGCACATTGCACCAGTAAGAGCAGAGTGTAAAGGTTCAATTAGCAGAGTAAGAGCACAGATCTGCTCAAAAAATAGCAATGCACACAATGTTATGGGTGACAGAGTTCAAAAGAGGACAAATTGTTGGTGCACGTCTTGCTGGCACATCTGTGACCAAGACAACAAGTCTTTGTGATGTATCAAGAGCCACGGTATCCAGGGTAATGTCAGCATACCACCAAGAAGAACGAACCACATCCAACAGGATTAACTGTGGACGCTGTAAGAGGAAGCTGTCTGGAAAGGATGTTCAGGTGCTAACCCGGATTGTATCCAAAAAAACATAAAACCACGGCTGATCAAATCACGGCAGAATTCAATGTGCACCTCAACTCTCCTGTTTCCACCAGAACTGTTCGTCTGGACAATAAATTATTGTGGTCTAAAACCAGGAGTTTCAGTTTCATTGTCCAACCCCTGTATAATACAATGTTCACAGTAAAATGAAATCACTGTGCTTGATGGAAAATGCTGCTAGAAGGAATATGGTTTCATTGAGCACTGCTCATTAGGTTTTAAATGAAGAGTGAAACCTCTTAAGTGCAGTTTATATAACGATCAAATAACAAGGGTTTTTTTTTTTTTTTTTTTAGATTATCTCTTATTGTACCTCATTATTATTGTACAACAGCTGGACAAACGGATGCATTTTTCCTTTATTTTCCTTGATTGTCTTGTCATTCGTCTGTTTTGGGGACTTGATGTCACGTCCTGGCCCTGTTTTCTGTGTCTCTCCTGTTCTGTATCTGTGTTTTATCCACCCTCCTGTTTGTATATTTACCTTCCCTTGCATGTGGCCTGTGTTCTTTCCGTGTCTCCACCTAATGCCGACCTTACACACAATGATTTTCAAGCGATTTCACTGTCGCAGACAAATTTCCTGGACAGAGTCTGGATAAAATCATGAGTCTGGCTGGAGTCGAGCTGCAGTCGCATCATGTCTATTGTTTAGTGTAAGGTGCTTGGGGTTGAAAGTTTAAGTCAGTCGTGTTTTCGTCCTGGTGCTCTGATAAAATCAACCCTGTTTAATCTTCAGACTTTGTTCACGTCACTATTTGCGTGAGCCATGTCAACATCCAATAGGAGAGCAGCAGGAAGCTGCAAGGCAAGAATATTTTACGCGACTGTTTACAAATTTTGCAGTTAAAATGACTTATTTGGTTCTTACTTCAATATGTACAGTATTTAAACACAGGCAGCACTTTAAAGTCATTATATTAATATTAAAGTAATTTTATTTTGCACTACTACTATTTTTGATACAAACAAGTTTATAAAATGCACATTTTGCAGACGTTCTTTTTGCATTTATTGCATTAATTATCTAAAATAAATCTAAAACAAAGGCAAATGTACAGCAGTGAAACTGATTCTTTGCTATACAAGGTTGTAGCAAAAAAAAAATGGGGGGGGGGGGTAAGCTTATAGACAGAGTTAAACACAAAATGTATTATATTAAAAAAATATCAAGAACTAATTACAGCGTGGCAGAAAAATAAACTGTTTACAGGGAAAAAAAGCTGTGGGTCTGTAATAAATACTGATAAATCCCAGTATTTATAAACACATTATTTGTGACTTAATATGTAATATGTATTGTATATAAACTCCACAAGAAGCATGATGGGAAATAATCTCAGAAAAAAAAATCTAGTTGCAGTCTTGCAAATAGGGATCCCCAGTCTTTGCTAAATCTTACTCTGTGACGAAAAAAAAAGTCTCTGATTTGTCTTTTTTATATGAAAGGGTGTCAGACTTTATTCTGTTAAAAGTCTTTTCAGAGTCTTTTTTTAAAGTTGTGTAAGGTATAGACAGCATTAAGTGTTTTCACTTGTATTAAACTGTAGCTCTGCCCCCTTGTTACCCATCCTCAGGTGTTCCTAGTTTCCGGTTCCCTCTAGTGTATTTATACCCCAGTGTTTCCTTGGTCAATTCTTGTACATTTTATGTTTCTTAGGTTACAGTATGTGTTCTGTTAGCTTCTCTAGTTCCTATGTTCTCCATGTTTTTGTTTATTTAGTTCTTTGTCTTTTATTTAATAATTAATTTTTTAATAAAAAGTACTTGCATTTGCGTTCACTCTCCGCGTTCTCTCCCTGCTCCTGCATTACCCGACACTTGAACTAGAGTTTGGCGATTTTCATTATTAATTCAGTTAATTCGTATCACAGGTTTAATGCGAGCAATCACGATTTTACATACTGTGACGTGCAGCCCCTGCCTGTCCCAGCTGGTCTGAATCAGGACTGATTAAGCAGTCCTAAATTCCTAAAGACTCTGCCTCAGGCTTAAGTTAATTTTATTTTTAACAGGTAAACCTAGTTTTGTTTCTTTATTTCTTTGTTATCTGTAGTTTGATTTTTCGTAGGAGTGAAAAAAATCTATTATAATCGAAAAACAGATTTTTTGCGAAAAAATATTAAAAAATTATTTTTATATCTTATAATCGCCCAGCACTAACTTGAACTACTTTTAAAAGTCATAATAGGAAATGAAGGCATGCCCTTGTTATCTGTTTGATTTCCTTATGACAAGTTCATGCTTTGACCCCCTGATTACCGTCTAGTAAACAGAGAATGATGATGATAAAAATACCATCATCATCATAATTCTTTAACAATACTGCCAATCGGCATTCACAAAGCAGCAGAACTATTTATGTTTATTTCAAAATATGTTTTTGATTGCAATTTAATGTTAGTTTTCTTTCTGAATGATTATAAAGAGTAATTCTGGAACTTGGCAGTCATTTGGGAGGCACTGTGGTTCTGTTGATAAAACACTGCCAGTTTCTCATTAGGTTGTTCGCCTTCGGCGATTCTAAAACAACAAAAGTCACAAATGAGAAACTCATGCAAGAATGGGTTCAATCATCATTGTTCTAATGCACGTTGTTGATATTTTGTACTGTTTATAAATGGACTAACAGACAAAAGTTTTGGCAGTCGGTCTGGCCTAATGTTGGAGCTACAACAGGGTCACTGGCCCTCGTGTTCTGTGTTGCTTTATCACTTGAGTTTAGTTTGAGAAGCAGTCAGGAATCAATGGCTTGGGTTAGAATCAGCCATCTGTTGCGAGAGCGGCGGGTCTGGAGCTTGGGCTGCATCCAGGAACCTTTGCTACTGCAGCTGTTCTCACCCAGAAGATCGTGAAGGAGTCAAAAAGTGGACAGGGGCAGAGAGAACTGAGAAAACAAGCAGCAACAGAGGGGAAAACAACATAGCCGATCTGTTTTAATGTTGTAAAATAAGAAGCAAAGAATCACAAGCAAAGCACAGCTTGAAAAGTGCACTTGACCTTCTCCATACTGTGCCACAATTTGAAGCCATTTTGACATTTGATGCCTCAATTTTTTTTAGCAATGTTTACAAGCAACTTGCGCTAATCAGGCTTAAAATGTTCAATTACTATGTACACATTTAGTTTAATCATGCTGTTTTGTGTCAGTTGCTTTACACAATAATGCTACACCTAATTCAAGCAAAAAAAAAGAAGAAAAAAAAGGTACGTTGTGTTCTTGGGGAAGTAAAGCATGCAACCAATATACAGCACGGGTAATACCAAATACAATATTTGCTCCTACAACCTACACCCCATAGTAAACCATCACTGATTGTAGAAACTTCACTCTAGACCTCAAGCAGGTTGGACTGTGTGTGTCTCTCCACTTTTCCTCCAGACTCTGGAATCTTGATTTGAATCTTCCCTCTGCTGACAACTTTTATGGAGATGCAGATTTCATTTTCCAGCAGGAACTGGCACACTGCCCACACTGCTAAAAATACCAATTTGTCTAATTTTCTGAGAAACTGACATTTTTTTTAGGGTTTTCATTGTCTGTAAACCATAATCAACAATAAAAGAAATAAACACTTAAAATAGATCACTCTGTGTGCAATACATCTATATAATATATTTTATATATTTCACATTTTAAACTGAATAACTGAAATAAAGTAATTTTTTAATAAAATTTTTTTTTAAATGCACTAGTATACAGTCACAAATATTCAACTCAATATAGATGAATAATATTCTGAAATACAATGTATTCAATGTAAAACAGATTACATTTATTGCAATTTAAACAAATAGTGTAAGTGAAGTTAGCACAGGGGAAATGGCTAAATATTGATAATTAGTGCCAGTGACAGGAGGACACGGTCAGTATGCAAATAGATTGTGCCAAGAACTAATGGAAAGGTTTTACTCATCAAGGTTACACTGCCCAAACATACGGCACACGTTTAAGATTAGCATATTTTACTGGAACAACTGAGTTTACAAAACAATTCTTCACGAAATGATCCATGTGCTCACTATGTCTTTCCACAGTATGGCTGCCAATCCTCTCCGGAACAGGTAACTGAACACTACTACTGAGCATGCTCACAACAACCTTTATTTTACAAGTTGTTTTAGGTTATCTGAACTCAAAACTATATGTAAAGCCATTTATTGAACTGCACTTAACTGGAACTTAACAACACTACACGGTAAATCCTAATAAGTGAGGTCTACTCAAATCATTTAAGGTAGTTTTTTTAGTCATTTGTAATACTATATGAAGTTGAACAAATGTTACTTTTTATGTTCAACTGACAAACCCATAAGTACTTGACACCCAAAATGTGGTGTACCTAAAATGTAACTTTTTAAGTTACAGTAACTATTGCACCGGTCTATCTTGTTTAATTTTATTGCAAGGATTACATTAAGTTCACTCAACATATGCATATTGAAGTTGTTTTTATAGCCAAAAAAAGTTAAGGTAATTAATATAGACTCTTACAGGGTTAAAGTAGACAAAGCAAACTTACATTAGCAGTCTTTTCTGAAAATTATTAATTCACAAAAAAATAGCTATAGAGTGAGCAGTACTGAGAGCACAGCCAACACAGAGTTACTACAGCTCAGATGATGCAACAACAACAAGAGCCCAGACAGTTAATCAATCACAATATATGATCTACACATTTACCTAAAGTAGCCCAGGGGGGAATCACTACACACTAAAGGTGTCAGAAAATGACAAACTGAACTCAGGTACCACTTTAAAATAAGACTACCTTTATAAAGGGTATATAAATGGTTTACAATTAGTGCATTAATGCCTACTAATTAGTTGTAAATGCCTTAAATCATTAATAATCAGTTATAACACATACATAGAAATGTACGTAGAACTGTTTGCCAAATAGTGAACCCACAGCCATCTATATTGTTGCCCTTTCTACGTATGTGTTAAAACTGTTTATTATTAATGGTTTTTAAGGCATTTACAACCTAATTAGTAACCATTAATAAACTAATTGTAAACCAATTGTAAATTAATTCAAGTTCAAACAATGCATGGGTTTACAGTGTAATAAGTAGTGCATCTTGTTGGTAACTAAGAAGAATTCACTCGAAAACAAGATTGTGGGACTGATACCAAGGTTTGGTTGCTGCCACTGCTGGACCCTCCCTGAACACCACAACAATGGCTGCCCACCGCTCTGGGCACGTGCTCTTACAAAAATCACTCTGTGTGTTATTTGAGTGTACTCCCTGAAGTGCATGTCTGTGTTCGCTGCCTGAATGAGTTAAATGCAGAGGTTAAATTCCATCTGTGCCCAGCAAAAGTATGGTGTATATGGTTCTCTTGTCTTGTCTTGTCTAGGCTATTTTTTTTTTTACAGCATGTCAGAGAATCTATACGTACCGTGTCCAAAGTGCTGAATCTTAAAGGTTAAGGCGACTATAACAAATGCTTGCCTGACATTGTCTCTTTTTGTGACCAGGCATTCCTGTCCAGATCCACTGCAGAAGAGAAAATCACAATCAGCTGTGTCTGTGACTCTAGGAGAAAGCAGTATAATGGCAGAATGATGTTTGTCAGCTTTTAGACAGCTCTCTTTCCCTCTTCTGCCAAGATCTGAAAAGTTCACTTGAGGAGTTTTTTTTTTTTTTTTTTTGCATTAGACCACCATGACATCATGATGGATGATCCAGAGGGCAAATATCTCAGAATACCTGAGAGTTTCACATCTTGAGCAGATGAATGCTCCATCGTCCATCTCTACTCCATCATCAAGGACAGCACACTTCTGTCATGACTTCAGTCCATGTTGCAGCGTTACAGACTGTTTGTTACAGAAGGATTTGTTCCTGTGGTGAAGTGGCTAACAATACGGTTTAGAAATCATCTGAAGAGCATTGTGATCTGCACATTGGGCCTCTTTATCTTCATGAGAAATATCTTAAATTTGTTTTTTAAAAAAAAGTTCAGATTCATAATACACTGCAATAGAATGAAAGGAAATATTATATGTGACTACAATTTAACTAAGGAAAACGGTATAATTTAAAGGAGGGTCTAGTGATCTGCCTTTTTCCCTGGATATAAAATTAGATTTTTTTTTTTTCTACCTAATTGGTTGTGTAATCTTGAGGGCAAAGGCTACCATCCCCAAGGTATTGAGTTGAATTTTTAAATGCTAGTAATGAAAGTAATATGATTTGCAAAAGGCAGTTCTTTATCTGTAATGTTTGTATTAGTCACTTAACAGTACAATAGACCATTGCTATTTCAGGGGAGGTTAGCTTGTTTTTTTGTTTCTTAAAAGGTCTCATACCATCATTTTTTCATTCATTTTAAAATGTCTAGTTGTGGTTTCTAGTATGAATGAATGCCATGTGAGCTGTTTTTTATTTATTTATTTTTATTTTTTGTGATAAAAGCGCTCCGCTGATCCGGTATCAGTTAGAAATGTTTTAAAATAAAGATATTTTTTACACTAGTACCAGTCTTTGAAATGCCATTTGTAACTTTACAACATGTGTAATGCCCTGCTAAGTGCAGTCCAGCCACTGACCTAGTCTTAGAGTCTCCGTAAAATGTGAAATTCACTGGAGATCCTATATAAACACCGAGAGGTCCAGAAAGTAAAAGTCCACCCCGGGGTTGACTTTTTGGATTTGGATTTTCACTCTTAACTAGTGTAAACAGAACTGTTTTAAACACACACCTACCTATCTCAATTGTACTTCACTGGTGGTATTGTATAGACAAATTCTAACCATTTGTTCTTTAGCTCTGAATTACTGGGCAAAGCATAGAACACTGAAGTGTTATTTGCACAAACAATACAGGAATAAACTGCTGTTCATAGCGCTGTTAGCTCCTGTCTAATGAGACTGTGTTGGTACTGCCTCTGGGCGGTTGCGAGCCAAGGTGGGCATAGACACAGTGGTTTTCCTGATTGACTCCTCGCTTTTCTGAATATTTTCTTTTACCTGCTACAGCAGACAATGGAGGTTGTGTGGGTATGGGTGCAGCATCCATATACAACTCAACTCAGAGACCTATTGTATTTCACAAAGAACGAGAAAAATTTGATTTTATCGGAAGGAGACCTTTAACACTTTAAAAAGTTCTGCTTCCTTTCAGACAAACTATTTTCCCATTACTTAGGAAATTATTCCAGCACAGAGCTATTACACGGAACATTACGTTTTTAGCTAGCATGGAGTTTAACACACCTATGATCAGATTTTTCACATTAAAATCCAGTACAAACAATTTTTTGTTCTTTCAACAATCGTATACAATAATAATTTTTACTTTAACATTTATCCGTGTTACTATAAAAAACATGGTCTTTTTTTTTCCTAAAACCCATCCACATTTTTTTCTTTAAAACTACTTTGTAAAATAAAAAAAAATAAAAAAAGATAAAATACACATTTTACAACACTTTTAAAATAAATTTCATAAATAATAACATTGCTATCATAAAATCCAAGTTCAATTAGTCCAGAAAACCACATTAAATCGTCCTTTGTGCCTGACAGGGGTGAGCCCTTTTCAAACAGGCACCACCTCGCTCTCAAGAAGTGATGCCACGGTCATTTCTGGGCTCAAAGAAGATCTTTTTCCCCCTGTGATTATTGTCAGGGTGCATCAACAATAGTGCTCAGCACCCCCCTGCGTGCTTACCAACTTGTCCTCATACCACCCCATTACACAAAACACAGGTTAACACTAAAGTTAAAGTTAGTTACTAAAAATCGCCTTGTGATCCAGACTCCACACTGATAGTAAGTGAGGGACACGCTCATTATGCAAATGAAAAAATGCCAAGAACCAACTCCCCAAGTGAACTTTTCAAATCTTGGCAGAAGAGAAAAAGAGAGCTGTCTAAAAGCTGACAAACATCATTCTGCCATTATACTGCTTTCTCCTAGAGTCGTCTACAGACACAGCCGATTGTGATTTTCTCTTCTGCAGTGGATCTGAAAAGGAATGCCTTGTCACAAAAAGAGACAATGTCAGGCAAGCATTTGTTATAGTCGCCTTAACCTTTAAGCTTCAGCATATTGGACATTGTAGGTATAGATTCTCTGACACACTGGAAAAAAAAAAAATAGAAGACAACACAAGACAAGAGAACCATATACAGGTGCATCTCAAAAAATAAAAACATAATTGAAAAGAAACTTTATTTCAGTAATTCAACTCAAAATGTGAAACCCCTATATGATATAGATGTATTATGCACGGAGTGATCTGTTATAACTGTTAAGTGTTTATTTTATTGGTGATAATTATAACTTACAGCTGATGAAATCCCAAAAATCAGTGTCTCAGAAAAATTTCATATTATATAAGATCCATTGGTACTTTTGGCAGTGTGGGCAGTGTGCCAAGTCCTGCTGGAAAATGAAATCTGTGTCACTAGAGGGAAGCATAAAGTGCTGTCATTTTGTGGGAAAACACTGCACTGACTTTAGACTTGATAATAAAACACAGTGGATCAACACCAGCAGATGACATGACTCTCCAAACCATCACTGATCATCAGTAAATTTTACATTTTATTAGGAAATGAAAGGAGCAGAGTCTGGAGGAAGAGTGGAGAGACACACAGTCCAAGCTGCTTGAGGTCTAGTGTGAAGTTTGGTGTAATTTAATGATTGGTTTTCGGCTCTTGCTCATATATATTCATACATGCAAACGTATCGCCTCTGATTGGCTACCAGCACTGCGACATCAGTGAGACGGACAACAGTTAGATATGTTTTAAAATAAAGACATTTTTATACTAATAACTGTCTTTACAATGTCATTTGTTACAACGTGTAACGCCGTGATAAGTGCAGTTCAGCCACTGACCTAGTCTTTGAGTCTCTGTAAAACGCGAAATCCACCGGAGATCCTATATAAACACAGACAGGTATATAGTCCAGATCCAGAAGGTAAAAATCCACCCTGGGGTTGCCTTTTTGGATATGGATTTTGGATTTTTACCTAGATTAAACAGAACTGTTTTAAACACACACAAATACCTAGCTCAGTTGTCCTTCACTGGTGGTGTTCCAGAGACAAATTGATACCAGGATCAGGAACTAATACAGGGCTCCAGACTGCGACTAAAATGGATAAAAAAAAAAAAATGTTGTTGGCAAAGTAGTTTTTTTGCGTTTATTTATAAATTATATATTTTTTTTGCTTTCTTTTTGGTTGTGTTTATCGGCGCAACTATACCACGGCGCCCAATCATATGGACGTTTTTGCCTAGCCCAAAAAAAACCTTGCTCACGGGATTTCACCCAAAACATGATAACCACAGCAGCGTAACTAAGCTGAGCTTTCATCTATTGGCACGCAGACAATAGCGAAGCAAAAAATATCTGATTTTTCACACATCTACAACTTTGTCAGACCTTAAGAGACCTGCTCAGTCCCAGCCTAGCTGTAATTGCACCCGTGGACTACTGGAAAATGCAGACGAGGATGAACAATCGTCCACTTCCAGGAGCAGAACAATCACAGACAGACATTTTAGAACTTTGCGTGGCTCAGGTATGACAACATAAAGCAGACAATGTACCGTGAACTCTGTTAGAACGTGAGCAAAGACATCGCTTTGTAACAGGAACGCATCGTTTAAAAAAAATAAATTGGAGAGAGTCGAAAGCATAAAAAAGTGTGCTCCATCAAAAACTCCCTTAGCTTGCGCATGTGATAAAACAGCCGAGAAAGAATTCCAAGAGCTTAAAATGAAATTTAATGCAGCTTGTTTGTACGTGAGGAACTACCCTTCACCAAATTCGCCTCCCAAGTCTTGTTAAGAAAAAATGGACGTGTCGAAAACATATGATAATGACACAGCTCCTGCCGAGTTTTCAGTATGTAACATTATAGCAGACGACGTCAAAGCGCAGACCGTGAAAGAAACCCAGAAAGCTAAGTATATCTATGATGTGCCCAGCAGTTAAACGTAATCGCTTATTGCAGCCGTGTTGCTGGTGGTCTACCGGTGTACCGGTGTTTTGTCAAGTTATGCTACCCATTAAAATGTGCTTCCTAAATGCACTGCGCATGCGCAAACCTACACGATTTTTTTTGTGCGTTAAACATCATTGTTTGCCTCAAAGACTGGAACTGGCAATCCTGAACACCCAAAAACCCAATCCAATTTTTGAAAAAGTATGGAAAACACCATTTTTAGCCCCAAAAGCAAGCGTGAGATGAAAGCAATTGGTGTGGAGTTGGGGTGTACCATAAGCACACCTTCTGCAGTGAAGACTCTTCTCTCCTCTTTTTTGGCACTTAGAGAAAAATATTGGCGCCCAATTTTTTTATTTTAGGAGCCACTGGCTCCTTAAACATTTTTTTTTTGTCTGGAGCCCTGCAATAAGGATGGGGCACTTTTGGTGTAATGTACTAATAAAAGATAGGTGAACTTTATCTTATTGTAATTTTCTTCTAAAAAATGGTTGGTGAATAAGACCAGATCTTATCATCATGGAGTTCACTATCCTGTAACTGGAATTTACTCACCTCTAACATGTTTATTCTTTCTTTCTTTACCTTTTCAGTTTGGCCCTTTATTTAGCATACTCTACAAGTCTACATCCTTATTAGGAGTAAAGTAGGCATAAATTTTTCTTGGTTTATAAAATTTCAGTAATTATATTCCATTATACAGAGCTGTGTTTAGACGGAGCATTAGTTGTTTGTCTTCTGAGATGCTCTGAATGATTTCTGGGTTATACAGTAATAAATAAAAGCTGTTGCTTGGTCCTGAACTATAACCAGCGTGTCTCTGAGTGCACGGTCTGCACAGTTTGTAATCGAGTTAGAACGGAAACAAATGAGCTGGAACTGGTATGCAAGTTGAACTTCAGCTGATAGTGGAGGACGAATACCAACTCATTTGTATCTGCTTGCTGAAGCTGGAACGTCAACCGGGCTGTTAGTGGAGGCTGGAATGCTGATGAATCTGAGCTGATGAGGGATGCTGGGAAATGGGCAAAAGTTTTGGAGAAGACTGATATAAAAAAAAAAACTCTCTACTTTTTAAAATAATTAAATTTGTGAACTTTACTAAAACTACATGAGTTCAATCATTATTTTAGGATATTATGAAATCAGTAAAGTTGTAATTTTGTATAAAAGAGTGGTGCAGGACAAATGTTTGGCCATGTATTTATGAAAATGTGTGTGTGTGTGCACCAGTAAAGGTACCATTGTAGCTTCTGTGCCAACTAACAAAAGCAAAGTTTGGCTCTTAACATCAGATCTGGCGAAGAGATTAATCACATCTATCATAAGTGACTTTTTATTCACACTGAAATATTTCATTAATTCAGAGACTTTTTATTAGATTTAACCCAATGAATCACTGTAATGCATTCACATATATGCACTTAAAAATATTTTCATAATGGGATTATTGCAGTTATGTGATTGTTGATGTAGTCATGTAAACAAAACTTTTTTTTTTTTTTGCATAATCTTAAAATTACCACTCAAAAGTCTGGACACACCTAATTTCAAAGTTTTTTTTTCTCTCTTCATTATAAATTATTATTGAAGTCATCCAGACTATTAAGGATCAAATAAGGAATCACGTAATAACTAGAAAATGTGTTAGAAAGTGGAACAAACCAAAATATTCTGCGAAGCATTTAGGTGCTCTTATCTGAGGTTGACATAAGGTTTCTGAGCCAGTTGAGGATACTTGCAAAATTCTTGATTTTCTTTTTCAGATTCACTGACCTGTATTTCTTAAAGGAATTATTTCCTTACTTAGTTGAGTTATTCTTGCCATAATATGGATTAAAATATTCCTCAAATAGAGCTATTCACGGTATACCTGTAACTCTACCTCTTCACAACTTTACAACTGATGTTCTCAAACACATTCAGAAAGCAAGAAAACAAAAATATAAAATATCTAAATTATATTCTGGTTTGTTTAGCACTTTTTGTTTACTGAATTCCATATAGTTTTCTTCATAGTTTGGATGACTTTAGTATTAATCCACAATGCTGAAAAAATGTGGCATAAAATGTGGGTTTTACATGATACTTACATCATATCATACAGTGGTATAAAAAGGTTTAAGCACCCCTGTTAATTTTCAAGATTTTCCTTTATAAATCATTGTTTGTTCAGATCAGCAATTTCAGTTAAATATATCATATAGCAGATAAACACAGTGATATTTGAGAATTGAAATTAAGGTTAAAGAATTCACAGAAAGTGTGCAATAATTCTTTAAACTAAATTAGGCAGGTGCATACATTTGGGCACCCTTGTCGTTTTATTGATTTTAATACCTTTGTCACTAATTATAGGAACAGAAAATGTGTTTGGTAAGTTCATACAAAAAGGTATCTCAGAGATTTTAGCTGTCAGTTTCCACTGTGAGGAACATAGTGAGGACATAGAAGACCACAGACACAGTTCTAGTTAAGGCCTGAAGTGGCAGAACAAGAAAAATCTCAGATAATCAGAGGAGAAGGATGATAAGAACAGTCATAGTCAACCCACAGACCTCCAGAGCTCCAAAGACCTTCAACATCATCTTGCTGCAGATGGAGTCACTGTGCATCATTCAACTATTCAGCGCACTTTACACAAGGAGAGGCTGTATGGGAGAGAAATGCAGAAGAAGCCTTTTTTCTGAGCACACGCCACAAACAGAGTCGCTTGAGGTATGCTAAAGCTAAAGCACATTTAGACAAGCCAGCTTCATTTTGGAATAAGGTTCTGTGGACTAAAACTATAATTGAGTTATTTGGAGGGCAGTTGTTTATGCATGGAGTAACAATAACAGCATTTCAAGACAAAACACTCTTAACTCTTTCTACCCACAGTAAAATTTGGTGGAGGTTCATCATACTGTGGGGCTGTGTGATCAGTGCAGGTACTGGGAATCTTGTTAAAGTTGAGGGTCACATGGATTTCAGTCAATATCAGCAGATTCTTGAGAACAATGTTCAAGAATCAGTGAGAAAGTTGAAGTTAAAGCGCCGGGGTTGGATCCTTCAACAAGACAACGACCCTAAACACTAAACTCACTAAAGCTAAAGCTCAAAATCTACTCAAGCATTCATGCAGAGGAAGAAGTACAACATTCTGGAATGATCATCTCAGTCCCCAGACCTGAATATTATTGAAAATCTGTGGTGTGATTTAAAGCGGGCTGTTTATGATCAGAAACCATCAAACCTGACTGAACTGGAGATGTTTTATAAAGAAGAATGATCCAAAATACCTTCAACCAGAAACCAGACTCTCATTGGAAGCTATAGGAAGAGTTTAAAGAATCATTGCACACTTTCTGTGAATCCTATTAACTTCATTTTTCTTTTACTTTTTAACATCACTGTATCTCATACTGTGAGTTTATTTGCTTGATTGCAAAGCAAAAATCAGATTATTGCCTGACTCAACTAAGCCCTTTCCAATTATCTGATTACTCAACTTCATGTAAATGTATTGATCTGCTTGCTGAAAATCTACTGACAAAGATTTTCTGCTGCAGCCAGATTATGGAGTGCATGTAAACGCACTCACTGACCAATAGTGCAATCTAGCTCAGCAGTCAGCAGTGGAATTAACTAATGAAATATTGTCCTAATTAACAACTAAGGAAAACACTATACGATTGGGGACTTTTACTGAAAACCATGGTTTCAGATGATAGTGGCCTTAAAAAAAAATCTGTATTTCAGCTTTAAACAGCAGTATCTCTAAACTCCCACATCTGAATGAAAAAAAACAAGACACCATACCATCTGTAAATGGATCTACAATTTCCTGACAGACAGAAAATGGCATGTACAGCTGGGACCCTACCTCTCCGATTGCCTCCCTATCAGCACTGGTGCACATCAAGGCTGTGCGCACTCTCCCAGGACACACTGCACCTAAACTGCCAGAGCAAAATTACAAATTACAGGCACAAAAATGCATTATTTGCTCACATTCAGCCTTGTCACCGGCTCGAGCAGACGATTATTCATGGGCATCAACGTCATTAAGGACTGACTTAATCAAGCGATCTCAGAATACATCATTAAAAAGCCCTTATTTCGGTCTCATCTCTGCAATTGAAGGACTTATGAATCACTCTAAATCTCGTACCGGATGCTTTTAATAAAAGCAGTGAGGCAGGGGTGCTTTTATTACTTTACTTTCATAGCAGAGCTCACTGGGCTTTATGAAAGTGTCTGTCAGCAGCCATTAAAGCCTGTCATGCTCATAGCAGTCACATGTGGCATTTAAAATAGACCGTCTGCCTGCTCATAACAGAACAGAGAAGCAAGAAGATACAGTATAAACAGCAAAGAATGAGATAAAAATTCATAAAATGAATATCCAAGAAAAATATTGCCAAAAAAAAAACATTAATTCCACAGAAATGTGGTCAGGTTTGTTATCTTATTATAGCGTTTTCTTTTTCATGACTTTTTATTGCCACTTCATTTTTTTCTTAAAAACGATTCTTCATATCCTCGCTTTTCAATGAAAACACTGAATATCAAGAACAGCAACTTTAAAGCAGAGAGATAAAACTTTTTAAAATTTCAATAGAAGTCAATGTAAAAAAAAAAAAAAAAAAAAAAAAAAAAAGGTTTTCAGGTCATTTTGGAGAATTTCTACTGGACCATTCCTTAGTTAGCTAGGAATTATGTAGTAAACTAAAAATCGACAAAAATGGAGACACTATATTTTTCCCCACTCTAAGGCGCATTATGCGACACTGGTAAGGAACAGGGGTGTCGCCATGTTTTACTACTAGGTGGTGAGACCTGTAAAGCTAAGCTAAGTAAGCGAAACTAATTCTTTAAAAAAATACTGCTCCTTACAACCTGACTGGCAAAATTCATACATAAGGTGCACCAGATTATAAGGCAGTATAACTAAACTTTTTGGAAGTACCTGAATTCCTGCATTGATTACACATAAAATGGGATCTTGTCTACATTTTCAGAAATAATAGGTACACAATAGTACAAAATCTGGATTTCGAACAACAAAACTGTTCCTAGCCCTGTCACGATTGATTTTTCTTTTTTGTAGACAATATATTCTCCCAGAAATTACTAAGATAAATAATGTTATTGTTATTTTATGATCCTTTAATATGCAGATCAGTCAATCAATAATACCGCCCTCCTCCTGACGTCCAACCCTGTGCATCTCACTGCTATCAGAGGCGCCCTGCTGCTGCTGCATCTCAGCCAATCAACTTTTCCCTTCTGCCCTGCCTCTAAACCCATACATCACTCAGTGTCCCTCCCAAACTACCCCTCCCATTTTTTTTTACACCTTTTTCAAATTTGAGCTGAGGGTGGAGTCAGCTGAAATCAGAGGGTTTAGTGCCCCTTTAAGACTTTACGACTGAAACACTAACAGTTGCCACCGTTCTCATTGGATACTGGCACCATCTATTTGCATAATGGGTGTGTTCTCCTGTTACTGACACTTACAGTCAATTTACATTTGTACATGTACATTTTCCCTGGACTATGTTCAGGTAGGACAAGCTGATGAAGGCTGTAAGAGCAAGTTAACTACTTGTTTATTGCTGACAGCAACCTTTTTTATTGGGTAAAGCCGGCACTGACCATTGATGGAGATTATTTGACATCAAATGTCTTACTGGTATGAACTCACCTACAGGTTTTGCAGAAGAACATAGTATTATGGCATTGACTATTGATTTGGAATGGCATGTTAAAGTTCCTGTTGGTGGCCCATTTTTTCTCTCTCTCTCTCTCTCTCTCTCTCTCTCTCTCTCTCTCTCTCTCTCTCTCTATATATATATATATATATATATATATATATATCAGAAATCAAATGTACAGTGAATTCTTGAAATTGATTTGCAACCATAAGAATCTGAATGACTGGGGAAAAAAGTAAATTGTGATGCTTACACGACTACAATTGCTCCAAGAAATGACAATGATGCCTTAAGCCAAAGGGACCAACACAGTATTAGGTAGTTGGGTTTAATATTTTAAATGACAAAAAAGGAAGAATATACAGCTCTGGAAAAAATCACAAGCCATCAAACCAAGCTGAACTGCTTGAATTGTTGCACCATGAGTAAAGGCATAAAGTTATCCAAAAGCAGTGTGTAAGACTGGTGGAGGAGAACATGCCAAGATGCATGAAAACTGTGATTAAAAACTAGGGTTATTCCAACAAATATAGATTTATTAACTCTTAAAACTTTATGAATATGAACTTGTTCTCTTTGCATTATTTGGGGTCTAAAGCTCTGCGTCTTTTTTGTTATTTCAGCCATTTCTCATTTTCTACAAATAAATGCTCTAAATCACAATTTATTTTTTATTTTTTTTATTTGGGAGAAATGTTGTCTGTAGTTTATAGTATAAAACAGCTATGTTCATTTTACTCAAACAAATACCTATGAATAGCAAAATCAGAGAAACAAATTGAGACACTGAAGTTGTCTCTTAAATCGTAATTACATATTATTCCTTATATTTACACTTCTCTCATCAAAGCTGATTATGTTCTATTCTAACTAATTTCTATTCTAATGTTCTCTAAACTATTCTTTGGTAAATGTGAATCTGTTTAATTAAATCGAAGACTAAGTATCTCACATCATCGGTAGTAGCTCTGCTGGGGAATTTGATGCTGTGTGAACAATTTCCTCAGATGTGAAATCATTACACACACAAATCCTGTCAGAGCTTACCAACGCCAGACATGTTCATTAAGCTGGTGCCATTTACAGCCCACCATGGTGCTAGATACAAATCTGAGATCAATAAAAAAAAAGAGAAAATGCTTTTATTTACTGGTCACACAAGAGTTGATCCCATTTCCCCAGAGCGACCAGGCCGGGCAGTTTTGTTTACACTAGCAGTAAACACAGAGGAGTTGATTGGATGAGGGGTATGCCTGTGATTGGTTTGGGGAAACATTTGCATTTCTAATTTGCTTTTATGTCAAGTAGTAATGAGAACTACTGGCATTGTTTAACGTGCTAACTGAGATATGGTAATACATTTACATAGTGTACTAAATAATATAGATCTTATGAATCTTATTTACTGTCACACAGGCAAGGCTCCATAGCTCAGAGGTTAGAGCACTGGTCTTGTAAACCAGGGGTCGCGAGTTCATTTCTCGCTGGGGCCTTTGTGATTCTTTCTCCAACTAAACCTCTCAAAGACTGAACTTCTGGTCATACCAGCAAAACCTTCTATTCAACACAACTTTGCCATAACCATCGACTCTCTCTCTCTCTCTCTCTCTCACCGACAAAGGTTGCTAGGAACCTGGGTGTCATGGTTGATGACCAGCTTCTCTTCACGCACCATGTGGCCTCAGTTGCTCGATCCTGCCGCTTTGCTCTTTACAACATCAGAAAAATTCGACCGTTTCTGACGCAACAGGCCACCCAACTCCTGGTACAAGCTGTGGTAATCTCACGCCTCGACTACTGCAATGCCGTACTAACTGGCCTCCCGGCCTGTGTATTAAAACCACTCCAGATGATTCAGAATGCAGCAGCACGTTTGGTCTTCAACCAACCAAAACGGGCACATGTCACTCCGCTGCTGATTGAGCTCCATTGGCTACCAGTTGATGCTCGCATCAAATTCAAAGCTCTTACTATCGCCTACAAGGTGATGACAGAACAACTCCTTCCTACCTGCACTCGCTCCTGAAGGCTTACGCTACCTCCCGGCCTCTGCGCTCCTCCAACGAACGTCGCCTCGCTTTGCCAAACACTCACACAAAGCAATCCAGACTGTTCTCATACAGAGTTCCCCAATGGTGGAACAAACTACCTTCCACTACCAGATCAGGAGAATCTCTCGCTATCTTTAAGAAACTCCTGAAGACAGAGCTCTTCAAAGAGCACTTACTCTCCTAACACCTCTAACAAACTAACTAATTCTAACCTCATCTCCTTCTTCCTCTTCTCTACTCCTCTATCCCATTATTTCCCTCTGACCTCCTTAAGGCCCTATCTATAGATGCTTTATTTTTAACTTCTATTATTTTTGTACTTAACCTCTTCTATTATTTGCACTTCAATATTGTAAGTCGCTTTGGACAAAAGCGTCTGCCAAATGTAATGTAATGTAATGTATTTTCTGATTATCAGACAAACTTTTATATCAGGCACTTTCCCAAAAGGCTAGATAAAGTTTTTTTTCCATTAATACATAAAATCATTATTAAAAAAGTGCTTTTAATATTTACATAGATTATGAAGTTTATTTGATAATCTGTAAAATGTAAGTATGACAAAAATGCAAATGCAAAAATAAAATAAATCTGTATGGGGCAAATTTTTTTTCACACCACTGTGTACATAAACAGCTCATGGGGGGGGGGGGGGGGGGGGGGCCATCAAACCAAGCTGAACTGCTTGGAATCGTGTAAGACTGGTGGTGGAGAACATGCCAAGATGCATAAAAACTGATTAAAATTCCACCAAATATTGATTTCTGAACTCTTAAAACTTTAGGAATATGAACTTGTTTTCTTTGCATTATTTGAGGTCTGAAAGCTCTGTATCTGTTTTGTTATTTCAGCCATTTCTCATTTTCTGCAAATAAACGCTCTAAATTACAACATTTTTATTTGGAATTTGGGAGAAATGTTGTCCGTAGTTTATAGAATAAAACAACAATGTTCATTTTACTCAAACATATACCTATACATAGCAAATAAAGGCTGGTTGTGAAACAACGTGTAAAAAGGAACAGCACCTGTATAGCTCTACAGTTGTTAAACAAGCATGAGCACGGTGGACACTAATGAGCTACATGTCCTTCACTACTGTGCTTAAGTGTTTTTTTTTTAATCTACAGTATCTCCAGTGTTTCAGTCTTTGATCTATATTTTCACTATACTGCTTTCTATTAGTCAGTGGGAAAATACACAATGCACTTTTAACCCTTTTAGACAAACTATGATCCAGGGATGAAACTATACTATACTGTTTCCTGTCTTACTTTAAAAACAAGATGAAAATGGGGCGCCGAGTGGTCCAGCGGTCTAAAGCGCTGCCACTATGAGCAGGAGGTCGCCGGTTCGAACCCCCGCTCATGCAGCTTTGCCATCAAGCCGGCTGCCGGCGTTAGCTGCCTCCCTCTGGGTGGGTAGATGGCGCTCTTTCCCCACATCACTCCTACGGTGATGTCTGCAGCACAGGGCGTCTGTGAGCTGATGTACCAGAGCCGAGCCGCTGTGCTCGGCAATGCTACATCAGCAGCAGCTCGAAAAGAAGCGGTGGCTGACTTCACATGTATCGGAGGAAGCATGTGCTAGTCTTCACCCTCCTGGTGTGTTGAGGTGATAGGGGGAGTGATAGGTAGTGATAGGGGGAGTCCTAATGAATGGGTTGGGTAATTGGCCGTGTAAATTGGGGAGAAAATGGGAAATTAGAAAAAAAAAACAAGACGAAAATAAATAAATAAACAATAAAAAGAATATGTATATTTTTGTTTTTTTGGTCAAAACACTTTTCAATTAACTGTACTTACGGCAGTAATAAACATTGTTAAATGTTAAATAAACGTATTCATTGACACTAGAAAGGATGTTACCAATTTGGTAGATTATTCAATTAAAATGCTATTCACACTTTGTAATTCATGCTTACTGAAGAATATTTTAGCTGCTTTATCCAAATAATGTAGCAAAGTATTAATCAATTCATCTTCACTATTGGTTCCATGCAACATTTTTTTGCATAATGGGCGTAGTCCCCACCTCTACCTCACCATCCGTGTGCAGCCTTTCCCACCAGCACTACCTAACATTTGAGACCTGGTTATATTTAAGATGTTCCTCAGCATTTTATATCTTTTTTTTATGACACAAATTGCTATATACAAGCTGTGATCGGTCAGTGCAATGTTGAGCAGTTTAATTTTCTGACTGTATAAAGCTTAATTCGAAAATTGGGTAATTCAGAATAAAGAAAATTAAATGTTTTTTTCATCCAATATTTTATATATATATATATATATATATATATATATCTCAATTTTCAGATTTGTCCTTTTTTGTGTCTTGTAACATGTTACTGATGTTATAATCCAATTTGCAAAATGCAAAAATGGAAAAATCAGAAAATAAAGAAATGATTCATTTTTTAATTTTTCCTGAAATTCAGATTGTGAAGGGCAGAGATAAAAACAAAAAATGGAAAAATGGATGAAAATGTATTTATTGTACACTGCATTACATAAAAAAAAAAAAAAAAAAAAAAAAAAAAAAAAAATATATATATATATATATATATATATATATATATATATATATATATATATATATATATATATATATATATATATATATATATATATATATATATATATATATATATATATATATACACACACAAACACACACACACACACACACACACACACTTTTTTTTTTTTTTTTCATCTAATTTTCTAATTTTGCCTCAAACTGCCACTTACTGTGAACTTTTATAATTAATCTACTCTTTGTATACAGAGATTTGCTGTAATCATTATCCACAGTGAAGTAACAAATAAGCAATAATACGTGAGAGGGAGTGCTATAACGCGTAATATTGGCACTGCTGTGCTGCGGTCGTAGATTAGTACAGCAGTGCCAATATTGCATGTTATATCATGATACCACAGTTACATTATCACTGTTTACGAGAAAATATGATTTGTTTGGTTATAAAAACTCAGAGTTCCTCAAAATAGTTCCGTTGCTGCTCTGTTTGTAGCTGCGCTGTTTGGCTTGTAAGCGCTGCATCGTTGTTAGGTTACCAGTACAGTATGTAGCGGAGTAATACATGGAGAGCTTCGGTTACAGTGCTTTACCGGCTGATCAGCCAATCATATTGCAGGGTATATACAGTTGTGGTCAAAAGTTTACATACACTTGTAAAAAAACATAATGTTATGGCTGTCTTGAGTTTTCAATAAGTTCTACAACTCTTATTTTTCTGTGATAGAGTGATCGGAACACATACATGTTTGTCACAAAAAACTAAAATAAATTTATTATGGGTCTGCTGAAAATGTCACCAAATCTGCTGGGTCAAAAATATACATACAGCAACAAAATTTGTCAATTTTGGTGATGTAGCGAGTTGTGTCAATCAAATTAGCTTCATGTCATGGCCTCTTCACTTCTTGTAAGTGATTCTGACTACAGCTGTTGACTTCTCATGAGCCCATTTAAATAGGGCTCATTTGACCCAGTGATTAGACTCAGCTACAAAAGCTACAATGGGAAAGTCAAAGGAACTCAGTGTGGATCTGAAAAAGCGAATTATTGACTTAAACAAGTCAGGGAAGTCACTTGGAGCCATTTCAAAGCAGCTACAGGTCCCAAGAGCAACTGTGCAGACAATTATACGCAAGTATAAAGTGCATGGAACAGTTGTGTCACTGCCACGATCAGGAAGAAAACGCAAGCTATCACATGCTGCCGAGAGGAGATTGGTCAGGATGGTCAAGAGTCAACCAAGAATCACCAAGAAGCAGGTCTGCAAGGATTTGGAAGCTGATGGAACACAGGTGTCAGTCTCCACAGTCAAGCGTGTTTTACATCGCCATGGACTGAGAGGCTGCCGTGCAAGAAAGAAGCCCTTGCTCCAGAAAAGGCACCTTAAGACTCGGCTGAAGTTTGCTGCTGATCACATGGACAAAGATAAAACCTTCTGGAGGAAAGTTCTCTGGTCAGACGAAACAAAAATTGAGCTGTTTGGCCACAACACCCAGCAATATGTTTGGAGGAGAAAAGGTGAGGCCTTTAATCCCAGGAACACCATGCCTACTGTCAAGCATGGTGGTGGTAGTATTATGCTCTGGGGATGTTTTGCTGCCAGTGGAACTGGTTCTTTGCAGAAAGTAAATGGGATAATGAAGAAGGAGGATTACCTCCAAATTCTGAAGGAAAACTTAAAACCATCAGCCCGAAGGTTGGGTCTTGGGCGCAGTTGGGTGTTCCAACAAGACAATGACCCAAAACACACATCAAAAGTGGTAAAGGAATGGCTAAACCAGGCTAGAATTAAGGTTTTAGAATGGCCTTCCCAAAGTCCTGACTTAAACCCCATTGAGAACATGTGGACAGTGCTAAAGAAACGGGTTCATGCAAGAAAACCATCACATTTAGCTGAACTGCACCAATTCTGTCAAGAAGAGTGGTCAAACATTCGACCTGAAGCTTGCCAGGAGCTTGTGGATGGCTACCAAAAGCGCCTAGTTGCCGTGAAAATGGCCAAGGGACATGTAACCAAATACTAATGTTGCTGTATGTATATTTTTGACCCAGCAGATTTGGTGACATTTTCAGCAGACCCATAATAAATTTATGAAAGAACCAAATTTTATAACTGTTTTTTGTGACAAACATGTATGTGTTCCGATCACTCTATCACAGAAAAATAAGAGTTGTAGAACTTATTGAAAACTCAAGACAGCCATAACATTATGTTTTTTTACAAGTGTATGTAAACTTTTGACCACAACTGTATATATATATATATATATATATATATTCCTTTATTGGCAACTATTTTGGTATAAACTTTTTAAAGTGTAGTTTCATTTGACTTAACTAGAAGGGTACACTAAAAAAAAAAAAAAAAGACCAGTGATTTTTTTCTTTTCTCTTTTTCAGTGTTAAAATGTTCACTCAAAAGTCTTGTTTTTCTCAGTAGGACCCATGAGAGAGGTTGCACGTGTGCAGAACAGTCCAGGGAGGGTCAGAATGCTTTAGAAAAGAGGGAAATAGGGCCTGTCATTCATTTCTAGAAGCCATCTTCTGTAAACCCAACATCAGTCATAACTGTATTGTGCACCTGGTGTTTTGCAGACACAAATGACAGAGAAGGCACCAGCAGTGTTTGGACAAGGGTCTCGTAAATTGAGGGCACTGGAGCCGCCCATATTCCCTTTTTCTGTTGTGATCACTCTTGTCTTGTCTGGTGCCATCTGACAGAA
Organism: Astyanax mexicanus; assembly: GCF_023375975.1. Lineage (NCBI taxonomy): Eukaryota > Metazoa > Chordata > Actinopteri > Characiformes > Acestrorhamphidae > Astyanax > Astyanax mexicanus. The sequence goes on along the minus strand of NC_064410.1, from coordinate 19,990,498 downwards.
CGTGTGTCATCATTCTGCCACACAGTGCATCTCCTTGATGGCTCCTCCTGCCAATTTAGTGCGGGAAATTGTTTTGTGTTTGTTTATGAACCATGCAGTCCCGCGTGAGATTAGTCTGAGCGAGGGATGGGAAGGGGAGAAGGTCATAGTCAAATGCTGTAGCTGTGTATGTGTGTGTGCGTGTGTATATTTTCACTGACTTTCACTATACTTTCCTGACCAGAATACTAATGAGCCTCTAGGAAGATAGAGTGGTCATTGATGATTCATATGATAAACATCATGTTCACCTTTAGCAAAGCTTTACATGTCAAGGAACCCTGCAATCTCCCGTTCCAGTGCTTCAGTCAAGATCATTCAACGATCCAGGGTCAGATAATTGGTCCTGATTCTTCTTGACCTCTCTGGATGTAACCTTCAACCCAGCTGATCACAAGATCATAAAATAAATCCCTATTAATCATGGAGTCAATGGTGCTGCATAAAATGATTTAATTATCTTTATTATCTGGTAAAAAAGGGATTATCCTACATCAGCTTAACAGTAAATGCTAGTAAAAAACCTTAATTTTCCTAAAAATCGTCAGTGTGCCTTTAAATCCTAATTTCTAATAATCTTATGTATGAATTTTACCAGTCAGGTTCATTACCATCAAGGAGCAGTGAAGCCACTCTGACAAATTACAGTGTTATTCAGTGTTTCAGTTTAGCATTAGCAATAGCATTACCTGCTAACCGGGCTCGCCATTTTCCCATTCAGAGGTGAGTATTCTCGGTCTGTAGCCTGCTGATAACTACAGCTAGCACTGCTAAAGTAGCATTAGCATTACCCGCTAATCATGATAGCCATTTCCCCATTCAGAGGTGAGTATTATCGGTCTGTAGCCTGCTGCTAACTACAGCTAGCACTGCAGGAATAGCATTAGCATTACCCGCTAATCATGATAGCTATTTCCCCATTCAGAGGTGAGTATTATCGGTCTGTAGCCTGCTGCTAACTACAGCTAGCACTGCAGGAATAGCATTAGCATTACCCGCTAATCATGATAGCTATTTCCCCATTCAGAGGTGAGTATTATCGGCCTGTAGTCTGCTCCTAACCCCAGCTAGCACTGCTGAAGCTGTTAGCCACGGTGCGCCTTATAGTGCAAAAATATGGTACAGTCAAGTGGCCCACTATTTTATTTATTAAATAATAGTTCCAGAATTATAATCTATTTATTTATGCTAAAACTTACTTTAAGAAAGCTGTAATTCTGTCTTTTGTTTACACACTGTAAAAATAACTTACTTTTTCATTTAGTTTCCAGGCTTTTAGTCTTTTATGTTATGTTATGTTTAGTGAAGTGGAAATTCGGAATGAGTTAAACGAACTTGAGAGTGAATTGTGAGTTATTGTGAGCTCACACCTTTTTACTGGCCCCTGCAACCCTTTTTTCGCATAGTGGTTGTGCTTCTATTTTCCTTCACTCACCATCAGTGTGCAATTGTGCTGCCAGGCTAGAGGCAAGAGTAGTGAATCAAAGTAAAGAGTATATTCACTTTAATCTAACATAAAACTTTACTTATTATTTTTACAACATTATTTTACCAAGATGAACACTACCCAGAATTAGCCTCCGAGAGCCATTTTTTATAGGGCAGTGAAAGAAGCACTTTTTTTTTATACACCCTTTAGAGGCAATACTCAGACTCTATTCAGTCTACACCTTTAATCATTTTGCAGAAATCCAGGGTGCATTTTATATATTTTCTATATTTTTGTCAATGATTATTTATACAGTATAGCTTATAAAAAGGTATAATATACATATGTATAGACTGAGAGTCCCCGTCTACAGTGTCGAGTCTGTCTGATCTGTGTCGTATCCTCTTCTACAGCTGGTCTGCTGGAATGCTACCCAGTGAAAAGGTGATTATGTTGTTTAATCTTCCCTGGGATTTTCATTTTGTGGTTTATGGTCGCCCCTGCTAACCCACCCTCATCCGCTCAGGCTCGGAGCGATCAGTCACCGAGACGGAGGAACTCCTCTTTCCCTGCCTTCACTAAGCCCTCGACAGCGCGAGTGAAAGGTTGAGAAAATTGGAAATCTTGTTGGTTTCAAACGAATGACACCACATCATTATGTTAATTTGATGCTGTTTATGCCGCCATTGTTCAGTTATTTGCACAGCATTACAGCTTTTCTCTCTCCGCTGCTCCTGCACAATTCCTAGAAATGTGTTCTCATTCTGGCGACAGCTTGCTGGCTGAAGATTTTCCACCTTGATGTTCCAGACAGTTATTCATTTAGTCACAACACCACTGATTCGTGCACACTTTTGAACTAGACCCACTCGGGAGAGAATTATACTTGTGAGTGGAGAGCATGGAGAGGATAACAGTTGTTTTCAGTTCTGATCTGAAGGGCGTATTTAGCTAAGGAGATTTTTTTTTTTATTTAGCTACAAGTAAATTCCAGTTGCTGATTTAATTTAATTGAATGGGCATTTAATTTATTTCATTAAATATATGTATTTTTTATTATCAATTATTTTGCGATATATATATTTTTTATTATTTTTACACTATAAGGAGCACCGGATTATAGGGCACACTACCAATAAATGTCTATTTTCTGGTCTATTTTTAAACATTAGGCAACCCAGATAAGGCAAATTATGCAACACTAGTAAGGAACAGGGGTGTCACCATGTTGTCCTCCTAATCCAGCAGGTCTAAGCGCTGGATAATTTCTCTTCTAATTTTTTTTTTTTTTTTTGGTGAGTAAAGCACTTCCTTTTATTTACAGTAAACTTAGATTTCCAGATTTCCACTAAGGCTGGGTGCAGCAGCATTAGACCTGGCAGCTAACCACTAGCACTAGCTGTTAAGAAAGGCAGGAAAAATTCAAATATTCATTACTCTATGTACCCTACATCTACCTGCTGTCAGCATTTTGTTCCTTATGTGTTCCTTAGTTGTGCTACTGGTGATTTTTGTTTTTGCTTAATTTCATTGCTTGTTGTTAAATCAAAACAATATTTATCATATATTCTATGATACATTTTAGACTATACACACACAGTACAATTTTAACCAGCATTAGCTTATTCATGTTCAGCTTTTTTTTTTTTTTAATGAAAGCTAAGTTAAACACACATTTGAAACAACCGAAAAATGATCAGATGGAGAAAGAAACTGTGTTAACTGTATAGTATAATATACAAAAAAAAAAAAAAACATTACAGCATTAGCAGCATTCAAAACATTACTTGCTGTTACAGCCAACAACACAGAGATCTGGCAGTTAATCAATACACTGACGGTGAGCTCAGTATGCAAATAGATTGTGCCAAAAGCCAATAGAAAAGAAGCAGTCAACGGCAACAACACTTAAAACTCAGTTATTATATGTTGATTCAATTAAATGGATCATAAATGTGGTCATAAATACATTTAGGCTATATAGACACTATACTTTTCAGCCTGCACTAGCATCACATTTTTTTATAACTCATTTTCCATTTTATCATCAGTTTCACTTTACAAAAGTTCTATAATTATAGACTGTCCTTTTTATCTTGTTCTTCAATGGTTAGGACCACCTAAGCACCAGAGGTGGCATTATTTGAATGGTGGGTCATTCCCAGCACTGCAGTAACACTGATTAGCATGGTGGTGGTAGAGTGTTAGCTAGAGTGTTTTGTGCTTTTGGGAGGGGCACTGGGTGATGTATGGGTTTAGAGACAGGGCAGGAGGGAGAGCTGGCTGGCCTGAGCTGTAGCAGCAGACACTGCTGACCAGTTATTTCTGACTGGTGGACTATTCCCTCTGCTGGATCTGGACCAGCCCCCATCCCCTCCCACTTAAAGGCTAACTAAAGCCCCTGATTTTGGCTAATTCCACCTTCAGCCCAAATTTGAAAATGGCTAAAACAAATGTGAGGAGTAGTTTGGGAGGGGCACTGGGTGATGTATGGGTTTAGAGGCGGGGGAGAGCTGATTGGATGAGCTGCAGCAGCAGTGTGCCTCTGATAGCGATGAGACACAGATGGCTGGACGTCTATAGCACAGTTGAATCTGAGAGGGTGCTACAGAGGCGGAAACGGCTTCAATATAAGCATTTTTTTTTTAAGATTAGGAAAGGTTTATAAAAAAAAAAAAAAAAAAAAAAAAAGCAGGACTGGTATGTTTCATTACTTTCAAGGAATTTCAGAGGGATTTCAGCTATTTCAAAAAAAAATATGCTTTAGAGTTTAGAATTGTTGCCTGTGCTATTGGTGCTTTTTATCTAGGCTGTGAAAGGAACCTGTTGTGATTGATTAAAAAAAAAAAAGAGAGAGAGAGAGAGAGAGAATGAGAGAGAGAGAGAAAGAGAGACAGATGCTTAAAGTGCCTGCAATTTTGTTAGTGCCCATGACCTTCACATCAGCCAATAAGACTTGACATATGATGAGGATATCAATGGAAAAGGAAGAGCAAATGGGTGAAAGGTCGACTGAGATGTTTTTTTTTTTTTTAAAGAGATCCTTTCATAATAAACTTGTCACCTCAGATTGTCAGCTTGCTGCATTCCTCACAATTATTTTTTCTATTTTTCGCCTTTTTGGGCACAAGTATCATTATGGGTAGAGAAGACCCTGGAGTGCAGTAATTAGAAAAGAATTGATCTATTCTTTATTTCCTATTTTAGTGTCTCAACCACTGACATAAAACCTCTTTGGGCTTAATCAAATATGAATAGCAGAAATTATGACCCTCTTGGGGAAACCTAATTGTGGTAGATTACTTGTCATTGAAATATGTAGAGGCCCACCATCATGAATGAGGATGAATACAAATTCACAAAAAGGGCTGAATGATTGACTCAGGATTAACGCCTGGGAGAAAGAAAGCCATCCATCCATCCATCCAACAATCCAACAATCCGCCTTTCTCTTATTTCTTTTCTGTTCTTCTACAAAAGCTACTGAAAGCTTCCTAAATGTAACCAAATTTGTACATAGGACCCTTCAGAATGTAAAAAAAAAAAAAAAAAGACAAAAAGGTACTCAAACATGACTGCTTTCAAATGTCATTCTCAACCACAGTTATCTCTCTAGCCGATAAAGCACGAGGGAGATTTAGCTGTTAGAGAGTAGGGCTCTCAGAAACCAATTTATTTCACTCTTATTTGCAATTTCTCTTGTTTATACCATTGAAATGAGGTTCTCTCATGGATGAAAAGGAATTGCATTCTAATTTGACCAAAGCTTGTTAGATGCTGATAATGAAATCGTGCACGGTGCCAAACCACAAAGAGAAATGTCAATAGCATAGATGACTGCTGCTGCTATTGTTTGGATGGCTTCATTTCTAACATTCAACCCTTTTTACAGCATTTTGCATTTCATTGCTGCCGCTGTCGAAACGAACAGTGTATCTAAAATCGTGATAGGTTTTAGGCTATACACACACACACACACACATGCATATACACACTATAATGTTCAGAAAGCTTTAGCACCACTTTTTTTCTAAACTCATTGTCCATTTGACATCAGTTCCACTTAAAAAAAAAAAAAAAAAAAAAAAAAGTTTGATAAATACAGACTCTTCCTCTCATACTGTTCTTTAATGGTCAGGACCACCTTAAAGCAGGTATTATTTGGGTGGTGGGTCATTCTCTACACTGCAGTGACTGTACTGACATGGCACTGGTATCAATGCCACCGGAATGTTAATACCAGTGGTATGAAAAAGTTTGGGCACCACTGATCATTTTCATGATTTTCCTTTTAGTTTCAGTTAAATATACTATAAAGCAGATAAACACAGTGATATTTAAGAAGTAAAATGAAGTTAATTCTATATTACTATATTGGCATCTACAGAACCCAAACATATAAAGTACATATGGTTATTACAAATAATAATTACAGTCTAATATGCCAAAACTTAGACTGATAAAGTATACAGAGAAACAGATACAGGGCTAAAGAAATACAGAAGTGCCCAGTGCACAGTAAGCAGAATGTAATAAGTGGTCTGTGTACATGGACAGACATTTGTGGACCTCGCGTCTGTTTTTAGCTGCTGACACAGACGCACAAAGACTGAACTGTTGACAAAAAACTGAAATATCCCTAATTATTAAGTATTTAGTCTAGTTGAAGCACAAGGAACAAAGAAAAACAGCTTGTATTTTAATGACTTTAACTTTACTGCTGGCATCTGACATAGGCTTTTAAATAGAATATATAAACAGAGGCACTCTCTCCCTCTCTCTCACACACACACAAAAACTTGATTTCTATAGTAGCACAGAAGCCCTTTGAAAGCATGCAGAAATTGCTTCTAATTTGTCTCCTGAGCTCTGAAAGGCATAACAAGCCTTTTGTCCAAGTAATCGATACATACATTTTAAAACTCTGCCTGCCTTTCTTATTGTTGTTTTGTCAAAATTTGTTTATAATGGTTCTGTAAATCACAAATACTGTTTCATTTTCCCACCTTCAACTACATATCTCTAGATTTTTTTTTTTTTATTATCAAACTGACTCTTTGTTGGACAATGCCACAGATGTGCCGGTCATATAACAGCCCCGTGACAGTGTGCTGTAGGCTCATTCTGTCAAGGTCCACCAAGCTCTTCTTATTAAAGCAGACAAGACCTTTTCATTTCTGATGGTCACATTCTGACTCTAAGGCCACAGGAACAACAGAGGTGAAAATTGAACAAGTTGCCATTGTTGAGGACGGCAGTCAGTCTGGCTCCAAGGCTGGCCAGTCACATCTCTGATCTTTTCAGAGCCTAGTGAACATGTTATGAAGATGTCTCACGCTTCTGGAAAAGCATAAGTTGCAGTGATTAAAAGCTTTATCAAAATTGCAAAGTAATAAGCTATTTTGTATGTATCTGTAGCTTAAAACTGTGTAGATAGTGTAGCTTGTGCTGTGCTGATTGTATAGGACTAGTTAAAAGTCCAGAAGCTCCAGAAAATGTTCCTTACCTTTCCAAAACCATGACATAACCTGTATATCAGTGGCCCACATAACTTAACATAACGCATTCTGCGACCCACATAAAAATGTAGTTGAACATTTTAAATCTGAAAAAATACAGCACAAGTATAAGTGCAGTTAAAGCTCCACTAGGTAGGATTGAGATTTTGTGCTTGTGGGCTCCCCCTACAGTTGTAGAGTGTAGTAAATATTTCAGGCGTTTCACGAATATGTTTCACAGACATATTCGGTCTCTTTCCAGCTTCTGCCAGAGTGTCTGTATGCTAGTTTGTAAAGAATGGACCAGTAGTCCTTGTAGAACTGTTAGAACTAAAGGTCGGAAAGCAGGTCGCAGTTCTCACGAGCGTTGGTCGCGGCCGCCTCGGAAAACTTACAGAGTCTGGTTTGAGCTTAGAGGAGCTCCAGCACAGACACGAGAGCACCGCTATTCCTCCTATTACACCTCAATGCAGCGCTGCAGTGAGTTTCAAGATGTAACTCGTTTACTTCTTTAAAAAGATCAAAAATCAAGGAAATCCTACCTAGTGCTGCTTTAATCTACGGAGCTCCTAAAGGGCCATGGGTTAAAAAAAATAAAAAACAGGAAAATGACATTGGGTTCCCTCGCAAAAAAAAAAAACCTGAAGAAAAATGCATCTTGCATCCACTACAGACATTTTACTTTGATCTTGGACTAAAATAGAGACACATCAATTCTCAAAATCAAACATGCAATAAGATTATACAATAAGATGTGCTGAGATCGGCAGGACTTTCTAGAAGAAAGGATTACTCCAGCCTAGACAATGTACTTGGCTTCATACGAGCACAACTTCAGAAAATAAGTGCGCCTAATCCATTTTCAATTTATTTATGTCCTCCTCGGGACCTTCTCTTGACCTTAAGAAACATTCAAGCTCCTCCTCCATGTCTAGAGCAAGATATAATGTGATTAAAATCAAAATAATTTTAGCTTCACGCTCATTCCATTCCATACCTCTTGTGACACTAACCTACATCTTAATAGGACTTTTACTGGTAATATGCTCTAATATGGTGCTTCTTTTGTATTTCATACAGGGGTTGGACAGTGAATCTGAAACATCTGGTTTTAGACCACAATAATTTAATGTCGTGACGGACAGTTCTGGTGGAAACAGGAGAGTTGAGCTGCACATTGAATTCTGCCGTGATTTGGGCAGCCGTGGTTTTATGTTTTTTGGATACAATCCGGGTTAGCACCCGAACATTCCTTTCAGACAGCTTCCTCTTGTGTCCACAGTTAATCCTGTTGGATGTGGTTGGTCCTTCTTGGTGGTATGCTGACATTACCCTGGATACCGTGGCTCTTGATGCATCACAAAGACTTGCTGTCTTGGTCAGAGATGCGACAGCAAGACGTGCACCAACAATTTGTCCTCTCAATGTTGTGCGCATTGCAATATTTTGAGCAAAACTCAAAAAAGCTCTTACCCTGCTAATTCTCTGCTCTTACTGGTGCAATGTGCAGTAAATGAAGATTGGCCACCACACTAAAATGACAGGTGTTTCAGTTTCATTCTCCAACCCCTGTGCAGTAAATGTCTGTAGTTTGTTCTCTGTTCCTCCATCGTGTGCATAATGCAATTTAGCAGAGGTTAGGACGTTGTTTGTGAGCAAGAGAACGGTAGAAACATGAATATCCACTGAATTATGAATATCAAACTACATTTAACAAGCTTAAAAGCTTAAAAAAACTTTTCTAAAATGCTTGTACTACACTTTACCATAATACAACAGACCATAGCTGAAATAAACGGCGTGTGTTTAATCTCCAGGTGAAAAATGCTAAAAGCCCTAACGTAGGCAATGACATCGGGGACCTCTGGTCCTACATGCTTGCGCGCTGTCGAACATTTATTTTGTGCCAGGGAACACAAAACTTTTGCGAGAGGCCTTAATTTTTTTGCTAGGGAAGGCATTTTTTATTTGCAAGGTAACGCAAATCATTTGTGAGGGAACCCAATGTCATTGTCTTATTTTTTTTTTCTACCCATGGCCCTTTGGGTGGGACCATAGACTGTGTCAGCTCTGTGGAGGCAGCCCTCAGGGGTGGGGTTATTTAAATGAGTAGGCTGTCTCTCCACAGTCTTTCTCTCTTCTCTGGCCTCTACTGCTCAGACTCGGGTTTCAGGATCGCCAACATGGCGGACGGAAGATTTTTTTTTTTGGCTTAATTTTCATTGAATGAATGGGAACGGCGATAAATATTAAAATAAAGTATAAAAGTAGAGTCGTTTTAATGTGTTTGTAGTGGAGGTAGCAAAGTAACACAGTTAAACAACAATGAACACCAGTTGCTATGCATATTTAAAATACGAGTGATGTCAGCTATACAGAATGTGCAAGTAAAGGGGGAGAGATGGAGTGGTGGAGGGGTGCGACGAATTGATAGGGTACATAAGCTAACTATATGGTATTTAAAGGGTGCATGAAAAGAGGTGGGGAAAAAATTCCTGAAAGCTTAACTTGTTCTGCTTAACTGGTTGTTGGAGTATAGGCCTGTCTTTCTGAGTTTTAATAAAAAAAAGAAAAGCTGGAAATACAACATTGGTGTGAAGATAAATGCGGCATGTCATTGCCAGAGGGTCTGCTATAATAAAGCGTGATCTACTACAGGTTGTCATGGTAATTACTGTAGAAAGTCTGTTTAAAGGGAATAAAATGCTGGTTGAAGATATCCAGTGCATCCAGTGTCTTTATATAAATAAAACAGAGGCCTTCAAAGAAAAGAATGTCATTCCTAAGTCAAACACGATGAAGGTTCAAAGGATTGATGGGGTTGTTTTGCTGTGTCAGGCACTGAATGTCTTAATTGTGTTCATGGCACAATTATATCTGAAAGGTACCAATTAATCTAAAGCGCTGCCACTATGATGGGCAGATCGCTGGTTTGAATCCTGGTCATGCAGCTTGCCATCAGCTGCTGGAGCCCTGAGAGAGCATAATAGGCCTTGCTCTCTCTGGTAGGTAGATGGCACTATTGCCTTTAATCACTTCTACTTTGGATCACAAGGCATATTTAAGCTGATGCATCAGAATCGAGTCGGTCTCAATTTTTTTTTTTTCAGAGCTGGAAAAAAAAAAAAATCACAATTTACAACAACTACCAGACTCCAAATAAAGAGAAAAACAATTGGCACAAACATCCAGTTGGAGTGGTTCTTGTATGACAGTGCCAAAATGCTACGATGAGACTCTTCTACCTAATGTGTGCCTGCTTTTTAAACAATTTATTTTCTGCTATAATTAATTCCACTGATATGCTGCTTTTACACCAATCCATATACAGTTTAAAAAAAAAAAAAAAAAAAGTATTTGAAGTATTTTTTTTTTGCGTGGTTGTCACTCTTAAAGGTTTCAGATCATCAAGCAAATTGAAAAAAAAAAAAAAGTCAAATACTACACAAGAACAAAATGCAGTTGTGTAAATGAAGGTTCTTATTAAGGGAGAAAAACCTGCAATCAAACATTTCATTTGTGGTTACTTGCGGTAAGTCTTTAACAGAGCTGTGGAAGAATTCTGTTTCACTAATCCAAACAGAATTGTTGTAATTCTGACACATTGGTTGGTTTTCCAGCATGAACCTCTTTGTTAAGGTCATGCAACCGAATCTCAGTAGTATTCAGCTCAGGACTTTGACTAGGCCACTCCAAAGTCTTTTCAATGAGAGCTGGAGTTGCTGGTGTGTTTTGGATCATTGTCCTGCTGCAGAACCCAAGTTCATTTCAGGTTGAGGTCATAAACAGAACAGACATTCTCCATCATGATTTTTTTGGTAGACAGTGAAATATATGGTTCAATTTATCACAGCAAGTCTTTCAGGTCCTGAAGCAGCAAAACAGCCCCAGATCTTTTACGCTAGTTACTTTTATGCTAGATGTAATGTGGAGACACACTGTCCAGAAACCTCAACTTTTGTCTCGTCAGTCCACAGATTATTTTCTTAAAAGACTTGGGGATTATTAAGGGGTTTTCATCATGGCACTCTGCCATCAAGCCATTTTTGCCCAATCTCTTACTTATGGTGGAGTCATGAACGCTGACTTTAACTGAGGCCTTAAGTGAGGCCTGGAGTTCTTTGAATGTTGTCGTGGGGTCTTTTGTGACCACTTGGATAAGTTGTCGCTGTGCTCTTTGGGTAACTTTGGTCGGCCGGCACGGTTCACCATTTATGAATAATGGCTCTCACTGTGGTTTGCTGGAGTCCCAAAACTTTAGAAATGGCTTTATAACCTTTTTCAGACTGATAGATCTAAATTACTTTCTTTCTCATATATTCCTGAATTTCTTTGGATATGTGCGTGATGTCTAGTTTTGAGTATCTTTTGGTCTACTTAGTTTTGTCAGGCAGGTCTTATTTAAGTGATTTCTTGATTGAGATCAAATCTGGGTGTGGCTAGAGAAATTGAAGTTTAATAATGAAAACTTCTATTTAGAAACTGCATTTTGTGTTTACTTGTGTTGTCTTTACATATGTTTGATCTGAAACACTTAAGAGTGACAAGCATGCAAAAAAATAAAAAATAAATAAAAAACGAGAAATCATGAAGGGGAGCAAACACTTTCACACCACTGTAACTGTATTGTATTGTATTTCAAAACAGTTTCAAAAAAGCCATGATTGGTTTAAATGGTATTTTACCATTTTGCTTAGCATAGTTCCAGTTTAGCACTGTTGATAATTACACATAATACAGTAAACACCAGGTTCACACGAATAAGTTGGACAGTACTGTGTACAACTGATTTAATGACACACAAACCGATATAAGTGCTTACAAACCAAATAACACTAATGAGTTTACTACAGTTAAAGCGTGTTTTGTTGTGCCATGGACCCAAAGGCCCCCCCAACGTCTACAAACTAAGGAGTGAAAACCGAGGAATTACAGTAAAAACACTTGACCCAATTTGATTTGACACTTGACCTTAGACTAGTGGACATGACATGTCTAATTCTATTAAGATATATGTTTTGTATGGTTTGTTTACCATACACAAACACCACAAAGGCTTCTACTCATAAACAACACATTGCTGGAGTTCAGTAATCTGTAGTTAGAGAAAAAGTTGGACTACAACTTGAGTTTAGGGCTGCTCTTTGGTGGTGCAGTATTCTGATTTTATTCGCAAGGTGTTAAGGAACATGATTTAATGTGATAATTCACTCTGGTTGGGGAGAGTTCACTTCATATTTTTGATAAATATTACGTACATTGAATAGTAGAAACACTTAGGGCCTATCGTACACCCTGCACAAGGCGATTCACAATGCTCTTTGCTACCTTACACCCCATCAGAGCTTAGGAATATATCTATTCTGATGGGTGAGGTGGTCTGGAAGTGAGCTGTGTTCAGTTAAATATCTGCCTTTTCGCTATGGCAGCGGAAAACACAGGTGCCTCACTGACTGATTAAAACCACCTCAACAGTGAATCGTCAGAGTTGTACAGAATCGTTAGACACACACACATGGATGTGGAGCAGAGTTCCCTTAAATGAGCTGCTTGTGCACTTTCACAGTGTGAACGCACAGGTCAGTTTCCTCTGTCGAGATTAACAAGTGCTGCACTTTTAACATACAAACACGCCAAAGAGTGTCAAAGCACACCTGACTGTTACAGAGAATTACATGTAATACACTGATTGGCTTATTTCACGTTATGCCCAACAGAATCCAATGATTAATTAAGAGAAGTAGTATATGCTTTTTGCACATTTTATGCCGTGCAAAGCATGTTTTTTGTGCCCTTACGATACCAAAGACACACCAACACGCCCTGAATCCAGCTGCATGATACGCTATTGACTTATAATGCGTTATAGGCTACGTTCACATTACAGACCACGTTGCTCAAATCCGATGATTTTTTTCCCTCAGATCAGATTTGGCTGTCTTGACGGTTCACATTCACAAATGTAAGTGACCTGTATCTGTGTGTAATGTGAATGAATCTATCCCTGAAACGCCTCACGTGTGCACACTGATGCATGTACAAACATCTCCTTCACCAACAACAAAAAAACGTCATATTTGACAGATGACTCGTAGCTTTATGAAGAGAAATAAATGAATTAGCAGCTCATATGTGGAGCATCTTCTGCTGGAGTGGAAAAACAGGAAACAGCTGGTCTGAAGTACATGCTCAGGTCGAGGAGGAGAAAAAAAGGTAAGAGTCACCTTAGCCTGGTAATGTGAACGTAGCCATAGATCACTAAAATAGGGCACTTTATCGGTAATTTGCATAATGGGTGTGTCCCTATCCCTCACTTAACATTACTGTTTAGTCTTTCTCACCAGGGCTACCTTTCCTTGGGTATTGAGTCAAATTTTGTGCAGTGGATGTCTGTTCAGTCACATTGTTGTAGGGCATCAGAGCAAGTTTCCTTTTTCTTTACTGCAATACTGCACACTGATTGTGAGTGAGGGTTGTTACAGCCAACTACCCTACTATTAGGGAAGATCTACTTTTTGTGTAATGTAATAAATGTATAGAATGTCTTACCTTTAATTTTCAAAAGAAACTCCTAGAAGAGCATACTTTAACTCTGTGCTAGATTCTATTCACAATTCTATTGGTCAAACATATTGTATATACTAGGGATGCAACAGTTCTCTGTATTTTATCGAATCGTTCGGTTTATCCTGTTCGGTTCGATATGCCCCGATGGACCGCGGTATTTCGGTGCGCGCACTAACAGAGTGAACGAACGTTCTAGTACTGATTGGCCGGGGGGGGGGGGAGGGGGGGGGGGCTGCTGAGCGTTCTGGTGTATGAGCTGGTGTATGTATGCTCATATTCTAATTCCTTTCTGCAGCTTCCTCTGGGTTTTCTGTCGTTATTTTGCGGCTAGCGCGAGCGTTCTAAATAAGAACTAATGTCACGGACTGCGAGGTGCCACCGCGCTGCCGCTGTTGTGCCGAATCAGACTCCCTGCAGAATCCGACTACGCTTCGCGAGCAAATTCAGCACAACACCGCCCGCTGTAAAACTGCTGGAGTGGAAACAGTGCTTATAAATAAATTAACAAACAAAAAAGAAGGGTATTCTATCAATAATTTCAGTTTGTTTTAGTTAGTTTCGTAAACTCTCAAATACAGTTCCAGTTAGTAACCTTTTTTCTTTTAATTACCATTTTTATTAGTTTCAGTTAACGAAAATGTTTTTTTTTTTACTTTCAGTTTTCGTTATTTTGTTCGTTTTCTCTAGTGATGATACTTGGTTACTTGGTTATATTGTGATTATGATGCCAGAGCTTTATATAAAATAAAAATAGCATTAAAAACAGATGCGTATGTCACAGTCTATTTCCTATTTCCAGAATGTGGTGTGAAATCTCTGATCGGGTCGGGTTCGGGCAGAGAATCTAAGCTCCAATACTGATATATCGAAACCGAACCGAAACAGTGGCCCAAGAACCGCGATACGAACCAAACTGTGGCCGCACTGTACTGTTGCATCCCTAGTATATACTCAAAATCAGTTAACAGAACTTTATTCCGGTTCACAGGGCTTTTTTTGTTCCAACATGCATAATTTGCTGTGTAGCAAATAAAAAGTGAAAATACACCAATCAGTTAAGTTGTTCTCTTTGCTGCTGTGTTTAAGTTACATTCGATTATATTCATTAACAACAAAGAGATCACAGTATTTAGTAATAAAAGTATAATACAGTACAATATGTAAGGTTTAACAATAATTTAGTAAATGTGAAACAAAAAAAGTATTTTTGCTTGCATTTTACCACATACTGTAATAGGCATATATACTGTAAGTGCCAGCAACAACCCACCATCACCTTTAATCTAAAATACAGTGAAGGCACTGACATATTATATTAGTTTGTCAACAACATATACATTGAATGATTTAACAGCCATCAGCTCTTTTATATATCTGCCAGCATGTGCAATCCTTGGCTACCCAAGAACAGCTGCACGATACAATAGCTTTTGTAGAGATGTTCAGCTGAGGCGGCATTTCTCCCTGGCCTTGCACATTTCCATTACTCAGGCAAACAGACGTTTTACAAGCAGTCGTATAATTTTATAGACAAGGCCTGCTTTGCCTCCCTACTGTTGTCTTTTCGTCTCGGCCAATGGGAGGGCTTGTGGTTATTGAGGGTTATTGAGATTCTTAAATGGTGTGAGGGAGCTCCGTTTTTCATCGTTTCTCTTGTGCGATCAAAGTGAAACTGTACAGTTTAGGATACAGGGGTTATCAGTTGTACCAAAAATGTTTATGCACTATTTATAATTTAGACTAATAGTAGGATGCTTTTTTGTGTGGTTAAATATGCTTCAAAAAGTACTAAGCCACAAGTTTTCCATAGTAGAGAAGACCTCAAACTCACCATCAGTGTGCAGTCTTTCCCACCAGGGCTACCTTACCTTGGATGTTCAAATATATCTTGTAATGTAATGGTTGGATATGCCTGACCACAGTGTTGTAGGCTGTAGGAGCAAGTTACCATTTTCTCTGGCAAGAACTGGCAATGCAGTAACTCCGTTTTGGATTAAATTTCCTTAAAATTGGAAAATATATGTTTCATCCAGTATTAAGAACCAAAAATTATTGATTTACAAAAACTTTATTGGTTTTCAAAACTTTTCAGCCTTTTGCGACATTTTAGGCTTCAAACAAAAGATATTAAATTTTATTTTTTTGTGAAGAATCAACAACAAATGGGACACAATTGGGAAGTGAAATGAAATTTAATGGATATTTTAATGGAAATTTTTTTTTTAGAAATAAAAAACTGAAAACTGGGGCGTGCAATATTATTCAGCCACTTTACTTCCAGTGCAGCAAACTCCCTCCAGAAGTTCAGTGAGGATCTCTGAATGATCCAATGTTGACCTAAATAAATGACTGATGATGATAAACCGAATCCACCTGTGTGTAATCAAGTCTCTGTATTAATGCACCTGCTCTGTGATAGTCTCAGAGTTCTGTTTAAAGCGCAGAGAGCATCGCGAAGACCAAGGAACACACCAGGCAGGTCCGAGATACTGTTGTGGAGACGTTTAAAGCTGGATTTGGATACAAAAAGATTTCCCAAGCTTTAAACATCTCAAGGAGCACTGTGCAAGCGATCATATTGAAATGGAAGGAGTATCAGAGCACTGCAAATCTACCCTAAACCCGGCCGTCCCTCTAAACTTTCAGCTCAAACAAGGAGAAGACTGATTAGAGATGCAGCCAAGAGGCCCATGATCACTCTGGATGAACTGCAGAGATCTACAGCTGAGGTGGAAGAATCTGTCGACATTACAACTATAAGTCGTGCACTTCACAAATCTGGCATGAAAGAGTGTCAAAAAAGCAAGCATGTGGAAGAAGGTGCTCTGGTCAGATCAGACCAAAGGCAAACTTTTTGGCCACAATGCAAAACAATATGTTTGGTGTAAAAGCAACACAGCTCATTACCCTGAATACAGAATGCTCACTCTGTCAAACATGGTGGCAGCATCATGGTTTGGGCCTGCTTTTCTTCAGTAGGGACAAGGAAGATGATTAAAAGTTATGGGAAGATGGACGGAGCCAAATTCAGGACCATTCTGGAAGAAAACCTGTTGAAGTCTGCAAAAAACCTGAGACTGGGATGGAGATTTATCTTCCGACAAGACAATGATCCAAAACATAAAAGCAAAATCTACAACGGAATGGTTCACAAATACACGTATCCAGGTGTTAGAATGGCCAAATCTAAGTCCAGACCTGAATCTAATAGAGAATCTGTGGAAAGAGCTAAAAAAAAAAACGCTGTTCACAAACCGACGCCCTCCATCCAACCTTACCACCAGCTGTTTTACAAGGAAGAATGGACAAAGATTTCAGTCTCTCGATGTGCAAAACTGAGAGAGACAAACCCCAAGTGACTTGCAGCTGCAATCGCAGCAAAAGGTGGTACTCAATGTATTAATGCAAAGGGGCCGAATAATATTGCACGCCCCACTTTTCAGTTCTTTATTTCTAAAAAAAAAAAAAAAAAAAAAAATCTAAAAATATCCAATAAATTTCGATCAACTTCACGATTGTGTCCCACTTGTTGTTGATTCTTCACCAAAAAATTAATTTCATATCTTTATGTTTGAAGCCTGAAATGTGGCAAAAGTTTCAAGTTCAAGGGGGCTGAATACTTTTGCGAGGAACTGTATACAAAGCATGTAAAAGCAAGTGCTCAACTTAGTTGAGTTCACTCAAAACTTAACTTTTTGCTGTGCAGTCGAACAACTTTATAGTTTCTCCCCGTTCCTATAAGACCGGAAGACATATCGGACAAGATAATTAAAATGTTGGGTTAATGTATGATGAACGAATACGTTACTGAATTATTGCTTAATGAGAACGAAGGCTAGATGGAAAATGTGTGCTGCTACGAAGATGTGAAGATATCGAGATGTTCCAAAAATGCATTTCAGAGCGAAAGAAAGCGAATGTCTGTAATTTACTGTCTAGACCTATGCATTATTGATCTGTTTGAAAGGTAATTAAGATCAAATTGGCATGAGGAGAGAGAATAAATAACAATTCCATTTTCCAGAAAGAGTGTCATCAGTCATCAGTCGTCTATAGCAGGAAAATAAGCTCCCTTTCTCTGCATATCATTTTCATTTCATAAAAACAGGCGAGGAGAGCTAATTGATTGTTTTGCAGTGATGGACTAGGCCCCAGGCTATTGACTTCTTGAAAGAGTATAGTGCAGCAGTCATTCAGTGTGAAATATTGACTGTAACAAGTTGATGCAAATTTCTGACCCTTCGTTCCCAAGCCAAGGTAGAAGCATTCCCATTAACACCCAGAACACACACACACACACACACACACACACACACACACACACACACACACACACACACTCAGAAAGCCCTGTGGCTGTTGGAATATTTGCTGTATTGCCTAATAAAGTTTGTGAAGCGAGATGTTAAATGTTAAAATAACAGTAAGGGTGCACTTTAAAAAATGTCACATTGACATTTGCATGATTCAAAGGTGTCAAGTGGTTCCAAATCAATAAAATGTGTTACATCAACAGTTATTGCCAAAACAATTAAAATAAAAGGTTGTGTTGATGTAACATTTGATTCATGTGCAAACACTTCATACCGTTGAGTCATGAGCCTTTTTGTCAGTGTGTGCATGTGTGTGTGAGCATGTGTGTGTGAGCATGTGTGTGTGTGTGCACGTGCATCTATGTGGGTGGTATCAGTCAAATTGCAACATTACACCTAAAAGTTGCAGTGTGCAGGCAATTATTTAGGAAAAAATATAGATTTTTGCATTTTAAACATATTAAAGTCAATACTGAATGTCATTAATACTTGATATTTTATTCAAGGTCCTATATATATATATATATATATATATATATATATATATATATATATATATATATATATATATATATCAGTTTGTTTGAGTAAAATGAACATTGCTGTTTTATTCTATAAACTACAGACAACATTTCTCCCAAATCCCAAATACAAAATATTGTCATTTAAAGAATTTATCTGCAAAACATAAGAAACGGCTGAATTAACCAAAAATATGATGAAAACAAGATCATAGTCAAAGTTTTAACATTTCTGAAATCAATATTTGGTGGAATAACCCTGGTTTTTAATCACAGTTTTCATGCATCTTAGCATGTTCTCCTCCACCAGTCTTACACACTGCTTTTGGATAACTTTATGCCTTCACTCCTGGTGCAGAAATTCAAGCAGTTCAGTTTGGTTGGATGGCTTGTGATCGTCCATCTTCCTTTTGATTATATAGCAGAGGTTTTCAATTTGGTAAAATCAAAGAAACTCACCATTTTTAAGTGGTCTCTTATTTGTCTTTTCCAGAGCTGTTTATATATGCAGATTGCAGGGTGTACCGAGTATGACATCACTGCAAGACTTCTAGAAACAGCAAAACCACCATAGTTGTTAAATACGCATTTATTAATCATTAATAAGTTCATTAATGTCATAATCATTAATAATCATTAATGTCAAGCATTTACTTTCTTCCTACCTTCAAATTTACATGAAATATTTTAGAATATGTTTAAGCTGGGCTTAAAAAAATTAAATCTAAAAAGTAAAAATAAACACGAGATTTTAAAACATACAAAACATTATATAGAAATAATAGAAAAGTAATAATTTATTGACAGAACTA
The DNA here is from genome assembly GCF_023375975.1 of Astyanax mexicanus. Taxonomy (NCBI): domain Eukaryota; kingdom Metazoa; phylum Chordata; class Actinopteri; order Characiformes; family Acestrorhamphidae; genus Astyanax; species Astyanax mexicanus. Next base: position 19,971,319 of record NC_064410.1, on the reverse strand, counting down.
AAGTTGACCTGCAAGCATAGTTTGTCATCTTGCATAGTCTTTTTGGTGGTTATTGTAGCAAAAAAAAGGCAAACTCAGGCCATTGTTTTTAATTTGACATGTAATTCAACATAAGATTCTGGGTTGGCTCTGGACCTACCATGACCCTGGTCAGAATTTTTTTTTTGAATAAATGAATTAACAAATGAAAAGGCAGACTATTTGAAAACTGAGCATCAGCAAAAACAAATCCGCTAGAAGTGATTTGCACTGGTAGGAGTTAATATCTGCCTTAATAGCTTCAAAACATTTAATAACATTTACAAATGGGTTGCTAGAAATTTAACACAACTTGTTTAACAACTACAACCAATTCTTGGCTCACAGAGTGGAAAAGTGTTAGTGAACTTGTGTTACCATGAATAAATATAAACACATATGGATGAATATGAATAAATAATTGGAAAATCAGTACAGACTTCAATATAAAAAAAATAAATAAAAAAAAAATCCCACTTGGTCAGTTTAAGCTTAAGCCACTAATGACAGTTTGTATTAAAGGGCTTCTCCATTTGGGGATTTGGGAATATAAATGCTCATTTGAAGCTGAAACCCAACATGCTATAAAGCGTGAGGTGCCTTAAAATTCTGTTAAATACCTTAGAAACATTGTAAAAGCACTCACGGATTTGTTCAACAAGCAATTCAGCATTCACACCATTCCTTTTTTTTTTCTTTCATGCCTCTCTACTGCCTGAATCATTAATGATTTGAGGCCTTTGGATATTTTTTATACTCATTCGATTTTAATGACTGAAAACGTGCACAAAATGTGTTTAAAAATATCAAGAGGCCTCCAATCACTCGGGATCTAGATTAGAGAGCTAAAGATTGAATCATTTCCCCTTTCACGCTTCTCATGCTTCTCACACTTCTCACAATCATCCGAGGCATAAATTACTTCTAAATGAATTTGCGCTAAAAATAGGCTAAACATAGTACATCCTGCTTTAGCATGCAACAGATATATCAGACAGACAGTTTGAGACAACTGAAAAAACAAGGTCCTTTTAGTGCTACAGAGGAATTACGAACTCAATCTGTTTTTCAACAGGTTTGATCACGCACCTACTCCCCCCACTGCACAAACATCACTGCAGAAATCTCCCCGTCTGGCACTACCAGCATGCTGCCCTACACCCACCCCTCCCCCTCTCAACCCAAAGTCACCACCAGACGGATCCTCTGCTGACACAAGCTCCAGCACTCAGCCCCCAAAATCCAGCCTCACACTCACAACATCCCAGGTGAGATGTGCACTCAAGAAGATCAAGGCCAGAATGGCTGCGGGTCCAGATGGCATCAGCTCAAGAGTTCTGAAGACCTGTGCCAACGAGTTGTGCACTGTGACCGAGTACATTTTTAACCTGAGCTTGAGGCTAGGGAGGGTTCCACAGCTGTGGAAAACATCCTGTGTGGTACCAATTCCAAAGACCCCGCATCCAAAAGACCTCAACAGCTACAGGCCAGTGGCACTTACATCTCACCTGATGAAGACCCTGGAGAGATTGCTCCTCATCCACCTTCGTCCGCTGGTGAATTCATCAATGGACCCACTTCAGTTTGCCTATCAACCTGGCATTGGAGTGGAAGATGCCATCATCCACCTGCTACACAGATCTCTGTCCCACCTGGAGAATGCTGGGAGTACTGTGAGAATCATGTTCTTTGATTTCTCCAGTGCTTTCAATACCATCCAACCCATGCTCCTGAAGGACAAGCTGGAGGTCACAGGATTGGACCATCACCTCACCACCTGGATTCTGGACTATCTTACTAACAGACCGCAGTATGTGAGGACGCAGGGCTGTCAGTCTGACATGGTCATCTGCAGCACGGGGGCTCCACAGGGAACAGTTCTTGCTCCTTTCTTGTTCACCCTCTACACTGCAGACTTCAAGTACAGCTCTGCCAGCTGCCACCTGCAAAAGTTCTCAGACGACTCTGCTATCGTCGGACTCATCAGTGATGGAGATGACAAGGAGTACAGAGAACTGACGCAGGACTGTGTGAAATGGTGCCAGAGGAACTGCCTGCAGAGCAACGCAGGAAAAACCAAAGAGCTGGTGGTGGACTTCCGCAGGACCAAACACTCTCCTCCGGTGCCTGTGAACATCCAGGGCTCGGATATTGAGATAGTGAGGTCCTACAAGTACCTAGGTGTCCACCTTAACAACAAGCTGGACTGGACTGACAACACGGCTGCTCTCTACAGGAAAGGTCAGAGCAGACTGCATCTCCTGAGGAGACTCCGGTCCTTTGGCGTGCGGGGGACACTACTGAGGACCTTCTTTGATGCCCTGGTGGCATCAGCCATCTTTTATGGAGTGGTCTGCTGGGGCAGCAGCATCTCCACCGCTGACAGGAAGAGACTGGACAGAATCATCAGGAAGTCCAGCTCTGTTCTGGGGTGTCCTCTGGACCCAGTGGAGGTGGTGGGAAACAGGAGGATGAGGACTAAGCTTAACAACATGCTGAAGAACCTGTCCCATCCCATGCATCACTCTCTGACAGCACTGAGCAGCTCCTTCAGTACCCGGCTGCTGCACCCACGCTGTGTGAAGGAGAGATACCGCAGGTCCTTCGTTCCACACGCCGTCAGACTTTACAACACACCGCGCTCCCAGTAAACACTAGTTTACTATCTCAGGACTTCATACAAACCTACATACTACTCAGTTTAGCTGTAATGCTTACCGTGTGCAATATCCATCTCACTACGAGTACTGTGATCATCATTTGTGCAATTTATTTAATGTGCAATATTTTTTTTTTCTCACTTTTGTTTTTATCTATTATTTATTTGATATTTATTCACTGTTACTCTTGTGCAATAATACTGGTCCACCCTACCATAATCATATCTCTATGCACTAGATGTATATATATATATATATTTTTCTTTTACTATATATAATTTTTTAAACTCTTTATATATTTTCCTACAATAGGTTTTCTGTATATATAGATTTATCATTATTTGTATTTACCTTTTCCTGACCTGTTTCTCTGTCCTTTACTCTGCACTGCTGTAACATGGTAAATTTCCCCATTGTGGGATTAATAAAGGATTATCTTATCTTATGTGATTATTATTTTATCTGTATCATCTCAGGGTAACTGCTGAATGGAAATGCTTTTAAATCAGATTTCCTTTTTTTTGTGGTGTCTAAGTACATACAGCCAAACAAAGTACTCTCCTTGGTTAATACAGATATGATATTTTAAACCAGATGTCTAACATATTACAAGCATAGTAATATTCATTTTGGGGCTACAGCCCCGAATGATTATCCTGTAGCCCCGTATCGTTTCGCTCAGCTCGGCTGTATTATTAAAGAAGAGACAGGCCACTGACCGCTGTGTGAATGGGAAATCTCTTAGCACCAATCTATCATGGTGCCGGTTCAAGGATAAAGTTCCGCCTTTAAGAAGAAACAGCCAATCAGCTTGCTGGAGAGTCAGTGTGCTAGTGGCGAAGCCCTCCCCTCACTGTGAAGGATCATATATTTTTTTCTAATTATTGAGTCAATTTAGGATTGCAGGACTTACTGTAAGCTATAATGAACAAAAACTAGTTAACTAGAAGCTGGATGTAGTGGATGGCTAGAATTTAGTACAATCCTGTACATGTTGGTAGTTTTATACGAGTATTTTTATTATTTCTTTTAATAATTTGTTTCAGCGTGTCATAAAAGTAAAAGATCAGTTTAGAAACAAGTGAATTGTTTAAATCCATCCACCGTTACATCAACAGTGGATTCAATTAACTTACTGATGACATATACAGGGGTTGGACAATGAAACTGAAACACCTGGTTTTAGACCACAATAATTTATGGTCCTAAGGACAGTTCTGGTGGAAACAGGAGAACTGAGGTGCACTTTGAATTCTGCCGTGATTTATGCAGCCGTGGTTTTATGTTTTTTGGATACAATCCGGGTTAGCACCCGAACATCCCTTTCTGACAGCTTCCTCTTACAGCGTCCACAGTTAATCCTGTTGGATGTGGTTGGTCCTTCTTGGTGGTATGCTGACATTACCCTGGATACCGTGGCTCTTGATACATCAAAAAGACTTGCTGTCTTGGTCACAGATGCGCCAGCAAGACGTGCCCCAACAATTTGTCCTCTTTTGAACTCTGGTATGTTACCCATAATGTTGTTTGCATTGCAATATTTTGAGTAAAACTGTGCTCTTACTCTGCTAATTGAACCTTCACACTCTGCTCTTACTGGTGCAATGTGCAATTAATGAAGACTGGCCACCAGGCTGCTCCAATTTAGCCATGAAACCTCCCACACTAAAATGACCGGTGTTTCAGTTTCATTGACCAACCCCTGGATATCTGGTTCTTTAGTAAAAGCTCATAACACTATTTTTAGGTCACCAACAGTCAGTCATTTTGCAGAATATAACTACACATTAGTGTTAAAACACTATCAGGATACTTATTGGAAAATACACTAGCCGGCCACTTTATTAGGTACACATTGCTAGTACAGCTTTATGACATGGCGCATTATCCTGCTGGAAGTAGCTATCAGAAGATGGTACACTGTGGTCATAAAGGGATGGACAATAACAATATTCAGGTAGTCTGTGGTGTTGACACAATGCTCAACTGGTACTAATGGGCCCAAAGTTTGCCAGGAAAATATCCCCCACCATTGCACCATGAGCACCACCAGCCTGAACCGTTGATACAAGGCAGGGTGGATCCATGCTTTCATGTTGTTGACGACAAATTCTGACGCTACCATCCGAATGTCGCAGCAGAAATCAGAGACTCATCATCAGACCAGGTAACGTTTTTTTCCAATCCGCCTCAAGGTTGGACGTGTTGTGCTGATGTTCAGAGATGCTCTTCTGCAGCCCTCAGTTGTGACGAGTGGTTATTAGAGTTACTGTTGCCATTCTACCAGCTCAAACCAGTCTGGTCATTCTTCTCTGACCTCTGGCATCAACAAGGCATTTACACCCACAGAACTGTATCCGCTCACTGGATATTTTCTCTTTTTCAGATCATTCTCTGTAAACCCGAGAGATGGTTGTGCATGAAAATCCCAGTAGATCAGCTTCAGTTTCTGAAATACTCAGATCAGACCGTCTGGCACCAACAACCCAACAACCATGCCACATTCAAAGTCACTTAAATCACCTTTCTTGCCCATTCTGGTGCTCTGATGGTTTGAACTGCAGCAGATCGTCTTGGCCATGTCTACATGCCTAAATACATTGAGTTGCTGCCTTGTGATTGGCCCCTTTCCCTATGTAACTCTGTTCTTAGAGGGTTAAATCCTCCCCCTAAGAATTGGGACAACCCTTCAATAAATAACACTGCTTTATTACCAGGCTTCTAGTGGTTGTGCATAAGTTAACCTGTCAGGCTGATGTAATAGCAGTAAGCTAGTTGATTGTTTAACTTTAGGGGATTGTATGTCTTAAGAATTAGCTTTAATTTAATTTTTTATTTTTGTTCTGCAGCCCCTGCCGTTTGTTGCACCATTTAAGGTGGAACGGGAAAGTTAGCTACCTAGCTAACAATCTTTTTTGCTTTTATGCTTTTTAATCAAAAACATGGCCTTAAAACATTGAAACTACACATTAAACTATGGTAATATAGTATAGTGCTAATCATTACTTTTCACAAGGAAAATACTTACATTTGTGGGTTTTTTTGGTTGCTTGAATCCCTTCCCCTAACCTACCCCTCCAGCCTAATAGGAATCGTATGCACAAACCAGAGAGGTAGGAGTAAGTGGTAGAGCCAATGGGTGAAATGGAATTGGGCCATAGTCTAATGGACTTTCTTTTTTTTGCCATAGTGTTTTTATCTCTAGGGCTTCTGCAATAACTACACCACACATCCACCTACCTACGTTCCTACCTAATATCCATCTGTCTATTCATTCATTCATTCTTCTATTAAAAGGTTTAAGGTTCCTTTAACAGCTCTTTAAAGGCCCATACATTGTGCATGATGACTGGCCAGCTCCTTACTCAAAGATCTGACATTATTTTCTTGAGTAACTCCTTTTATAATGGTAAAGGCATTGGTAATTACTTGGTCATTTACCTGGGAAAAAAAAAATCTGATTTGTTCTACAGTCTGCCTTGAATCTTGGCAATAATGGTCATTAAGTTGAGCATAAAAGTCAAGCGGTGCATATGGTTAATCACGCTCTTTTGTGTGGGACTAATGTGTAGGAATAACTGCCTGGTCAATGATCAGTTTCTACCTGAAATACAGTAATATCCCTGCTCAATGGTCTAAGGAAGAATGAAGGACCTTTAATATGCCAGTTTAACTGGCTTAGAACAATATTACAATGAAACTTATACTTGCGATATGCGATATGCTGTCTAGGTATTGCGAGATTCGAGTGAAACATTTCAGAGCTTGAGTAGTTCACCTTTTGTTTTGGATCAGTCGTGGTTTTATGGCTGCCAACTTTCGCCTTTTTTTATTTTTATTCACCCCACATATTCTTTCCTAGCATATTCCTCTCATCATTCTCCTCTAGCCTCCAGCACTGCTGACAAGGACAGCTCTGAGTGCGCAGCTCATTGTCTTTAATGACTTCAGAGGGATGTCATTAAGGTTTCTCCCCTCCGTTCTGCGGGACCTCTACGCCGCAGTGGCGCGACCCCTCTCAGAGCAGGCAAGGTAAGCCTGCGTATGATGATCCCGATAGCCAGGAGGAGTAAAGTCAAGCCGGTCAAACAGCGGTTTTGTGTAAGGGTCATGTCAGGACTGATTTTTTTTCTTCTTTTTTCAGCTTCTTAACCGAGAGCAGGTGTCCTTGGGTATCACTGGCTCCGGCTTGCTTACAGGCCATAAATGAGTGGCTCTTTTCACTGCTATGAAGACCTGAGTGGACACAACGATCGCTTGCTTCCGCTACACCGACTACTCCATTGACGTTTTCCGATATCATTGGCATTCAAGAGCATATGCTGATGAAAAGGACGTTGTGTTTGCCTCTTACTAGCACTCATAAATCTAAAGCCAAGAGCATCAGTGAGTGAATGCACTGCAGTGCGACATACAGTATAAGCACTCATTTGAAGTATTTCCACTCAGTATTTCCACTGAATTCTGATCTGCTTATGATGACATGTTTTTAGAATATATCGATTTGCTTGCACACAGCTTGCACCACTTACAGGCATATATTCATGTACATATTTATCAATATTAATTGAAACTCTCTTTTGCCAAGGCTTGCTTTTTGCAGAAAACATAATTTGGAGATTTGGAGTTTTATCCTCTCCTTATCTTCCAATGATATATAGCATGACGCTTAGAAACACCAGCACAAGCAAAATACACTTTTTTTTTGTTTCTAAATTAATAGCAGTGTTTAAATAAACTCCAATGAAGTGTAGATGCTGTGCTGCAGAACACCAGAACTTGTTTTACTGACTGATATAAAGTGGGATTATGTAGGTGTAGCCAGGTGGTGAATTGAGTATATACCTTTAAAATGTGTGTCTGTAACTTTAAGAAACACAATCAGAAGTGTTGTCACCCTGAGAGAGGAAAGGGAGGAGCTAAGAGCATGGTAGAGAAGGAGGCTCAAGCTGCAGTGAATGGTGGTGCTCCATTTTAGGATACATCCTAAAATGGTTTAGTTGGCCTATAACGGTAGTAGAGGCCTATATTGCCTTTCTAAACATGTATTTTGGATGAATCACAACCAGATGCGGGCAGATGGCATTGTTTCTGTGGGGTAGTGTGCTCTTCGTGTTCAAGCCTTGTATTTCTCTGGGTTACAGAAGCTGTTTATCCAAGTTCTCTTAAAGAAATGCTCAAATCTTGTTGAGTAAAGCTGAGTAAATCGAGGTGAGCTTAAAAACAAATATTAAAAAGAGCTCTGTTAATGGTATTAATGTGGTATTAATGTTATTTATCTATTTTCTGTAATTAGGGCCACTACCAAATACTGTACTGTGTTCTTAGTTGGGTTTTTTTTACAGTGTATTCATTTTTATTTTTATTGTTTTGAGTAAAATTTAATCAGAATAAAATACCCGGAAAAAAATATTTTGTCATTTGGTGTGCGTCCTTTCCCCGGTGACATAGTATTAGTTCATGCCATAAACTTGAAAATGACGTCAAAAAGTGGAGGTATAATTGTGGTAATTGATAGTGGGTACGGGAGGATTTTTGAGTGCACATGTTTGGGAATGCTTTAAGGCAGTATTCTGTAAGAACCGGACAGGAAACTTAAGTTGCACTTTAAGTAGCCACAAAAGGACGTGCTTTTCACATGCCTTTCTGGACAAGCTGAGAGGTAGAGGTGGTAAAAGTAAAAGAAGCATGTATACTGCCAAAGTAAGAAGATTACCTTGCTGCCACTGTCTACATCACTCATTTGCTCATACAGTACATAGTATACTAAACATCGTGGCCCGATGCGTACTTCCCCAGAGCAGCTGTGATTGGTCTGCTGAGCTTCGTGTTCCCGCCCACACATTCCCGTTTGGTGATGTGAGGCTTGCATGGAGCTGCTAGTCCAGGGAAACCCATTTAATGAAGCTCTCTATGCTCTACTGTTCCTGAGCTAATCTAAAGGCCACAATGAATTTGGTGGTCTGTACTGATGGACTCTGCAGAAATGTGCATATGCTTTTAGTAAATTGATTTGCTTGCACACCACTTACAGGAATATTTATTCATGTACATATTTATTGAAATTAATTTAAACTATCTTTTGCCAAGGCTTGCTTCTTGTAGAAAACATCATCTGGAGATTTATTGGAAGATGTGATTAAGTGTGGCAGTGAAGGAGAGCAGGCTTGAGGAAAATTAAGTTTGGAAACTTGGCTGACTTTCTGACAAAATGTATCTAAATATCTCTAATATTACATATTTAAGGTGTAATGGTACACATATGTCATGGTTTGGTTCACAATGTAGTTTGGACAACACAATTAAAAAAAAAAAAAAACTTGCACCACAATTCACCAATTTCCAAACACTGGGTTGAGTTTTTGACTCCATCCTACTCCATCCCAGATGTGAAGCTTGCATGGGTTCTCACATTGACGTACAGTGGAAGCAATGACGAGTCTTACTCTGTGGCCGATTAGTGAATATATATAAATATATATGTTTTAGCGTCCAAAATGCCTATTACGCGTGGTGGTGGTAATGGTTAGCAACCTTACTGAAGCTCAGTGATTCCCTGTTCAGCAGAAAATAGGCAGCTTGCCTGTTTTCATGGCTTCAGCACACTGTTTGCATGTTGTTGTCTATACCCGGCAACCCGGGGTGTGAAAATGGGACTGGGGGAATGGCGGTGGGCAGGTTTAGAGGTCACAACCCACACAGTTCAAATAAGAAAATACTGGCTCTGGTCAGCTCTGCTGACAAGAGCTGTTGGTGCTTTAACTCCTTGTGTTTTCTTAATAACTGGTAATACAACCAGATCCTGTTATGAATTACAACAGAAATTAAAAGCCTTAATGGTCTTTTATTTGAAAGTTATTTATATGCTTAAATGTCAAACATCTAAGCTTTCACTAAAGCAAGGGTCAGTCAGACTATAGTCACATAGCAATTTCTTTTACACACTTCAACACTGAGGCCAGCCAATCAATTGTCATAAAAGACATACACATTGGCCTAAGAGAAGGCAACCTGGAGAGAATGATGGTAATGGTGAGTACAAGGTGGGAGGACACTAGAGGTGGGCAATATTATATCGTATACAATATATTGTGATACAGAAATATCATGATATTAAAAATCCATATCGTGATAATCCATATCGGCTGTTCTGTCTTAAAAGTAGTCTATTATCTACTGTGAAGCTTTAGGTGTATTTATTGTATAATTTTTTTAGTTTGCAGTTTATATGCATGCACTAAATATTCTGCAATATTTTTTGATGATCATGATATTATTTTAGAGCCATATCGCCCACCCCTAGAGGACACACCCAATTTTTTTTTTCTTTTCAATTATTATTATTTATTTTTTTTACAAAAACATCACTGTATATGACTCAAACAGAACAGTAAAATCAGTTTAGCTGTATTTGTTGATGAGAAACATCAAATGTTATATAAATGACTGAATTTGAAAGTCAAAATTAATCTAGTTTAGTTTTTTGCAGGGCTCCTTTCACACCTTCTACTTTGCTATGGACCAAACTGAAATGTCTGAAGGTAAAAGACCAAACAAGACACACATTAAAAACCCATGGTGTTTACTTGCAGGGCTTCATCACATCACTTTATGCATTCTATGTCTTTTATCCTGCTCATATTCCACATCCCTTTTAATAATATGATTTTACAAGGCCTTCTAAGAAGTACATCTGCTGTATGTGGACACTGGCCCCCGCATTGAAAGGTCACAAGTTAAATCTCTAGATGCCTCAGCCATCTGTGTCCGGGAGTCCAAGTCTAATTGGTCGATAAAGTTACATAAGCCTATACATAATGTAAAAACTGGGCCGTAAGAAAGATGATTTCCTGTTTCCCGCATCTTTTTAGTTTCTCATAGACAACAATAAGATCAGATAGAAGCACAAAGACTTCATACAAAAGAACATACTGTTGTCTCACGCTGTGTTCTGAAATAAAGAGCTCATTAATCTCACGTCTCCTCTTATGTTTTAGCTCAGATCTCAACAAAAAACGTCTCTTACTGTGCTCGGATTTGCTAAAAAAAAAAAAAAAACACAACACTTGTCTTGCCATTGACTGTAGTCTCAATATTAATTAATGTTTAAAACACTACACAAATGTTTTTCTCACTATCTGACATGAAGTCAGAATAAACCTTTCCCATTTTAATTCAATTACAGTTAATAAAATTCTTTATATTTGCCAAATGCTTTTGGGGGGGGGAACTTTATTACTTTCTGCAAAGTCAATTTTACTAGTATTTACTGCATGATTTGGGTCAAACATTTTGAATATCCTTCCACAAGCTTCTCAGAATAGTTAGTAAGAATTTGAGCCCATTCCTCCTGACAGAACTGGTGTAACTGAGCCATGTTTGTAGGTCGCCTTGCTTGCACCTGTCTTTTCAGCTTTGCCCATATATATATATATATTTTTTAATATAAAATTGAGATCAAGGCTTTGTGATGACCACTCCAAAACATTGACTTTGTTATGCTTAAGCCACTTTGTAATCAGTTTGGCAGTATGCTTCAGGTCATTGTCCATTTGGAAGACCCATTTCTGCCCAACCATTTTCCTCAAACATACAGATGGTCATTATGCCCAAACGGTTCAATTTAAGTTTTGTCAGACCGTGAATAGGGTCTCCAAATATAAGGTCTTTGTTCCTGTGTGCATCTGCAAACATTAATCTGGCTTTTTAGTTTTTTTTTTTTTTTTGAAGTAATGGCTTCTTCCTGGGTGAGTGGCCATTCAGCCCATGTTGATACAGTACTGCTGGTTTCACTGTGGATAATGACACACTCTTACCAGCTTCAGCAGCATCATCTTCACAAGGTCTTTTGATTTGGTTCTTGGATTGATCTGCACATTTTGGACGAGGCACTTTCAGGCATCTGGAATTTACACCCAAGGATGAACCAGGAGTTGTGCACGTCCACAGTTCTCTTCCTGATATCTCGGCTGATTTCTTTAAACTTCCCCATGATGTTACACAAAGAATCAGTCAACAGGTCTGTCTCCTATTCATTTAGACGTTGCCAATAAGCCAGCCAATCAGAAGCTTCCAAAGATATGACATCTTCATATGGGCTGTCACAAACTGTTTAAAGGCATAGTAATCTTAGTGTATGTAAATATTTGACTTGCAGATTTAATAATAAAAATTAAAGTGCCTTAAAAAAAAAATCTCTCTCTGGTGGTCTCTGTCTGGATTGAAAGATTGTGATCGATTTATGTGCATCTTGTGTGATACCAGATAAAGAAAAATCTGAGCAATAAAATGTTTTTTTCTGGGTAATCCCAAAAGAGTTCTATTTCCCTTAGAATTATATGCATCCTTCTCTAGGAGGCAATGATCAGAAATGTAGAATTTTTACATTTTTTTACAGTTACAAAAGATTAAAATAGTATTTTATATATGTCACCGGTAACACTTTATTTTAAGGAACACAAATTAGGTGATTATTAATGTCTTATTATTTGCTTAATAAAGCCTTAATCTGACATGTGTAAATGATTTATTCACTACTTATTAGGCTTTATTCTGTGTATAAGTGTTAGTGGTGCTTAATTAGCGTTCTGTTATGTGGAAATTATTAATAATGGCTGTATTATTCCTTACAGTGCATCATAAACGTTATGTTATGTTACATCTAGCAGAAAATAAAATTGCTTGAATTCAATAGATAATAAATGTGCTAAAATGTTTCCTGTTATTTCAGTAGGACAATTGCATGTTTAACATTAACTTCTATACATGGGAAGTCAAACACACAGTTCTTTTTAGTGTCTAATTAGAGATAAACAGAAGCTCACTTTAGAATATGGTACACATCTTGGTCTATTAGTTACTCATCAAGTCCTTATTAACTCAAACTCCAGCACAATTATGGCCAATCCTAATAATCTGCTTAACAGGGTGCTAATAGAACTGTTTATTGTGCACTATAAGAACTAATACAGCCATCATGAATGAATGAAGTTCACACAAGCACATTACCTCCACACACCGGTGAGAAGCGTCAGCCAATAGCGCACAGCGTACTCTCAACCGGAAACAACCGTCCACCTGGAGGACTGCATCGGGCACTACAGCATTTACCCAGGACAGAGTGCCAATCCATATCTGGGCACAGTCATACACACACACATTTTACACACACAAACTTACATACATACCACACACTTACACACACACCGGATCAATTTAGAGTATTCAATTTTTTCTGGGCAATTTTAGTGTCTAATTTCCCTGATCTCCATGTTTTTGGACTGTGGGAGGAAACCGGAGTCCCCGGAGGAAACCCATGCAGACAGGGGGAGAACATGGAAACTCCACCCAGATAGGGACTTGAACCCAAGACCCCAGTGCTGAGAGGCGAACGTGCTAACCACTAAGCCACCGTGCCGCCATTATTAATCATTTCCACATAACAGACCACTAATTAAGCACCAATAACACTTACACAGAATAAAGCCTAATAAGTAGTGAATAAATAATTTACAAATGTCTAATTAAAGCTTTATTAAGCAAATAAGACATTAATAAGCGGCTAATTTGTGTTCCTTAAAATAAAGTGTTACCATGTCACCTTTAAGCTTAATAGCACAGTAAAACGATACAAGGTGGACAAGAGAGTAATTCAGTTGTGATATACATTTTATGAAAGATAAAAATAAATAAATACAAAAAAAAAATGTAGTCTACTGTAAGATCAGTGATGCAAGAGTCAATATCATGCAATGATTCAAAATTAAGATTAAAGGTTGAAGATTAAATGTTAAAATGTGCACAAGTTTATTACATTTTTACATATATTCTCCATATCTCTGAGGATTTCCATCCTGGGATATTTCATTCCCCTCGTTCCCCAGGCTTGCTGAGTAGGTGGTGCAGCAGAGGTGACTTCAAGGCCCCCAGAGCATCCTTCGCAACAATGGCCAATCTACCACTGGCCACTTAGAATGAGTGGGACTATCACTCACTTCGCATCTCGTTCTCAATGCTCGCTGATTATATGTTACCCGCACCCCACCGTGAATATCACACTAAACCGAGAAGAAGAATGGACCCGTTCTTGCAGTTTCTTTCATCACTGGCCGTTAAATAATACATGAGTCTATATTACTATCCGGTGTTTTTTTTTTTTTTTCTTGCCTCTTTTTTTTTTGCCTTTGATGATGGCCTTTGTGATTAATATTTCTATTATATATGAACTTAAAGATCATTGCCAGCTTTGATTCCCCCATTCCCCGACCACAGGCACATTATCATTTTCTTTTCATTTCTGACTCGCTTTAATATCAAGGAGTCTCATAATGGCCAACAAAGTTCATTCTTACACCAGATGAAAGGCTTAATGCAGTCACATCACATACTTCTGTTTGGTGGCTCAGACCTGCTTTAACAAGATACATCAGTCTGCATGTGGATCCAGTTTCAATTTACTATAACCCGGTGATACATTCAATTAGACCATGCAGGGTATCATGAATGCAGATGTGTAGGAATTTGTTTCTGTCTATATAGAACACTTCAGAACACATAGCTCTTATAATTTTCGAATTCATATAAAATCCCCTTTCCCAAATGTACTGTAAACCCTAATGAGTGAAGTTAAATTGGTTTGAGTAAACAAATCCACTTAATCCGTTTAGGTTTTAATAACGCAAACAATTTGAGCTTAATTAACACAAGAAGCACAATGAGTACAAACAGTGCACTTGATAAGTTTAAAAAAAAAAAAAAAAAAAAGAAAAAGTATGTACACTGTTTATTAAAGGGGCACTAAACCCTATGATTTTTGCTGACTCCAACCTCAGGTCAATTGTGAAAAAGCCTAAAAAAAAAATGGGAGGAGAACTTTGGGAGTAGCACAGGGTGATGTATGGGTTTAGAGGGTTTAGAGACAGGAGGGAGAGCCGATTGGCTGCCAGCAGTAACTCCCAGCAAGAACAAAATACAGGCATGGAAAAAGATTACAGATTAGAAAACCTGCCTGGATTAACTGATACAAGATTTAAATCTTTTCAATAACAACAGGTATTGGCAGCAGTCTTCAGCCAGCGTAAACCCACCCTTACTAAACAAAAAAAAAAGTTCTGACTTGCTCTTCCAGCCCTTAACACTTGAGGCCAGAGAGTTATAGCAAGGAGCGAACAACTAAAGATTGGTTGTGAGCAAGGTAGAGAAAGCGAATAGATGCAAACAGTATGCAAATATATGGTCCCTGGAGCCAATAGGAAAGGCGTTTTACTCCTCAAGGTTGCCCTTCGCACAAGCCATCATACCAAGCTGAACTGCTTGAATTTTTTGTGGCATAAAGTGATCCAAAACCAGTGTGTAAGACTGGTTCTTCAGTGTTAAAATTGGTATAAACATTAAAAAGTAGTATGATAGTATGAAATAAAATCACTTGATAGTAAGGCAATTTAGATTTTACAGTGTATTAGTGAGACTCCTTCTGAATGATATTTTAAAAAGACACACAGTTCTGGAAAGTAGGTGATGTTTTTCCTTGATTTGACCAAATTGAAATTACTCTGGAATATAAATCAAGAGGAAGATGGATGATCACAAGCCATCAAACCAAGCTGAACTGCTTGAATTTTTGCACCAGGAGTAAAGGCATAAAGTTATGCAAAAGCAGTGTGTAAGACTTGTGGAGGAGAACATGCCAAGATGCATGAAAGCTGTGATTAATTTCTGAATTCTTAAAACTTTATAAATATGAACTTGTTTTCTTTGCATTATTTGAGGTCTGAAAGCTCTGCATCTTTTGTTATTGTTTTTTTTTTTCTGCAACTAAATGCTCTAAATGACAATTTTTTTATTTGGAATTTGGGATAAATGTTGTCCGTTGTTTAGATTAAAACAAAAATGTTCATTTTACTGAAAAAAATATACCAATAAATAGCAAAATCGGAGAAACTGATTCAGAAACTGAAGCGTTCTCTTCATTTTTTTTTTCAGAGCATATAATAAAACACTGACCTTCCTGATGTACAAAAAAACATGTCATCCAAATAGATCAATAATTGGCTATAGGCTTCTCCTTATCTGACTGATCTGTAGACTTTGCCCTCTATCTTTGTCCTTGTAGTGCTATTAAGCTGCCAGGAGAGCACACTGTTATATGTATGGAGGCTTCAAGCACGTAATGAAGGCCTTTCTTCCTCTTCTCCTTCAGAAAATTGCAGATACACTGTGCCTTCAGCGTACGCAATTACAACATGGTGTGAAATGTGATTTTTAAAACTCTTGCTTTATGATCAACTGTAACTCAGAGCGTGGGGCTTTGAGAGTGCATTATTCACAAGCTTGTTATTCACGAGATGAGATTGAGGTTAGCTGTAACATTCAGCAACCGAAACATAAAAGCCTGGTTAAACGATGTAAAAACAATGAACTCAATATGGCAACGGAGCAGCACTGTAATTAAGTCCTATTCATACTGTCCATAGGGGTTATTAGCCCTCTGCTCTCTCTTTAATGCTGCAATATTTATCAATCATGGTAATGACTAACGCTCAGAGCCTGTTTGGTTGACAATATGAACATGCTACAGCTAAAAAAAACACACAATAGCATCCTGTTAATATGATTTACTGGACTAACATACATTTTTCCTACATTGTACATAAATAATGAATTTATCCAGACTATGAAGGAACACATAAGGAACCATGTATTAACTTTAAAGTATTAAATAAACCAAAATTTACTTTAAAGCATTTAGGTGCTCTTATCTCTGGTGCTGTTAACCTATGGTTTTTAAGGCTGGTAACTCTGATAAATTTATCCTGTGCAACAGAGACAACTCTTGGTCTTCCTTTCCTGGAGCGTTCCTGATGAGAGCCAGTTTCATCGTAATGTTTTTGATGATCTTTGCGATTGTAATTTGAGGATTCTTTTAAAGTTATTAAAGTCGTTTTTTTCTTATTTGCTTAAGTCGTTTAGTTCTTGCCATAATATGGATTAGAACATTACTTAAATAGAGCTATTCACTGTATACCTGTAACTCTACCTCTACACAACTTTACAACTGATGCTCTCAAACACATTAAATTAATTAACTCTTTACAAGATTTGCATACCTCATACTTCATAAGAGATACTGAGAAACTAATCCCGTCTGGATAGGGCTAAAGATAACCTGAATAAATACTTAAAATGCATTATTTTAATGATACTTTTATTTATTAAAGGAAGGGGAAAAAAAACTGAACAAATCTAGCGCTGTGTGAAAAGCTGTTTGCCCCCTAAACCTAATAACTTTGTTTCATCTCCCTTGGCAACAACAACTTCAGTCAAACTTTACCGATAACTGGCAACAAGTTTAGCACATTTCCGTGAAGGAAATTTGGCCACCTCTTCTTTACAGAATTGTTTTAATTCAGCCACAGTTCTTTAGATGTTGTTCTGGATAAATAATAGGTCTCAGTGTGGTTCACTGGAGTCCCAACGCCTGAGAAATGATTGTGTAATTCTTTCCAGACTGATGGATGGTGAATGATTTTGTTTTCTCATCTGTTCTTGAATTTCTTCAGATCACAACATATTTTATTTAAGTGATTTCTTGATTCTACTTCTTGACTCAGCTTTCCAAAAAGTGTTAGATTTGTCTGATATTAAAGTTTGTATTAAAAATCTATAAGGGGGCAAACACTTTCACGCCACTGTATATATATATTTTTTTTATATTTATAAGTCCTTTCCAATAAAGTCTCCTCCTTGTGTCCTACTATAGCTGCACTTACAGTGCTTGTCATCATGTTCAGTCCAAACAGATCAAAAGGGGCCTTTTAAATATATTAGCTAATCAGCTGAGTGGGTGTACCAGCATAAACTGTCAATGACTTAAGTGTGTGGCCAGCATGTTCCAGACATGAATACATGAACAGTGAAAAAGGTTTCAAGTGCAATCCTGTTAAGTGGTGCATGATGGGATTTTTCCTAGAACTAGCTTTACTGACTTTAAAAATATATGTCATTTCTCTTTGATACTAAATGTAACATATCTTTTGTGCACATTGACACTTCAATACCTACATATTTATACACTGCTCAAAAAAATAAAGGGAACACTCAAATAACACAATATAACTCCAAGTAAATCAAACTTCTGTGAAATTAAACTGTCCACTTAGGAAGCAACACTGATTGACAATCAATTTCACCTGCTGTTGTGCAAATGGAATAGACAACAGGTGGAAATTATTGGCAATTAGCAAGACACACTGAATAAAGGAGTGGTTCTGCAGGTGGGGACCACAGACCACTTCTCAGAACCTATGCTGTCTGGCTGATGTTTTGGTCAGTTTTGAATGTTGGTGGTGCTTTCACACTCGTGGTAGCATGAGACGGACTCTACAACCCACACAAGTGGCTCAGGTAGTGCAGCTCATCCAGGATGGCACATCAATGCGAGCTGTGGCAAGAAGGTTTGCTGTGTCTGTCAGCGTAGTGTCCAGAGGCTGGAGGCGCTACCAGGGGACAGGCCAGTACACCAGGAGACGTGGAGGAGGCCGTAGGAGGGCAACAACCCAGCAGCAGGACCGCTACCTCGGCCTTTGTGCAAGAAGGAACAGGAGGAGCACTGCCAGAGCCCTGCAAAATGAACTCCAGCAGGCCACAAATGTGCATGTGTCTACACAAACGGTTAGAAACCGACTCCATGAGGATGGTATGAGGGCCCGACGTCCACAGATGGGGGTTGTGCTCACAGCCCAACACCGTGCAGGACGCTTGGCATTTGCCAGAGAACACCAGGATTGGCAAATTCGCCACTGGCGCCTTGTGCTCTTCACAGATGAAAGCAGGTTCACACTGAGCACATGACAGACGTGACAGAGTCTGGAGACGCCGTGGAGAGTGGTCTGCTGCCTGCAACATCCTTCAGCATGACCGGTTTGGCAGTGGGTCAGTAATGGTGTGGGGTGGCATTTCTTTGGAGGGCCGCACAGCCCTCCATGTGCTCACCAGAGGTAGCCTGACTGCCATTAGGTACCGAGAGGAGATCCTCAGACCCCTTGAGAGACCATATGCTGGTGCGGTTGGCCCTGGGTTCCTCCTAATGCAGGACAATGCTAGACCTCATGTGGCTGGAGTGTGTCAGCAGTTCCTGCAAGATGAAGGCATTGAAGCTATGGACTGGCCCGCCCGTTCCCCAGACCTGAATCCGATTGAGCACATCTGGGACATCATGTCTCGCTCCATCCACCAACGTCACGTTGCACCACAGACTGTCCAGGAGTTGGCGGATGCTTTAGTCCAGGTCTGGGAGGAGATCCCTCAGGAGACCATCCGCCACCTCATCAGGAGCATGCCCAGGCGTTGTAGGGAGGTCATACAGGCACGTGTAGGCCACACACAATACTGAGCCTCATTTTGACTTGTTTTAAGGACATTACATTAAAGTTGGATCAGCCTGTAGTGTGTTTTTTCACTTTAATTTTGTGTGTGGCTCCAAATCCAGGCCTCCATTGGTTAATAAATTTGATTTCCATTGATGATTTTTGTGCGATTTTGTTGTCAGCACATTCAACTTTGTACAGAACAAAGTATTCAATGAGAATATTTCATTCATTCAGATCTAGGATGTGTTATTTGAGTGTTCCCTTTATTTTTTTGAGCAGTGTATATACAACATAGGCCCTATCTTACACCCTGAGCAAGATGCACTGTGATGCTTTTTGCAATCTTACACCCTGTCAACAGCCTATTTTTTACACCTTGAGCCTGTGTCTTTTACATAGCAATGATTGGCATAGTGGTCTGGAAGTGAGGGCTGATGTATTGCTATCTTGGCAACGGAAAACACAGGTGCGTCACTGTCTGATTAAAACCCTGACAACAGTCAGCAACAGTCAGACATACTTTCCCATCTTCAAATCCACCCTTTTACACAGACACAAATGAACATGCAGCAGTGCACAAACCCAACATACCATTTGCCAAAGTCAGAGCACAAGGCTTTTAAAGGGAACGGCAAGTGTCGCCCTGATTGATTTATTTCACCATGATTAATTTAGAGCATTAGTACATGCTTTTTGCAGGTTTTAAACCACGTAAGGTGTATTTTTTCCATCGTTATGATAGTAAAGACATACTTACAAACCCTAAACCAAGTCCTAATGTTTGTGGACACCCTCTTTGATGAATACTTTGGGTACTTTAAGTTGCACATATTGCCCAAATCTCTCTACAGTATATGCTGAATATCAACTTACTCTGTGCCTCCTACCTAAATCAGTGTAAAAAGCTCAGGGCCAGCTTACACCAGATGGGCCCTGATATATATAAGCAGAGAGAGTTCAGAGAGAGCAGGTGAATTATACATACTTGAGTATTATGGGATATAGATCCCAAGATTCTTATTGGAAGTTTCTGTAAAAGCAGATGTTGGTTTATGTTACATCTCTTGTGATGTCCTAGTCCAAAATTAGCTTTTGCCAGTTTGTTCAATGAATCTTCTGGATAAAACAAGATTTTTGGAATGCAGTGAATAATGGACAATAAATGAAAAATAAAAGGAAAATACATCAAAGTTTAATGAAAAAACAAACACCTAAACATTCAGACGTCAGAGTTCTTACTAATGCAAAATATCCCCACTGTATTTTTTTTTTTGTTATCAGCCAGCATATCTCAGCTTCCCCAGTCTAAACTCCCATCCATCCTGGCCAAGTCATTATTATTTAACTCAATGGACCTTATTACCTGCTGATCCACCAATCACGAGTGTGTTGTGTACATCCTTGAGGTCTTAACTTGTTCAATTAGCCTGCTCTAATATTAATTAAGATAAAATACTGATTATTCCATTTTTTTTTATTTGATCAAGAATAACACAATATACTGTAGGACAAAACTCCTCTATGTTTTCATCTTTTTAAAAAATATGTATTAATATCTCCCAAAAAACAAAGTTGGTTTATAAATGGCTATTTGATGACAAGCTTCAATTCATAAATACAGATTTTTAAGTTCTTAAAGTTTTCTGTACGTCCAGGTCATTTCTGGCCACACTGTTGGAGAAGTGTGTGCATTTTTCAGTTTTACAGCTCTTTGCTAAATTCCTTTGTGTGACTGTTCTCTAGACTAAGTTAGACACTTTGAGTGGGCTCTTGTAGACATGAAGTCACCTGTTGTTTGCACAATTGTATTTTGAGCTCCGCATAGTAAACAGTTTTTCCTCCAAAATGCTCAATTTTCTGTTGAAAGCAATTCACACAGAGTTCCTGATCGCAGCCTGTTATAGCTGACATTTTGCATTGACTTTCCCACAAAAGCGTTCAGAATTAGATTAGAAAAAAAACTGCTGCCCCTGCTGTAAAATCTGTTCAATTTTCATTTCTGTCTTACTTTCTGAAATTGTGCATTCTCGTCACATCCGTGCCCTCTAATTTTAGGGTTGATGTTATTATGAAAGTGAGACTGTCTGCTTTCTTGTCATTTTTTTTTATCTGTGGAGCCCACATTGCCTCTACTAAGTATGATGGGCATGAATCACTCAGAGAGATGAATTACCTCTTTATCAGATGCCCCCAAGTTACTTTCATTTGCGTTCAGGCGGCATTGGAAGAAATCAGGAGAAGCAGAAGTGCTGATGACAGTTGCAACTTTAAACTCGTCCTGCAGTAGCTTGATTAAACTGAAATTAATTCATGCTGCATAGTAATTAGCCAGGTAGTACAGCACAGCAGAAATATGCATTATGCAAAATAGTAAGTTAAAATTTGAGAGT
Organism: Astyanax mexicanus; assembly: GCF_023375975.1. Classification (NCBI taxonomy): domain Eukaryota; kingdom Metazoa; phylum Chordata; class Actinopteri; order Characiformes; family Acestrorhamphidae; genus Astyanax; species Astyanax mexicanus. Next base: position 19,949,884 of record NC_064410.1, on the reverse strand, counting down.
AAAAATTGTGTCATACAAATATCAGGAAGAACAATAAAAATGTAAAATAGCAGCAAAAATTGTTCTTATTGTGGGGGGAATCCTTACAGTTGCCTACAAGGTGATGTTACAAGCTCAGATTGGGCATCGTGTTCACGTGTTCAATAATGTGTTCACACATATTCCTTTTTTTTTTGTTTTGTTTTTTTACATTACAAGACCATCAAGATACATTAGTTATGGCCTTACAAAATAAAAAATTAAAAAGCTCCATAAGCAGAGAAGATAGATGATTGAGACAGCCTGAATCCCAGAAAGACTACAAGACGGATGCTGAGCTGGCTATTTTTTTTTTCCTGAACAGGTTAGCACAGAGCTTTAGCAGCGGTTAGATAACCTTAGCTAGGTAATTTATCACAACTGGTATGTTAGTAGGGGTGGGCATTTTGAATAATTTCAACCTTTTTTAAAGTGTTTGCAGTCAGTGTGCAGCTGGTTAGCCAAGGCTAACACAATCATGATATAACATGCAACTGTGAACTTTCAGTCAGTTATTGGTTCCAATGTAGAAACAGACATGCCACAGCTGAAAAAAAAAATGACATTGCAATATTTTTGTTGTTCTACAATATATATTGCAGTATTAAAAATACAGGAATCAACACCATATTTGGCATGAAATCAGTGGTCAAACTGGTCATAATATTATTAACGCAATCTGTGCATCAGTGATTGGAGTAACATACATAAGTGGCATTTGGAAGATATTATCTGTAATCTGGTAGATATTATGTAATTTATGTATTTTTTTAAAAGACAGGTGACATTACACAAAACATTGCATGACTTGGGATGTAACTAGTATGCATGTGTAAATGGTGATTGATAGTGCCGAAATGATATTTAACTCAACAAAAATATATGACAGAAACTAAAAGTTTGACCCTATATTGGCCCAGTATAGCTGTGAATGTGATTACCGTATTTTTTGCACTATAAAGCACATTTAAAATCCTTTAATTTTTTTCCAAAAATTTATAGTGTGCCTTATAATCAGTTGCACATTATGTAGGAATTTTACCAGTCAGGTTGTAAGGAGCAGTAAAGCCACTCCTTTAAAAGTACAGTGTTATACAGAAGATTCAGTTTAGTTCTCCAACAGTATTAGCATTAGCCACACTCATCCTTATCAGCCTGTAGCCTGTTGCTAACTCCGGCCAGCACTGCTGGAGCAGTATTAGCAATAGCCGGTAACTGCGCTAAGTGGCTGTGGCTCTTTGGCTGTTCAGAGGTGAGTATTCTAGACCTGCAGTCTGCTGCTAACTCCGGCTAGCAATTAGCTAACTAGAATTAGCATTACTACTAGCAGTTAGCCACTAATGCTCCAGCTTTAGTGAAAATCTGGAAATCTAAGCTTACTGTAAATAAACGGAAGAACTTTACACAAATCTCTCTCCTAAAAACTGTTTATTTGGGTGAGTAGACTTACATCCAGCGTTTGTTTAACTTGTCTGACTCATCTGACAATAATTATTTCTGCTTACGTAGCTTAGTTTTAAGGTCTAGACGCTGCTGAATTTAGATAGGAAACATGGCGAGACCCCTGTTTCTTACTAGAGTCACTTAAAATGCGCCTTATAATCTGGTGCAGAATAGACCAGAAAATAGCTGTTTATTGACAGTGCACCTCATAATCTGGTTTATCTGTGCTTTAATCAATCTTTCCGGTGTTGTAAAATTTAACTGTGGCAGCCAATTTAAACTTTAAGTACCTATACATATTCTGTTTTGTACTGCTTTAGCAATTAGTTCAAATCTACGTGAACAAAACGTACCCAGTATGGGAGTTTTATGTGTCTTAACAATTCTTCATGTTGTACCACAGATGTCTGAATTAAGGATTTGTATATATACACACACGTTACATATGTATAAATAAGTAATCTGCCACAACTTTTCTTAATAATTAAAACGACAAAAAAAGACAACAAGTGTATGTTATCTTAAGGAACATAGGTATAAGTTGTAAGTCGTTATCTTATTATTAAGGTTAAACATTGGCCAACATGCTCATTGCAAGATGATATAAATGATCACAGTTCAAATGTGGCCTAATAGTAGGCGACAAATGAATGGAAAATTATATTTCTGAAGATGTGTGGGCTTTTTTAGCATTATTAATAATACATTATTAACTATGTATAACCAAAGACATATTCACGTAAAATATTGTAACATTACTGTACTATCTCAGTTCACATACTTCTTTCACTGGCCATGATGGTTCTATATCTCTCAGCTTGTCCAGAAATGCATGTGTAAAGTGTCCCCTTTGGAGTAGTTCATACCAGTTAATAAACTTCATGACTTTAGGAGGAGCCTGGGAGCAAAAAATACCAAATTTTGCATAATAATCTGCTTTAAATTGAAGTGCACCTACTTTAAATGACTTTAATAACCCATACTGACTTAAGTTTAATTAGTCATTATTTCAATGTACCACTGCTACCTTTTATATTTCTACTAGTGGTTTAATTTATAGTATTTGTGTTCAGGTATTATTATTATTATTATTATTATTATTATTATTATTATTATTATTATTATTATTATTATTATTATCTGGATGCCTCTATAAATCCACATGGGTCGCATTGTGAAATCTGCTACTCCAGCCAAAATCTGGCCTACTGTGATGTGACTGAAATATTAATTGGGCAGATTTGAGCAGTTCCTTATTTGCTATTATAAATACAGGAGAAATCAGCAAGCAGACAAAATTGTCATCTCACCATGATGTGTTTATGAAGTAGGGAGATACCATGGGAACATTTATCCATTTAACTGTAGCAGCAAATATAAAGCTGTCTACCCGTTTTACTGTCAGAAGGGAAATGTTTCCCTCTAGGCAACTACACAAAGTCTTGGCTTCATGACTCAGCAAGTGCAAACTGCTGGAGTCATCGCAAAAGCCTATAAAAACTACATTGATTCATTCTTTATGTAATAACTCATACAATGATAAGAATGTGTCATTGTTTTTTTTTTTTAGGATTGGCATTTCTTGACATCTGCCCTTTTTAAACATTATAAAGTTCTTACTCAAATCGTCCGGTACTGCCCTTTTCACAACTCTTTTGCAAGGTATAAATCAAAATATCAGGCAAACAAAGCACGTAGCAGTCTGGCATCCTTCGAAAAATCTCCTAAACATTCTTCATGACCAGAGACAGAGTAAATATTGGCAGTATATTTGAGCTGATAGAGACAGCTTAGGTCCCAGAAGGACTACAAGAAGGATGTCGAGTTTGGTTTCTCCCCAATAAAAGAACATTGCTGCTCATCTGCAGTTTGCTGAAGATCACATGGACAAGCCAGGAGGCTGAGGGAAGAATGTTGTGAAGAGATCAAAATGGAATTTTTTGGTTTGATTTAAAAGAGTTACGTTTAAAAAAAAAGAAAAACCATTCATTTAAGAATAAGAACCTTATCCCATCTGTGAAACATGGTGGTGGCCGTATCCTGGCAGTATTTGGACCTGTTTCAAGAAGAATAAAAGTAAATGTTTTGGAATGGCCAATTCAAAGTCCTGACCTAAATCCAAATGAAATGTTGTGGAAGGCCCTATAGTAAGCATTTAAATGTGAGAAAACCCAGTATCGGGCTAATACCAGATACTGAAATCTAGTTGTGAATATTTTTAAGACTTGTGTGAAAATCTGATTATGTTTTAGGTCATATTTCTGCAGAAGTATAAGAAATTTTAAAGGATTCACAAACTTGAAAGCTTTACACCAGAGAGATCTCTAAGTAACCAAAACTTAGGGACTGTGATTTTAACAAATCACAAAGAAACTAGTTAATAACTCAAATGCAAATTTAGGGACAGTTTACATTTAAACCAGGTTCACCTGGTGCGCAACTGGATACTGGGTTCAATATAACAGGACTCAAACTAGGACATACCACTCTAAACACTCCTCTGTCCTCTGCCTGACATCCTGCTTACCTACGACTGCATCGCCAGACATCATAACAGTCACATCATCAAGTTTGCTGATGACATGACAGTTGTGGGGCTCATCTCCAGTAATGGTGACAGACAGACAGAAGACACTGAGTTCTGATTCAAGGGCAACACTCTCTCCGAATGTCAGCAAGACAAAAGAGATGATTATGGACTTTTGAAAGACTGCAAATCAGTACGTAGTACTATAGAGGAAACAACGCAAAGCTTCTGAAAGCTGCTTGTAGTGCAATTACAAAAAATAAACTTGTATGGATCCAGAGAATCTTATGGTTCCACAAAATCAATGACTTTCTCTACCTTCGAAGAAGGCTGAAGGTCAAGATTAAACCTCAATGTCTCCTACAGAAGCATCACAGAGAGCTGGCTGACCAGAAACATTGTACGTTATGAAAATGCTGTTTTAAGCTCCATTATGGATGGATTAGTTTCACATAGGGAGGTGAGGTGATGCAATTATTACCAGAGTATTAATATCCCATGCCAATAAAGATCTCAGCACATTTAAAAATATGGAAATTCTGGAAAACAAGTCATAAAAATAAACTCAGTTTATATTAATATATTATTACATTATTATATTTGGATTAGATATATTAATATCTAATCCAATAAGTCACAATAGTAATTGTTAAAAACATTTTCAGTTACATTTCAGGAACATTTCACAGAATTACATTGTAAACAAAACAAAAAAATCATAATTACTCATGTGTTTCTGTATAGCTTTAATGTCAATAATCTAAAAAAATAAAATAATTAGTACTAAAGTAGCACAATCAAGTAAAGTTTACTGTTACTCAAATTATACTATAATACAGGTAAAGTAGGTAGAAGGTTAAGCATGCTGCTAACAAACTAAACTGTCATTTCTTCTGACAAGTGGGTTATAAGATTGGTTATCATGTGTTTGGAGGTGAAAAAAAAAGCTGTTTATAAATCGAGAAGCCACTCCCATCACAGTTATTCATGGTGAGATTTCTTATGCTATGTGAAATCATAAGGTCATAAATGTATAAAAGTCCTAGAATTAAAATTCCATTGCCTTAACTCCCCAGGATAAAAATAATCCAACTCTAATAGTGATTTAAACTGGACAGCATTAGCATGAACATGAACTAAATCCAGTAATGTTCTGAACTAACATGAATATATCTACACTGAGTGGTGAACAAGGAAAGCCTGCAGCATCAGGAATGCTTTATCTTACCCTTGGCATGGACAGGTCCTGTCTGAAAGCAGGCTATGGAGCATTCGGGCTAAGTTCTCCAGACTCATGAATGATTTCTTCCCCCAGGCAGTCTGAAAGCTGCTGTCTGATGCTTGCTTTCAGACTCAAATACCTCAAACCGGTTCCTTGCTTTCATCTCTCTGGAGCAAATAGATCTAAATCTATCGGCACCATGTCTAATACCCCATGCCAGGCAGAGGAGTATTAAACCACCCAGCATTGAGCTGTGGAACAGTGGAACTGTGTTCTCTGGACTGATGGTTCTCCATCCAATACTTTCAGGATGAGTTGGGGAGCTGAATTTAAAGTAGATGGAGTGGAGATCATCCAATATCCTGATCTTTCTAAGGCTCTTAATGCTGAATGCTATCAAATCTTCACAGCAATGGTTCAACCTCTATTAAAGAGGCCTCCACTGGACAGTAGAGAGGTTGCCTTTACTATACTACAGATTCTATAAAGGTCTCCCTTCTGCTAAAATCAATTTTTTCTTGTTCTTTGTGAAATAATATAGGTTTCTGAGTTGTATATGCATGTTGCACATGAAACTGTTCTTCAGCTTCCCTTGTCTGCAGTAGCTGGTAAAAGAAAATCCTCAGAAAAACAAGTTGATCAGGAAAGGCTCTGAAGTCTACGTCAACCAGTGAGTTCAGACAGCCCTGAAAGCTGAAACAGAAGCTGGAACAGAAGGAGCTAGCTAAGGAGGAGCTTATAGATATGTTTATTACTGTTTACACAGCTGGTTAGCGTTAGCCATCTTGTGTAAGTAACTGTAGGTTTAAATCGGATCTCCGGTTGATTCTGCGTTTTACTGAGAGCTGAAACACACACTAGGGAAGTACGGAGGTGTAACTGCCCAAGTCTGAGGTAGGAGTTTTGCTGGAAGAAATGTTATGAAATGTACAATGTGTAGAATGCATCTCTGAAAACATTTTGGCTTTTAAGTGTTAGAGCTAAAACATTTACTCGGGGGTTTAGGGTAGGCGTTTGCTGCTGCTGCAGCAGAATTATTTGAACTGACAAACACAGAGGGTATAACCTTTTCTCAATTCTCCAACACACATTTTGCAGCTCAAAACACATTTATCTGTATACGACTCAAGAATCTGATATAAAGTCACATGTTTTCATACCAAACACAGTCATTCAAAATGTCACAAGATGAGCTAATAGGCCAATATACAGTATGTGTCACTTGGCCAAACAACGCAGTGGCCAATCACCTCAATGGCTAATTAGTACCGTTTCAATCGGGAATCAAGCACTATAAAAAGACGACAGATAAGCAAGTTTAACAATAACATTAAAGGATGGAGAGAATGAGAGGGGGAAGCAAATAGCCAAAGAAGAAACAACTTTCAAATTAAATCAGAGGAACCTTTGTTTTTTCCAGCCCAACTTCAGCAGTTTGTTTTAGTGTCGCCTCAGTCATCCAGATATTTAGACTGCAAATATATCTGTCAATATGCATGTATCTGTAAATAAGTGTGCGTATTTGCTACTACGAACTACTAGCAAATCCCTTCATCAAACACTCTGTCTAGAGGAGTCGAAGGTCAGTTAACTAGGGTCCTTGGCCTAATGACTATGTTTTGCTGTTACCCAATGTGGAAGTGTGGTGTATGAGGCTAATGTGAGTGAATGAGAACTGGGGAAGGTTCACTCTTCTTACCTGATCCTCGGAGAACCAAAGCTTTGACTCGATAGCCGGCCAGCCCAAGCATACAGAGATAATGTTTTTTTATTTATACATATAAAAAAAAGGGTAGGTAGCAAACAAAAAATAGGGGCATAAGTGTCTAGTGTGCTAGGATCCCAAATCTTTCACCTTCTTTAATACTTAACAGGCCATACTTCTGCACTAGGCCCCAATCCCATACCTGAGGCCTTCCTTTGAGGACTTCTCTTTTGGACCTCAAGAAGAGACACCCCCCAGTGGTTGGAGTGTGTATTGTGAAAGTGCAATGTCTGGCTTAATCCATCTAACTTTCCCCAACACTGCATATATGTGCATGTGAACAATCTGAAGAACTTTATACAATTTGAACTATTTTAGCATTATATCAAATCTTGCTATAGACAGGAGTGTTTTTCTTTGTGTCCAACAGTGTGTAGTTGGTTAGACAGAATTCCTGTAATATAAATTACATTTTTGATGCAAAAGTTAGATTTTAATAATAGTATATGTAGTTTAGGTTGCAGCGCTTCATTTTGCAGGATACATGAGCTATTTTGCAGTTAGGATGTGTGGTTTTATGAATTGAGTTATGTTTTTTGATAACACCAGCCTAGTTTACATAGTTGTGTTTTAGCAACTGGGAAAAAAAAAAAAAAAACAGAGATGAGTAATCATAACAAAACGTTATATGGCAGCTTAATGGTTTGCATGTTCAATGCTCAGCACTGGGGTCTTGGGTTCAAGTCCCTATATGAGTCCAAAAGTCCTCCCACAGTCCAAAAACATGAAGATCAGGTTAAGTGGTTATTCTAAAATGTGAATGAGTGTGTGTGAGAGAATGTGGGCATGCCTGCATGCCCAGGTACGAATTGGCACTTGTGCTCGATGCAGTCCTCCAGGTGTATTAAGAGTCTGTGGATGAGAGTACGCTCTGTGTGATTGGCTGCCAATCTGGCTACTCACCATTGTATGCTGGTTGAGTGCTGTAGAGTGTTGATTGTAAAGCATCCATGGGTTCAGTGATTTCAGCTCTCGTTACGGGGGAGGAAGCTGCTCATCTGTCCCAGCATCTCTGAACTGCATAAAGGTGATAAAGGTAGACTACGTCATCTAAAGAATAATTGGAAATTATCGGAAATAAATTGGAAAACATTGGAATAGAATCCTATTGCAAAACCACCATATCTGTCAGCTCGCAGTTATACAGTTATACACATTGAACTCTTAATCAACAATGGCTGCAGCTCATGTCGAAACAAGCAGTTTGATTGTTTTTCGTGGCCTTACCCATGTGTGTCTGATTAAACAGCTTCTCCCTCATTAAAGTTCTAAACTTAAATACAGCTCTGATTAGCCCAGGGGAAAATGATACAGTCACAGCCGCATTTAGACTGTTCTTTAATTAGCCAAAGTCACAAAGGGGATAACTGAGATCGCTGATCTTTGGCTGAATGGAAATTGTTCTTCTTCTTGCGTGTGCGGATTTGATTCGGTGATCTGACTAATTATTCTTTGCTGCTGCATTTAAATGCTCTTTTGAGAAAAGAGAGAAAAAAAAAATCCAATGCATGCCCTTTTACTCAATTACGTTTCCAAAAGATGATACTCTTCATCTTAACCCTCTTAACCCTCCAACTTCTGCTCAGTGGGAGCAGTTTTTAGATAGATATATATTGATGTCACTCCAACATCTTTTACGGATACTGTGGTGTATCCTCTGATACAAGCCTCATTACAGAGGATTTTAGGTGGCTTTTTTAGTCTCCTCAGTATTCTCCACAGTATTCAGACAGGCGGCAAGATGGAGCCACAAAATCAGTTTCCGGGTCACAGAGGAGAAAAGGGAGGAGGATCGGTAGAATAAAGGAAGTGGAACTTTTAGAGTTTCTGGATGCAGCCCTTGAGTGTGATTATAGTCTGAATATCACTGGTGACTTGGTGTCTAAACATCATTCAAAATATGAGAAATTAATCTGCATTTAGACGTTTTAAATTCTGAAATGTTAATGAAGCCAAGTAAGTTTTTTTAAAGTAAAGTGGGAGAGAGAAAGAGGAGAGTTTTTCTGGTGACCTCAAGCAGTTTGGACTGTGTGTCTCTCCACTCCTTCTTCAGACTTCTGACTGATTTCCAAATTAGATGCAAAATTTACTGATGATCAATGATGGTTATCAGGCAGGCTAAAATAACAAACTTGATTAAAAAAACATTCAAATAATGGTAAAATGGTAAGTTTAAATGGTAACAATATTAGAAAAGCAACCAAACAATATAAGATTCAATTAAGAAGAAATAAAATCAGAATAAAAGAATAGGAATAAGAGAAATAGTTATAGAAGTTTATAGAAATCATGGTAAATAGATGAGATATAAGATGGCATATGGCCACAGAGTGAGTTGTTATATATAAAAAAGCCAGTATGTTTCCCGTCGAGTGAGGACCAGCTTTCTTTTAGGTACAGTCTGATTGTCCCAACATTGTCCCCCATTACAGGTGATGCCACAACACAAGGAGGGTGAAGACAAGCACAAGTCAGTCACCGTCTCTTTTCAAACTGCTGCTTGGAGGAAAGCGCAGCGACTTGGTTCCGATACATCAGCTCACAGACGCTTTGTGCTGATCCGCATCACCCTTTGAAGTGATTAGGGGAAAGAGCGCCATCTACCCACCCAGAGAGAGCAAGACCTATTCTGCTCTCGCAAAGCTCTGGTAGCTGATTGCAAGCTGCATGCCTGGGATTGAACCAGGAGTCTCACGATCATAAATAGCAGCACTTAATCCGCAGGACCACTTGTTGGCCCAGCACTGCAGTGCTAACGTCTCACAGCATAACACTGCCTCTTGTGCGTTTTTGATATGACTGAGTCTGAGTGACTCCACTTAATTGGTCCTTTGGATCTCTGTCTGCATGATGTACTTTCCTATAAACATTAGTGACCTCCTAGTGATGTTCACACAACTGTTTAGCATTTCTGCCACCACCTGTAGCAAAACTGTACCCTGGGGGGGGACGGGTGGGGGTCTCGCCTCAATCTCATGTCAGAGCAGAATAGCGAATCTCTTGTTTGCGGCGGCGCTTTTTGTGTATTCAGGCGAAGGAGGGACTCTGCTGGTGGAAGCTATCAGGCAGGTGCTCACCAAAGTGGCTGGGAGTGTCTTTGAATGGTAATGAATGCAATGAAATCTTCAGGCTGCCTCAGGCTCTGGCGCTTCTCTCTCAGTCCTGTCAGAAATATGGAACGAAAGAGAAAGAGGAAGAGGAGGGCGAGGGGAGGAGGGGAGCATATCTGCTGCAAACTGCTCAAAACAGAGATAGAGTGCAACCTGCTAAGAGACAAGATACTGGCAGAGCACAGTGGCAGAGAGGTGATACTCCAAAGCCAGGCTCATATGGTGCAGTAATTCAGCCTGGTTGCGTTTAATAGACCTGCACTCCGGTTATACGCTCTGAAATTACACGGCTATATTCTTCACACAGCAAGGCGAACACAATGTTACAGGATGCTTCTATTGAAAAATCAATATTTCCTACTTATATATCGTGCCACTGAACTGGACCAATATTGAAATTGGACTATATGTCACTGTGTCCTTCTTAAACTTTTTGCTTTTTCATTAAGAAATTGCCTTTTTTCAAATGTCTTTTCAATTAAAGTAAGGATGGAGGGTGGGCCAACCTTTTTTTTTCGCCTACTTTCAAAATGTCTATATAAAAATACAAGCATAGGTTGGAAAGCTAACAACAAGCATTTACTGCTAGCCTTTCATCTATCAAATTCCTGAGCTGAACACATGATTGAGTTGCGCAATGCAAGTGTGTGTATTAGGGGTGGGCGATATGGCCCTAAAATATTATCACCATATTTCATGGTATTTCCGCGATAACGATACTCTTGGCGAGATCACAAAAAAATATTTTTAAAATACATTAATAATACAATACATTGCAAGAAAAAATATATATATTATTACATACAATATGATACTGCACACCCCTTAGTGAGATATTAAAAAATACATGAATTTTATCAGATTTGTAACAGACGTTAATGATCCAAAATGATATTTATAATACTCATAATGCACTCCAAATCTCTCAATATATCCAGAATTAAAGTAAAATAAATGATATTGGCCAGATATAATCTGTCTCTAGCAGATATATAATGGGAAATGGGAGGGGTGAAATGGCACAATATTTTATTGTGTACGATATGATATGGCACACCCCTAGTGTGTATGCACTTTTGCAACAGAGAAACATACAGTACCAGTCGACTATACTGTATATGCGAATTGGAATTCTTGCTGCTTTTCAGAGTGTAGTTCAAATGAGGATAAAGCACCATAAATGCTTAACTTTTACTATGCTAAACGTAACGTAACAAGTATGAGTATATTTGACCAAGAACGAGACAAAATCCTGCCGTGCTCTGCATCTTTAGCACTAAGTGACACTTTAGGGACTGTAGAAAAAATACCAAACAAAATCATTAATGAATAAATCTATTTCTCTTTGACTTTGTGATGTCAAACCAATGGTAAAATGTGTCCATTTATTTGTATTGTATTATTCGTTTCACATCATTTTCACATTTAGAAAAAAAGTAAACAGAAATATTCATTACTCATTTTGTCCATTATTTCTAACATGGTCCCTAACGTGCCACTAATTGCACACAAAGACCAAAAATCCAATAAAAAAGCATTTACTGCTAAGTAAGCCCATCATTTATCAAGTTCCTGCAGCTGATCACATGGTTCATTCAATTCACCAACTGTGTTTTGTTTTGCTCTTTCAAGGTCCTAATATACTGGACAAAACTTTAGTATGCAGTAACTAATTAATATCACATTAAAGAGCATCTGCACAATGCGAGTGTCAGCGTGCACTTTTGCCCCAGCTGATTACCAAAGAAATTAACTAAACAGATTCCGTATCGGACCGTATTTGCATTTCCTGTAATTGGCGTTGAAATTAAAAAGCTCTCCCATGACATTTTTTATCTCGGCACCGATTTGAATGAATCAATGAATCACCTGATCTTTTATGCTCACCCACAAAGACCAAGCTGCTCCATTGTTCTCTGCTATGAAGTATTAATTAGTTTGTGATGTCAGCTGGTTGTCAGTTGCTTGTGTGTTCTCTTCTTTTTTTCAACCCTAATCAGATGGTAGGCGGGTCTCACACCCTCAAGACAAGGAGCTGAAGAAGATATTAAAAACCAGCTCTGAATTATAAGAGGGCTGTGCTGGAATAGTTTCCACCACCATCAATACCCAATACCAATGCTAGTCTCGATACTAACAATATTTTAAGAATATCGCTCCGTATCCGTAAGTATAAAAGTAAAAGTAATGTAAGGAAGCAAGACCCTACAGCAGATATTGAGGACAGCCGAGAAGATCATCAGAGCCTCTCTCCCCTCAATCTTTGACATCTACACCACACGCTGCATCTGCAAAGCCTCCAGAATTGTGAATGACCCCACCCATCCCTCACACGGACTCCGCTGCTCTGATGCCGCCCGGCAGAAGATACCGGAGCATCCGAGCCACTACCAGACTCTGCAACAGCTTCTTCCACCAGGCAGTCAGACTCCTCAACACACAGAGACAGAGCCTACACCACCCCCGTGTGTTCATAAGGATAAAGTGGATATGTGCCTCCTTTAACCCTTTTAGTTATTTAATATGCAATAGCTTATATAAATGTTGATTAAAAACTTTTTAAATCATTCTACTATGGTAGATTTACGCTCCTTCAAAACTACTATACAGTCATGACTGAAAGTGTTGCCACCCCTTAATTCTTTCCAGACAATTAAATATTTATTTTGATAAAGTATTGCAATTGAACATGTTTGATATAAACATATACCCTTTGTGTGTATTGGAACAACAGAAAAAAAAAGACAAATTTGACATTATTTCACACAAAACTCCAAAAGTGGGCAAGACAAAATTATTGGAACCTTGTCAAAATTGTGGGCAAATAACTTTGTTTCAAGCAAGTGATGCCCATTTAAACTCACCGGTAGCAAGTTACAGGTGTGAGCACTATAAAAACCACACCTTAAACTAGATAAAAAAGAAGGGAATTGGACTCACTCACACTCACACTAAGCATGGAGAACTGTCTGAGGACTTGGAAACCAAAATTGTGGACAAATATCAACAATCTGAAGATTACAAGTCCGTCTCCAGAGAGCTTGATGTTCCTTTCTCCATGGTGCACAACATAATCGAGACGTTTACAACCCACGGCACTGTACCTAATCTCCCTGCACGTGGATGAAAGACAACAATGTATGAAAGATTGCAACGCAGGATAGTCCGGATGATGGATAAGCAGCTCCAATCAAGTTCCAAAGAAACCCAAGCTGTCCTGCATCAGTGTTGAACTTTGTGTCAACATTTGAATAAAATGAAATGCTATGGCAGGAGACCCAGGAGGACCCCACGGCTGACAGAGTTCTTGGAGTTCTTTTTGTGGGAAAAGAGGGAGAGCTACCAGAGGGAATTAATAATAATAATAATAAAAAATAAAATAAAATAAAAAAATATATAGATTGCAGTTTGCCAAAATGTATGTGAGTAAGCCAAAATCCCTCTGGTAGAGCTTTTCCACCAAATCAACTCCATTCCATTCGGGTTTATAAGAACAGTGGTCCATTTCAGCAAACCAGCACGCGTTTTTTTTTTTCTACTAGTTTTAATGGATCTGTCAAAACTTCACATCATACGCAGCAGTGAACAGTGAATGGTTGATGCTAAAGAACCTGTTTTTTTCTGTTCCTGCTGCGAATAAGCATTCCTAGTTCTGGTACCTAACGGCAAACCGGTTCAAAAGTAGGTTTGCTATCCAAAACGGTGCTGTTCCATGTGCTAAGTGGTGAACAAAACATGCTAAGTGGTGAGCACCACGTATTAAGTGGTGAGCACCACATATTAAGTGGTGAGCACCACATATTAAGTGGTGAGCACCACATATTAAGTGGTGAGCACCACGTATTAAGTGGTGAGCACCACATGCCAAGTGGTGGGCACCACATGCCAAGTGGTGGGCACCACATGCCAAGTGGTGGGCACCACATGCCAAGTGGTGGGCACCACATGCCAAGTGGTGGGCATCCCATATTAAGTGATGGGCATCCCATATTAAGTGATGGGCACCAGCTACTAAGTGGTGGGAACCATGTATTAAGTGGTCAGCACCATGTATTAAGTGGTGGGCACCATACACTAAGTGGTGAGCAACACATGCTAAGTAGTGAGCACCATGTTTTAAGTTGTGGGCATCAGATACTAAGAGCTGAGCACCATGTATTAAGTGGTAGGCACCAGAGGCTAAGTGGTGAGCACAAAATACTAAGTGGTGAGCAACCCATGTTAAGTGGTGGGCACCACATGCTAAATGATGGGCACCAGCTACCAAGTTGTAGGCACCAGATACTAAGCAGTAAGCACCAGATACTAAGAGGTGGGCATCCCATATTAAAGTGATGGGCACCAGCTACTAAGTGGTGGGAACCATGCATGATGTGGTCAGCACCATGTATTAAGTGGTGGGCACCAGATACTAAGTGTCAGAAAGCTGGGTATGCTTCCTAGATCATGGGTCTTCCAGAAGGCCTGCTATTGCTTAAGCCACTTGCTGGTTTATGAATGGTATTCAGATCAAATTGCTAGGCTTATGATGTAAATTAAGTTGCAAATATTTTCATCTCCTTCTTTTTCCAATGCCTCAATACTTGAAGGGTGAAACGTGACTATGCAAGATGCAAATTAAGCTGTCAATCATGAAATCACAGATTTCATAAAGGAAAAAAAAATCTCATTAAAGTAGGCTCCTCACGCATAATCAAGCTCTAAAAATGGCCACCTTAGATGAAAGTTTCTCACTTCTGCTGCACAGGAAAAGTTCATCAGAGATACCAGCCTCAGAAACTGGAAGTTAACAGCACCACAGATAAGACCATGTTGGTTAGTTTAACATTTGACTGGTACAGTAGCCCAATCAGTCAGTCAGCGGTCAGTTATATAACAATACTATTATATAACAGTACTTTTTAAATTATTGATTTTGTTGTAGATATCGAAAATTAGGCACCATTCTCACCACGGTCCTATTTAATAAAAGTCAGTATTTAATAAGCTTAATTTCTGTACCAACATTTGGTAACACCAATGTTGGTGCATTAGAAAGCATCTCTCTTTTGTGTTTAATTTTATTTGTAATAAATGGTACAGGTTTAATGTAAAAAGCGCTTAAGGTAAATTAGAACTACTTTTAATTCATTTCTTCCTTTTATGCTAACAAAAATGTTAAGCTGCGAGGATGCAGATTTTTTTTAAGTTGTAATTCAAGTGGTACGCAACAGATACTAGAAGATGAGTATCACATATTAAATGGTGAGCAACACATACTAAATTGAGGGCACCAGATACTAAAGATATGAGCATCATGTGTTAAGTGGTGGGCACCAGATACTAGGAGAGGAGCATCACATACTAAGTAGTGGGCACCAGATACTAAGAGGTGAGCAACACATACTAAGTGGAGGGCACTAGTTACTAAGATATGAGCATTATGTATTAAGTGGTGGGCACCAGATACTAAGTGGTAAGAAACATGCTAAGTGGTAAGCAACACCAAAAAGTAGGTGGTGTGCACCAGATACCAAGAGGTAAGCAACGCATACTAAGTGGAGGGCAACAGACACCAAGATATGAGTATCAAATATTAAGTAGTGGGCACCAGATACTAAGTGGTGGGCACCACATACTAAGTGGTGAGCAACACATACTAAGTTGAGGGCACCAGATACTAAGTGGTGAGCAATACCTGTTAAGTAATGGGCACCAGATAGTATATTTATTGGTCTGTACACGGCTTCACAGACTGCTATTTTGTGCCGTGCACATGCTCTGCAATTATTAATTATTATTAAAAATTATTAAGCCAGGCTGTTATTGTAAATAAGAACTTGTTCTTAATAACTAGCCTGGTGAAATAAAGGTGAAATAAATAAGCTTTGTCGTATAATAGATTTTTATGTAAAATTTCTAAGACTAGGCATAATCTCTGTCTGGGAAACAGCCCATAGACACGAGTTTGACTATTTTTGTGTAAAGTGTCTACAGCCACATCTGGGGAAGATGTAACTTGCTGGGGTCGTCAGATTGTCATTTTCCCTTTCATTTCATTTCCTTTTTGTTTCTGAAATAAAAGGGTGTCTTACAACGTTTAACCTGGCTAAAAAAGAAAGGGTAACACAATAATATTGTGTTAAATCTATTAGTTATGTAATGCATTTGCTTTCCACAAGCTTCTGAAAGGTTACAACATTTATTTCAATCCAGTGTTGCATTAATTTTTCCACAATATTTTGTGCAAAGTCTCCAGCACATCCCAAAGATTCTCAGTGAGGTTAAGTTCTGGACTCTGTGGTGAACAATCCATGTGTGAAAATGATGATCTCATGCTTCCCGAATCACTCTTTCACTATTCCTGCCCCATGAACCCTGACATTGTCATCTTGGAATATACTCGTGTCATCAGGAAAGAGAAACTCCATTGCAGGAATAACCTGGTCTATATTCAGGTAGTCAGATGACCTCATTCTTTCAGCACATACTGTTGCTGAACCTAGACCTGCAGACCAACTGCAGCAACCCAAGATCATAGCACTGACCCCATAGTCTTATACAGTAGGAACTAGGCATGATGGGTGCATCACTTAACATTTTTGCCCTGGTTTTCTTAAAAGATACACACTGTTTAGTCCTAATCCCTTTAGTTCTCTTCATATTGTGATTATGGAAATGCTCTTACTTTCACTATTAAACATATCTTTGAGTTCTAGTGTTGTTTTCTGTGATTTGATTTCACCAAAGGTTTAAGTGGTCACCAATCACAATCATTCAAATATTTTTTTTCTGACCATATTCCTTCCTTTATGATGACGTTTTTCTACTGCTGTTCTGCCACTTTTTGAAGCATTGGAGAATTTTTAGCCTGAATTTAGTAGTTTTAGTAATCTCCTTATATTTTTTCTTTGCTTGATGCATGCAAAATATTTGACCCTTTCGGAACAGATTACCATTTTTTCCAACGACCACAGAATTAGTCTCTCCACAAGGTTGTTTAACAGATGAGAAGCTACTCTAGGTTAAATAACTTGGTTTCAACTGAAACATAAATTAACCATGCAGTAATTATCCAATGATAATTACCTACAGGGTTGTAAAAAGTATTTGCCCCCCACAGATTCCTTTAGTTTTTACATGATCATATTTACGTTTAAAAATAATTTTAATTTATTAAGGGAAAATATATTCAAACCAACCTGGTCCTATGTGAAAAAGTATTTAAATCTAATGACATGGTTGTGCTAATTGTTATGCTTCAGGACCATTGTCCTGCTGCAGAACCCAAGTACGCCTGACTTTAAGGTCACAAACTGATGGCTAGATATACTCCTTTAGATTCTCTTTCATGGTTCAATGACAGCAAGTTATCCAGGTCCTAAAGCAGCAAAGCAGCCTCAGACCATCATGCAACCACTACCATGTTTGACTGAGTATGATGTTCTTTTTCTGTGTTTACAAAAGTTACACTTTTGTCTCATCAGTCCACAAAATGATGGATTTTTTTTTTGGGTCAGCCATATTTTTCTCCCATGGATACCATTTTTGTTATTAACATTGGCCTTAACCGAGGCAAGTGAGGCCTGTGCTTTTTTAGATGTTGTTCTTGGTTCGTTTTTGACCTCCTGGATGAGTTGTCCATGACCTTTTGGAGTAATTTCGGTCGACTGGTCACTCCTGGGAGAGTTCACCAGTATACCATGTTTTCTCCATTTGTGAATAATAGTTCTTACTGTGATCTGCTGGAGTCCCAAAGCCTTAGATAGGTCTTTGCAACCTTTTCCAGACTGAAAGAGGTCAATGACTTTGTTTTCTCATCTGTTTTTACATTTCTTCAGATCAGGGCATAATGTGTTGCTTTTTGAGATTTTTTATCTGCTTCATGTTGTCAGACAGATTCTATTTAAGTGATTTCTTGATTCTGCATATCTTGTAGTAATCAGGCTAGAAAACTGAACTTATACAACACTGTATTTGCTTAGTTAATTACAAATGGTCATCTTTTTGGCCAGGCAGTGAGTCCGTTCTACAAAACATCAAACGTCACTTTTATAAAAGCTAGTCTTGTTATAAAACAGGTAATACAAAAACATTAATGCAGCAAAGCCCTTAAAAGAAATTATAAAGGACCATTTGAATCTCTGATATTTTTGTAGGGCTGCTCTAGATGTACAAGACACTTGTAAAAGATGTAATAGAACAAACTAACTATTTGATGTTTGCTGCAGTGGAAGTCAGTGTGTAGCAATGTATTTTCCCCGCTGTGCTGATTCTCAGAGGAGAAAATGAAAATTTAATCTGTTTTTATTTGTTTTTTTGGTTTTTATAAGAACTGACTCATCAGACCAACAACACCCATATTACAGTTCACTCAATAGAAAGCTTAATAAGCACCTTTTCAGAGAATGACCTTCCTCTGAAGGCCTATTCAAATGTAGATGTGTTTCCCCTCATAGGAATATGGTGATATGGCTGCTGGGTATATGCTGAATTGTATGGCTGTATTAAATATAAACAGTCTGAAATAATGAGGATGAGATGTAGAGATTTGTGTTGAGGTCAAATTGAGATATAAGTGAGGTCATGTATGTGGGCATTGTTTGCTTGTTTGTTTTGAAATAGTTTCTATACATCAGGGAACTTTTATAACTGTTAGGTTAAAGTCAAAATCGAATAAAATTAAACATTGGTGAATAACAAAAAAACTAAATACCAAAAAAAGTATTTTTTTAAGCAGGTTTTTATTCATTTTACCACTTTTCTTGCGCTCTGCATACTAAATGCTTCAAAAATCAAGTTATGACAGCCATTCTTGGTTCACTCTGACACTTTAATTCTATTAGGATCTTTATTTTTTTGTTACACAGGAAGTTCTGCTGAGTCTGGTGGACCCATTGCACTTTGTGGCTTTAACTCACCATAATCAAACTTTTTTTTTTTTGCTAAAATACTCCTGTTTACTTTATTCCACTAGAAATAAAGTAAAGAACACACGTTAAATTTGTTCCCTTTAGCTTTGTTAAATCACATTTGTGTGTCACCGTGGTGATCTTTTCCAATATGTTGCATTCAATACTGTACTATTCTTTACTTTAAAATTAGCAACAAAAAAAATATGTATATACTTTTACACCAGATGTAATGGGGCACATGCCTTTCAAAAAGTTCAAATTCTGTCTCATTAGTCCACAGAGTATTCTCAAAATGTTTTCTGACAAAATTGAAAATTGAAGTCTTAAAAATGTTATTTTTGCTCAGCAGTGGTTTTTGTCTTTGAACTTTTTTTGCCAAGTAGCTTACGCATGATAGTCATGAATGCTGACCTTAACTGAGACAAGTGAGGCCTGCAGTTCTTTGGATATTGTTGTGAGGTCTATTGTGACCTCTTGGATGAGTGGTCACTGCACTCTTGGGGTATTTTTTGACGGCCGGCCACTCCTGGCTCTCACTGTGGTTCACTGGAGTTACAAAACTTTACAAATTGCTTTATAACCTTATCCAGACTAATCTCAGTTACATTTTTTATCCATTCCTGAATTTCTCTGATGTCTAGCTTTTGAGTATCTTTTGGTCTACTTCTCTTTGTCAGGCAGGTCTTTAAGTGATTTCTTGATTGAGAACAGGTGTGGTAGTAATCAGGCCTGGGTGTGGCACAGTTTATATGTGTATGTGCACAGAAGTGTGGTGTGTATGTGGATGGATTAAAGGTAAAGGCCAAATTCAGAGTTGTGTCCAACACAAATGATGAATATGGTAAACTTAGGCTCCACCCAACTGAATCAAGTTTGTGATGTTTGAGACACTTGGGAGGAAAAAAGTGTATAAAAATAAAAAAGTTGCACATAAATAAAATTAAGAACAGGCTGCCCTGGGGTTCACACAGTCCTCCAGCAGCTGGGTTTGCATGATAAGCCTCCAGCCAGGGGAGCGAGAGAGAGAGAGAGAGAGACCGTGATACCAAAAAAAAAAAGAATAAACTAAAAAGCATACTGTGTGACTGAGAGGGGTCCGTTTCACACAGAACTTTAGCAGAAGAGGGGAGGGATGAAGAAAGAGGAGGGTAGAGGTAGTGAAGGAAAGTACAAAAAGAAAAGAAGAGAGGGGAAAAAGATGAAGGAAAGGGGGAAGGTAGATAAGAGATTGAAGGAGAGTAAGAAAAGGAAAGAAAGTAAAGAAAAGTGTAGAGAAGATAACAGGCATATAAGAAGATAGAGATAAAACTAGGGAAAGACGGAAACAAGTTGAGGAGAAAGAAGAGGAGAAAATGCAGTGATAAGGATGTAAAAAGAAAGAAGAGAATAGAGTTGAGGTGATTAAAGAAGGGAGGAATGTATTAAGGAGGTAAAGAAATGATAAAGGGGAGGAAGGAAAGAATGGAGGATAGAATTACACTGCTAAAACAGTAGGAAGAGTTGAGGAGGTACAGAAATTAGAAAAGAGGTGAGGAGAAAAGTATAGATAAAATTAAGAAGATAAAGGGAGGGTAGAATTGAGGAAGCAAAGAAATGAAAGAAGATTGAAAAATTGAATTAAATTAAACAGAATTAAATTGATAAAGCAGGAAGGGGATAATTGAGGAGGTAAAGAAATGATAGGAAAAGGAGAAGGACAGAAAAGGGGATAAAATTAAGTTCATGAAGATACGAGGGAATAAAGAAGAAAAATGATTAGATATAAAATCCTAATTGAGTTATTTGGAGGGTGGTATGCATGGCGGAAAAAGAACACAGCATCCATCCGGTCCCATCATGCTGTGGGGCTGTGTGATGAGTGCAGGTACTGGGAATCTTGTTAAAGTTGAGGGTCGCATAGATTTCAGTCAATATCAGCACATTCTTTGAAGTTGAAGTTAAAGTGCCGGAGCTGGATACTTCAACAAGACAACGACCCTAAACACTAAACACTGCTCACAATCTACTAAAGCATTCATGCAGAGGAAGAAGTACAACGTTCTAGAATGATCATCTCAGTTTCCAGACCTGAATATTATTGTAAATCTGTGGTGTGATATAAAGAGAGCTGTTCATGATCAGAAACCATCAAACCTGACTGAACTGGAGATGTTTTATAAAGAAGAATGATCCAAAATACCTTCAACCTGAAGCCAGACTCTCATTAGAAGCTATAGGAAGAGTTTAGAGGCTGTTTTTTCTGCAAAAAGAGGATCTACTAAATATTGATGTCATTTTGCTGTTGGGGTGCTCAAATTTATGCCTTTGCCAAATCTAGTTTAAAGAATTATTGCACACTTTCTGTAGATCTTATAAACTACATTTCACTTCTTAAAATAGCACTGTGTTCATATGCTATATGATATGCAGTCTTTAACTGAAATTGCTGATCTGAACAACCAATGATTTAATAAGGAAAATCATGAAAATGATTTGGGGTGCCCAAACTTTTGCATACCACTGCAAAACCAGCAAATGAAACTTATAAAAATCAGTGCAAGTACATTTTTTGAAAGAAGAGGAGACTAAAATGATAAAATTATAAATAATTTATGTAGGCTGGCTAGTGAACCACACTGTACATCAGTAGCTCATGAGCTTAACCCATACACCTTGTGTGCATTGTTGTAGAACATTTAGTGCATATGAGTGTTGCTGTAGAAATTAAACTGTACCAATCGTCACATTAATGGGAAATCCTAAATCATAGATCATCCTTGCTGAAAAGTCAAGTTACCCCATAGCCCCAGCACCCAGTGTCTCTGACACCAGCCCTGAGGAGAGATGAGGTAAAAGGAAGGAGGAGTTAAGAAATAAAAGAGAAAAGCAAGAAGGAGCGAGTTGAGAAAATAAATCAAGGAGGTAAATCAAAGGGAGGAAGTAAATGTGTAAATGTGACAAGTTAAAGAAGTATGGTGTTATGGAGGTAAGGAGGTACAAATGGAGGGGCTAGCAGATAAAGAAGGAAAGATTTAATCCAGGTGTGAAGACATGTGGTAAAGCCAGTATGGAGAGAAGAGAGAGGAGGTAATCCACAGGAAATTAAAAGAGAATAAAGTAAAGTAAAATAAGTGGAGAAGGGAGGAAGTAAAGAAGGGAGAGGTGAGGCAACAGAGTATTCGTGGTTATGAGAGGGACCATGGAATCAAGAGATGGATAGGGGCTGAATGAAGTGGAGGGATGTGTAGATTATTAGAGAGTGTAAGGGGATGCTGGGGCGGAGGTAAATAAGTGGGAGTGGGAAGGGTCACTGCAGTGGCTCCAGGCTGTGAAGTCATCAAAGGGGATGGAACAAAAAGCACAGTATAAGATTTAAATGTGCCCTGTGGGAGGCGTGTTGGCGTTTGAGGAGCGTGTCGGTGACTGGACCTTTCTGTGTCGCACTGCAGGGTGTGCCGCTTCTGCCTTCCATCCCATAATCGAGCTGACAGGGACTTCTGACTTGCTCAATACACCCACCCCACGCCCTGCTTTTTCTCTGCTGTGTTGCGTTTTTTGTACATTTCGCCTTGGTTAGTTCCGCTTTAACATCTAGAATGCATGAGAGAAAAAAAATGAATAAATAAAAATTGGTCTCGCACACATGCAGGCCAACACAAAGCAGTTGCTTACAGGCACATTTACATAACAGCATCAACAGATGATGTATGTTGTTTGGTATGTTTTCTCATGGCTCGAAACATCTATTTTTTATTCATGCGCTTCATATGCTAGCTGACTTTGCCAGGCGTCACGAATAGCAGCTTAGCCTCGAAGTGCTGTAAAACAGCACTGTGTCAACTCAATGTTCCGAAAACAAGCAGATGGCCTTGCAAAATCCTGGAGTATGAGCCCATCTCACTGCGCGTTATACACTTATTAGCAACATCTGATGCCTTCTAGCACGGTTGACAGAGGAAAGAAAAAAAAGAAAAGAAAAAAAAAACACATTAAGCTAGAGAGAGGAGCAGGCCGTCAGATGCTCTCGGAAATGGCTGGCGACGTCAGTCAAGGAGGAGATAGAAGTCGTTTGTCGCGAATGCTATAAGCAGAAGACTGCGCGCATTACAGCAGCAGAACGTCAGGAAGACTGAGGGTTAGACTGTTTACAAAACAACCCCGCAAAATTTAGAGCGCAAGATGTGCATGAGAATCAAGATTGCATGAGAATCCCTCGACCATCTTATATGAGAATTTTATATTTAGCTGTGAATATTGCAACAACAAATATAAAACAAACAATGCATGAAATGCAACCAATAGGGAAGACAGAGGAGGAACTAAAAAACTTTGAAGCTACACAGACAGCTCATCCAACATTACTCCTGAAATTATTTTTAGTGGTAGAAAAATATACTCTAAAAGCATATCAAAAATTACAATAGAATCTGTGATGCCAAATTCAAAGTTTTGGGGAATCATTGACAAAAATTTGAGTTGGTAAGAGCAAATGGACTGGGTTGGTAGAAAAATAAATAAATCTATAGGTATAATAAGGAGGGTTAGTTATCTGATTAACACAAAATGTCTTTTTACTCTTTACTATAGTCTTATTTATCCATATCTTTCGTATTGTAATTTAGCTTGAGGGAGTACATATTCTACTAGTCTTAATAAAATTCAGGTTCTTCAGAAACGATTTGTTCGTATTGTAACAATCAAATTTATACACGCCATCTGCTCCTCTATTTCAAAAACTGCAAATTCTCTCGATTTACAATATAAAATATTTCAAACATGTATTTTTATATATACAAGTTATTCAAATCATGAAAATATCCCAGAGCAATTTAAAAAAAAAAATCACTTTATAAGAAATGCAGAAATTCATAAATATTCAACTCGTCAATCTTTAGATCTTCATCTTCCTAAATTTCTCTCTTGTAGAGGTCAATTTTCAAAAAGGTGTAGGGAGACAAAACTGTGGAATGATTTTAACCAAAAATAAATAAATAATAATAACAATAACAATAACAATAACAATACATTAATTAATTAATTAATTAAATAATTAAATAAATAATTAGTTAAATAATTAATTGAATAAATAAATATATATATATATATATATATATTTTTTTTTAATTAATTATTTAATTACTTAATTACTTAATTACTTAATTATATATATATATATATATAATTTTTTTTTTTATATTAAGGTAGAGGCTTTATTTAAGCCAATGTTAGGTTTTTGCCTTTACCTGCACTGTATTTTATAGCTATTTGCAGTATATTTATGTTAATGTTTTTTGTTTGTGCAAAGATAAAAAAAATCCTAAAAAAAAAAAAAAAAAAAAAAATCAAGGCTATTTGTTATGGAGGTCACCCCTCCCTTGCTGAAGTAACAGCCTCTCAGCCTCTACTATTTATTGGAAAGTTTTAAACGATAGGTGTGATGTCTAGTGTTGGATTTTAAATGCAAAAGAGTTTTAAAGAGCTTTGCTAAGCAGTGATGATTGCTCCAAGACTGCAAGGGAAGCTCAGCTTCCCCTAAAATGTAAAAAAACAAGTGATTAAATATACGGTGCTGGTCAACGAATTAGAATAATTTGAAATAGTGCAATCATGAAATTCTTTGAATGCATTTTTTGTGCAGAAAGCAAATCAGGTGTTCACCGCACCTGTCCTACTCGTTAGACTAATCACAGAACTCGTTACCTGGAAAACAATTTGCTCAGCTGAGCTTTCCAAAAGGCCCATTTAGGCCATTTAACTGTGACACTGTTGTTTTATTGAATTAGAATAATTTTTATTATAATTACAATCATCACTTTCTCAGTATTTTGTGGCTGCCCCCCTGGCTTGTATGACTGCCTGAAGTCTCCGCGGCATCGATTTGACCAGCTTGTCGCAAGTTTCCACACTCACAGCTTCCCAGGCAGTGGCGATGTTCTGCTTCAGTTGGTCCAGCGTAGTAGGCTTTCTGTCGCGAATTTTCCGCTTGACGATGGCCCAAAGGTTTTCAATGACAGGCGAGTTGGCCGGCCATGCCAAAACTTCAAGCTGTTTTTTAGTGAACCCATCTTTGGTCGACTTTGCCGCATGAGCCGGTGCAAGATCCTGTTGAAATATGAAGTCTTCTTCGCCGAACTGTTCCTCAACAGTCGGAATCAGGAACGTTTCCAGAACATCTTGATATACGGCAGCATTGACAGTCTTCTTGAGGAAGCAGAGTTTCCCTACACCTCGAGCGGACATGCATCCCCAGACCATAACGCTCTGGGGAAACTTGACGGATCTTTTCACGCACTCGTGGTTGTAGGTTTCGCCACCACGACGCCAGACACGAGGACCTTGGTCACCGAAGGAGATGCAGAAGCGTGATTCGTCACTGAAGACCACTTTCTGCCAGTCTTCAGCAGTCCACTCGCCGTGTTCTTTGGCCCACTTCAGCCGTTTCTCCATTTGTTTCTTGTTCAGCATCGGTTTTACTGCTGGAACGCGAAATTTGAAGCAGAGTTCGCGCAGACGACGGTAAGTGGTTGATCTGGAGACGTCAGCGCCGGTCTGCTTGTTCCACAAGTCGGTGAGCTCGGAAGTGGACTTGAACCGGTTGCTGACTGCGATCTTTCTCAGCTGCTTGTTGTCGCGAGCAGAAGTTTTTCGGACGCCGGAACAGTTGGTGCGCTTGCTGCAGTTTTTCTTGAGAGCTTTGCAGACGGAAGACTGGCTGATGCCGAGCTGCTCAGCAATTTTAGTTTGGGTCAAGCCTTGTTGGCGAAGGGCTTGAATTTGAGCCACTATTCCGGTTGAGAGGTCGCGCTGCTTACCCATGATTGATTTTACAACTTAGAAATTCTACTCAACCCTAACTTTATACTGCACAGTGAACACTCTTCACAGAAAACAAAAATTCGAGCATTTATTCTAATTCAATGAAATGGTTTCTCCATTATTCTAATTCAATAAAACAACAGTGTCACAGTTAAATGGCCTAAATGGGCCTTTTGGAAAGCTCAGCTGAGCAAATTTTTTTCCAGGTAACGAGTTCTGTGATTAGTCTAACGAGTAGGACAGGTGCGGTGAACACCTGATTTGCTTTCTGCACAAAAAATGCATTCAAAGAATTTCATGGTTGCACTATTTCAAATTATTCTAATTCGTTGACCAGCACCTGTATACTGTTGTGTGTACATGTCACTGATTAAATATGCGCTACACCGTGCTGAACTTAGTTCAGAATCAGCTTCTTATCACTGGTAACGCCGCGGCTTTCCTCTCACTCGCAGCAGCTTCTTCACAGCGCTGCTTTAAACAGTGCACAGACTTCAATAGCGGAGCAAAGCGCGCGGCGAAACGAGACGAGTCATTGGATAAATGCTGGGCTTTGTCCCGCCCATCGGACGCTCAGCGTCTCTGGGGGTCTATGGAGCAGTGGGCTGGCTGTCTGAGGCGGAGTCCCTTTTTGATTGACAGCGAAATGAGCGAATCAGCAATCTTTTAGTGCCATTTGATAGTCTTCCTTACGAAGAAAAACTTAAGACTTAAAAAGCAGGGCAGATCAACTGCTCAGATTAATTTGGTGTAAAAGATGGGAAAAGTAACAGGTCTTTTCAGCTGTTCTGATATGATAAAGTGAGCTGGCTGACTGGAAGTGCTGTAACAAATAAAATGTACTGATGGCCATTCTTCTTGATAATCTCAGGACATAAATGAACAGGGGCAAGTAGTAAGTATTGTGTCATCATTCAAAATAATTTAAATTAATAAAGGGATTATTCAAGGAAATTAAAACTGTCCAAAAAGGAACTGATTTTACCTGCATTTTTTCCTTTACCAACTTTAAAGATTTTGCGTAATGTTTTTTTTTTTTTACTGATCATATTATGTTTATTCATGTCATAGCATCTTTTTTATGTAATTGTTCGATGTAAAGAATGGGTATCTTTTTGTTGTGTAGTGAAAACTTGAAAATAATGCCTTTTGTTTACAAAAAAAATAAATAAAAATCTTAGGGACAGTAGAATTTTTGTATAAATAAAACTATATATGTTAATATGTAGGCCGAAATTGAGCTTCCCCTCCTTGAAAGGCCAGCATCCGCCACTGTTGCTAAGTTCATGTACTGATGATACTTGGATGATTAGTTCCGGTATTCCAACTCATTCCAAATGCACTGGACAGAAATCCAGCCCACAGAGATAGTAAAGGAGTTTATATACACATCTATAGCTGATATACGGCTCATGTGTGACAGCTCTAGAATATTCCATGGTATATGCATGGCAATGCAGTCTTTCTGCCAACTGCACAAGCTGTGTATGTAATTGCACACCTCGGCCAGCAATAAACGAATAAATTCATACTTAAATATGAGTGCCATTACAACCACACTCTTGGTTTTCCATTCCTGGGGTTGTCCAGATGAGAGCCAGTTCCTTCATAACATTTTTGAGGATACTTTCAAAATTCGTTGTTTTTTTTTTTTTTTTTTTTTGCATTGACTATTTACATGTCTTAAAGTAATTAATTGCCATAATATGGATTAGAACATTACTCAAATAGAGCTATTATTCACTGTATACCAATTGGACCTCTTCACAACTTTACAACGGATGCTCTTAAACCCGTTAAGACGACAAGCAATTTAAGTAAATAACTCTTGACAAGTTCAGCACAGCTGTTAACTGAAAGCCTCAATTCCAGGTGACTCTACCTCATAAAGCTGACTGAGAAAATCCAGCCAAGATGTACAAAGCTGTCATCTAAGCAAGAGGTGCTACTTTAAAGAATTTAACTTATAAAACATATTCTGGTTTGTTTCACACTTTTCTGTTAACTAAATAATTCTATATGATTTTCTTCATAGTTTGGATTACTTAAATATTAATCAACAATGAAAAAAGCATTTAAAAAAAAAAAAAAAAAAAAAAAACGTTTGACTGCTACTATTGATTGTTGTCAATTTTAAACAGATGTCTCTTATGGTTTTGTCCAAGTGTTCAATATTTCTGGGAAGTGGTAAAAATTTGCCATATTTTGGAAATAGTAAAGAATCAGTTTGACCTGTATCTGTGTCTTTATACTCTCTTTATTCTACAATCCTTCCTCTAAATCTTGTTTTAGTACAGTAGATTCTCTCCTAACTCAATCTGCTATTATGTTGGGCTGTCAGTTCATAATAAGAGTTTAAGAAGTATTTTAAACCCTAGTATCTATACTTCTGCCTGAGTAATGAATGGCAATACTTGTGGTAAGAATTTTATTCTTGGTAAGAGTCTTAGTAAGAGTCTTAAAATGAAAATTCTAAGTAATCATGATTAAGGTAATTATTCCTAAAATAAGAAAAATAATCTTACACCTACACAATGCATAGCAAGACAAAAATACAAACATATGCATTACAGTGTCAATACAGTCACCCACTATCAGGCCTCACTTAAACTTACTCATAATTCACACCACCTTACCATGAGCCAGTGCCAGGAGCCAGAGTTCTCACTTACTAACAAGACAGCACCTCATAACTTTTAGAAGTTTGGATGTTTCCAAGACATTCCCTTGAGATAACATTTCTTGATCAATTTGTATTCCTCTTTTTATGATTTTGGCATGATAGTGTTTTCAAATTCTGAAATATATATATAAATTTGGGAAATCAGATCTGTTTAAACAGGAAAATCAGGATTTCTAGGACCAGTTTTGTGCAGACTTTTTGTAACTTTCACAATTCACAATTGTGTCTTTTTTTATTATTTAGTTGGAGTCACGCCACAACAGCACATCAAATAATTCATCTTGGGTTTATTGTGTTTGCCAAGGATACAGATGCTCTCTGCTTACATTTTTCTTAATTTTTATTTTAATGTCTTTCACCAGAATATCACTGAAAGTATTTCAGGAATATATTTTGCACAGTGTATTACACACACTCACAACACAGTGCATTCTATATAAAGTGAATAATTTCATCCAGTATGTTGCACAGCAACAGTAATGGCTTAATGCCTGTGTGTTTCACAATCAGAATAATAAAAAAAAAAAAAAATCTTTTGCTGAGCCGCACTGAGAAAAATCACACTTTGATGTTATTTTTTCTCTCATCATAAAACTATATCATTTGGAGAAGCGCCATAATCCACGATGGTCCGTGTGTTTGTTGTACACCCAAGTATGGATGATCCCACCTGTGGAAATGGTTGAAAAGTTCAACAGGTGTGAACCAAACAAGGCAGGTGTGAAAATGCCCCGTGACATTCAGTATTTGCACAATTTAGCACTCGTACAGGTGCTAAACAGAACAGCCAGCAGTTTACCAGTGTTGGGTCTTGCACTGTGCTCTGCTATACTGTGTTTTGATTGAAATATGAACAATTGAATTCTGAGCTGAAACTCAAAGCTCCAACTGATTTATGAGCTGTAAGTATTTGTATTGATCCTAACAATTAAAAAAAATCCAAAAAGTACACTGGTTAAATTCTTCAAAAAAAAAAAAAAAAACATTACATGACAAATATATTTAAGTATTGTAACATGTAAAAGGAAATAGTTACAGGTCCACATTAAAGCAGCATAATGAAGAATTGATATACAGCTCTGAGGGAAAAAAAAATTATAAAAAAAAATATTTAAAACCTCTGGAATATAATCAAGAGGAAGATGGATGATCACAAGCCATCAAACCAAGCTGAACTGCTTGAATTTCTGCACTAGGAGTGGCATAAAGTTATCCAAAAGCAGTGTGTAAGACTGGTGGAGGAGAACATGCCAAGATGCATGAAAACTGTGATTAAAAAACATGGTTATTCCACCAAATATTGATTTCTGAACTCCTAAAACTTTATGAATATGAACTTGTTTTCTTTGCATTATTTGAGGTCTGAAATCTCTGCATCTTTTTTTGTTATTTCAGCCATTTCTTTTCTGCAAATAAATGCTCTAAATTACAATATTTTTATTTAGCATTTGGGAGAAATGTCTGTAGTTTATAGAATAAAACTATGTTAATTTTGCTCAAACATATACCTATAAATGGCAAAATCAGAGAGAAAACTGGTCTTTTAAGTGGACTCAATTTTTTCCAGAGCTGTATCTTGTTTCCAGGAACAATTATATTGAGAGAGCAGCATTATGCAATTTCCACAAGCCTTTCACCAGTTACATAGTGCAGTTAGCAACATGTTGAGCCCACAGAACCAATAAGAGATGCTACCTTCCATATTACAGCAAAGGGGAGCCTCAATGTGGTTTTGAAGCTGCTCTTAAGGTATTTAAAAACAAGTGAAGGTGTCTACAAAACTTTGAAAATGTATTAAAAATATATATATAATCACAACCAGCTTAGCCAACCAATGTACAATTAGAAAGCAAACGTTACAATGAGAAACAAGGCTAAAGCAACCAAAACATGCATAGATAGAGCTTGTAAACCATAAACCAATACAATGGAAAGGTTGGCAATACTTTGTATTTGGGGCTTTGAAAAATATAAATCAAACAACATTTTGACCACCTTGTTGTTTGTACACCCATTTATCCATTTGTTACCTGCTTTACTGTGCATATAGGAACACAGTGTAGTTCTAGAATAGACCTTAGTACTTCTGTGTGTAAGCATACTTTACTATCCTCCTATCACTCAATTCTTCAATGTTAAGTGACACGACATGGTGATGGTGTATTAGTGTGTGGCATTGCGCTGGCATCAGACACAGCAGTGCTGCTGGGGTTTTTGAACAACACTAACAGCTTAGTGTCACTGCTGGATGGAGAATAGTGTACATGCTAAGTACACGATGTTATGCTACATGTCTGGCAGTAAATCAGGCCTGGTTGTGGTTAGTAGTGAATATGAACTCGGCTTTCCAAAAAGTGTGATTAATCACAGTTAATTTAAGGGGGAGCAAAAAATTCTCACAAAGGGCTAGATTGGTTTCGATAGTTTTTTTTTTGTCCCTAAATAAATGAAATAATTTAAAAAAATGCTTTTTACATTAACTCAGCTTATATTGCTAAAGTCGAGTTGCGGTCACGTCATCTTGATTGTTCCGTGTAAAGTGGTTAGGATTTCAAGTTTTAGTCTTTTTCTTGTTCTGGTGTTCAGATAAAATCAACTGTGTTAAATATTATCGTAAGTCTATGAGATATGTTTGCATAATAGGAATATATTTTACATGACTGTTTACAAACGATTTAAAAAAAAGAACACATTTTGCAATTAATATGACTTATAGGGTGCTTACTTTAATACAGTATTTTAAACACAGGTAGCATTTTGTCATTGCTACCTGCATTTGCATTGAATCTGCCTAAAACAAAGGCAAATGTACAGCAGTGAAACTGTAATTCTTTGCTATGCAAGGTTGTAGCAAAAAAAGGAGGGGGGGAGGGAGGCGCTTACAGGCAGAGTTAAACACAAAATATATTCTATAAAAAAAATATCATGTTGTGAATCTCTAATAAAATCACAGTATTGATATACACAGTATTTGTAACTTAATAGGTAATATGTATTGCATTTAAACTCCACAAGAAGCATGATGGGAAATAATTTCAGAAAGAATCTAGTTGCAGTTTGTGTAAAATCTTAGCCTGTGACTAAAAAGTCTGTGACTTGTCTTTAGATATTAGAGGGTGACAGACTTTATTCTATTTAAAAGTCATCTAGTGTATGGACAGCATTTAAGGGGAGGATTTTACCCCTTGTAACTGTCACTCTAAAATAAGGTGCAACAGGTCTCACCTCTGTGCCCAATAATAAAGCCACACCACCAAGATCAAGAGAAGTTTCAATATTATTATTATTATTATTATAATAATAAAATACAAATAATGTATTATCATATTAAAGATGTGCTTACCCTGAAAGGGCTACTCTAAATCATAACTATAACCATAACCAGGCCTTATATTGTACTTCCTGAGTTTTAGCATCTAATACAATAAAAACATATCACACGCACATCAGTACTTTACACAATCATCTACTCATCATACTAAAACCATCTACACATAAAATATGAGGTTAGTTGTACTTACCCCTCTAAAAATGCTTCAAACACACCAAACTTCCAGCTTCTTATCCCACCATGCTGCCGCCATAATTTTAATTGGGAGCTTCACAGCTACAGGGATCACCACCCATAAAAGCAGGGGCTTCACGCATGTGCCTCCCTTCTCACTCACTCACTCACTCATTTACTCACTCACTGAACTCCCACACCTGCACATGCCTAATGCAGCTGCCATAAGTTAAACGTGCCTCCCTACTACAGGGATCCCCACCCTTACCTGCAGGGGCTTCACACATACAATTCCCCACTTGCTTTACTTACGTGAGTCTCACTCTTTGCGTCAACACTGTTCAGTTATGCCAGGTTCACACTACACGACTTTTCGAGTCATTGTTCACACTATACGACTGGTTGTGCTGTAATCCTGAGTCCTTCAGTTGTTGAGACCTTCACACTACACGACTGATCAGCGACACAGGGTCACAAATTACTTCATTTCTCACTGTGGGAAATCACCGACTCACCTGGCTGCTCTCCAGAAACACAATTTGTCAATAGAACACACCGGAACACGAAAAATAGCGATGCCATGACAGAGAATCTCTATAGAGGAGAATACGCACTTAAAGTGAGTCCAACATGAATGAGTTTATATGAAGCGACTGAGCAAAATCAGAATTTATAATATATATATATATATATATATATATATATATATATATATATATATATATATATGATCAGTTTTATACTGAAAAATGTACTTGTGTCCTCAACATAAACCTATATCAAATGTTTAAGT
Source organism: Astyanax mexicanus (assembly GCF_023375975.1). Classification (NCBI taxonomy): domain Eukaryota; kingdom Metazoa; phylum Chordata; class Actinopteri; order Characiformes; family Acestrorhamphidae; genus Astyanax; species Astyanax mexicanus. Next base: position 19,917,129 of record NC_064410.1, on the reverse strand, counting down.
ACTGCAGGCATAATTTTTTTTTTTCATTTTGAACTCCAGTTATACGCCTTTTAAACATGTTTTACCTGTATTCCCAGGATTAGCTCGCCAACCAATCAGCTCACAGTAGCAGTAATGCTAGTGCTTTACAGTGTAAAACCTGTTTTCTTAAGATAAACTGAAATACACAGGCATGCTTTCTTAGTTTTTTTTTTTTTTTTTTTTAAATACATTATTCTACTTCCTAAAATTAAACAAATATTCAGAACAAGTAGTTTATAATTATTTTTAATTTAAAGTTTTTAGCTTTTAGCTTCATTTACCCCTATTCCTAGAGGACTCATTCACAGGCTCCCTCTAGAGTCATTTACTGATATAACAGGGGAATGATAGTTTGGTCAAACTCTCCATTAAAAACTCTGGTGTGTTTGGACCTGTGGTTTTCTCTTTCTGTGATCTCACTGGCTGTATGTTGTCATTCGCTGCCACATATAACATTTTGAATATTTTCCAGGCGTCTGCGATCAGTCAGCGATGGCTCGGTGAGCGTCTTTCAGTAGTGGCTTGTCCGGATCCGATATTTGGATTGATCGGCCGCCGATATTTGCAAAAAAATGCGTATCAGTATCGGATTGGAAGGCATGAGAAAATGCCGATCCAGACTCCTGATCCATTTTTTTTTTTAAAGTCCGATCCGGGTTTATAATTTACAATATTATTTGCACTTATGGCTTTTTAAGCCTTGGTTTACTGATGGCATTTCTGTTTGTTATTTATTATTTTGTCTATTTTGAGTTTATTAATTGCTAAATACAAAGGTCAGTTTCTCTTTACCAACCATTGTGTATTATTCAAACACACCTAATTCAGCTGGCTACTTGTTATCAAGAGTAAAACGCTTTTCAACATAAAAAGCTGGATCGGGACATCCCTAGTTCACACTACATGTCAGCGTGAGCACCAAGTGATCTTCTATTTCCCTCTGAGCAAAACTGTCAACGACTGAAAAACTGGACCAAAATTGTGTGGTGTGAACCTGGCATTAGTCAGGAGTAGTAAGGGGTAGGCATACAAAAAAGAAATGTGATTGGCTGGAGTTCTTAAACAGCTCAGTAGCAGCTCAGTGCCATTGCTGGCCTGTGAATAGCAGGTACATGACTTAATGTTGATGTGCGATGTGCTTGATTGGTGAGATCAGTGTACAGTATGTGCATTTTTGTGATCCTGTACAATTTTTCTTTAATGCAAACAGATGCTCGTATTCACAGCCAAAAATGAGTTTCCCATGAGTTTCCCTGTAGCAGGTTCTCACAAATGTACTTCACATTTTATGTGATCAAAGGTTTATTAATTCAAGATATACTGAACACCAAACGCGTCTAGGGTCCGACTTGTGTTTAAACTCTCTGAAAAGGCTAGGCTTCTTAAATAAACTAATGTTTTCCTCGCTAATTACTGAGCTTCCCATCTGAGAGGATGCTTTCAGTCTGACAGTAGGGGAGGTAGTGTATTCAGCGGCTGGGCTGTTGTTCTGGGAGGCACACACTCCAAAAACAGCAGCAGCAGCAGCGCTGGGGATTACCAGACTACAAACAAAAACTTTATTAAGCCTAAAGTCCTCAAATGTGCCTGCTTCGATTAGGATGCAAATGAACGGAAATTTCCTGACGTCCCTGTGAGTGCATTGTGACTTAAAGAGTCGCTCGTCGGAGCTTGTCTATGGAAGTCTTTCATGTTCCCGTATCAGACAAACAGCGCAATATTTATGTTGGAAGGGAAAAGCATGTGCTTTCTGATGCTCTTTCTGGGTCACTGAGAGAAGCAGATTACCTTTTGGAGCGCCGTGTTTGTTAAGTTTACGGAGAGCTTTGCCGGTACTCGCGCTCGCATGCACCCACACAAACAGGTCAACATTTAAAAAGGGGGAAACAAAAAACGCTCTGTAGCAGTTCGGCAAGCTAACAGGCGCTAACGCAATTAGCCAAATGCATCCTCTCCCTGCCAATATTTAAAGAGCTCTTGTGGAGACAAGCATCATCTGCTTGCACAAACAAAGCGCCTGTCAACGCCGTCTCCATATGCAAATCAGGCCCGCCTGAACAATCTTGCCCAATCGCAGAACTCCAGAGCATTCCCGGCTTTCCTTTCCTAAAGTAGGGCACTGCGTCAAGAGCAGCGCTGCAGTTCTCAGGAACATAATGACTATTGTAATTAGCAATTATGAATTGATAATTGCTAAGGATGATGGCAGGCAGAGGCGGTGGGTGCCATGTTACTGCGGTGAATGCAGTCAGCGCTATGCTTATGTGTACGTTAAACAATAGGGCCAAGAGGGTCATGGACAATGCCTGAATGCCTAGAGTATGAATGAGCCTTGGCCATGGCTTTCAGCGCAATCCATATTAAACGCTTAAATGCATCACTTTTGTTTGACGGTAATGAGGCAGGGCTCTGGTTTTGCTAGAAGCCATTCCCATTGGTACACTGCACACGCATACACAAAAAAACAACAACAACACACACAGCATCAATGAATTGCATCTATTCTAGATAGTAGTGTTTTTATTGGCTGGTCTCCTATTAGCAAAAATGTCATATCACTTGAGAAGAACTTCAGTGCACTTTATTTTCTGAAACATACAGTATCTGTAATGAATGACTCTTAACATTGATGGCAAATAGCACAGACAACTCATTTTGTGGATTTCTTGGCAGTATAGAGCATTGCGGTAGGTGGTTGTCATTTACTTAAATGGAAAATTGTAATGTAACAAGTGATAAGAAGTCAAAGTGCAGTGCATGACATGTCTCTTTCCATAGTTTGACAATTGGGAACCATTCTAGTATACAGTAAGTGACTATCTACCATGGATAAGCCATTATTTCATTATAATAAAAAGATAATAAAAAAATATTTCAGTATATAAAAACTACAGAAACATTTTAGAAGGCTGCAGGTGTTAAAATGAAGACACGTAAGAAAAATTAAGACGTGTTTGTTACGCATACATTATGTGTTGTATGTGAAACTGTCTATGTGAAATCAATATAGCAACACACATATAATGCACATGGATACAAACATTAAACATATAGTACAAACAAGAATAATTTATACACACAGTACCAGTCAAAAGTTTATTATAGACTAATATTAAAGGCATCAAAACAATTAAGGGACACATATGGTGATTTGGGATGAGCTGGAGCTTCAGAGCAGCAACTATTGTTCAGCACCTCCAGGAACTCCTTCAAGATGCTGAGAAAACTATTCCTGGTGACTCTAAATCATGAAGACACTAGAGAATAAAATCCCAAGAGTGTGCAGATCTGTCCTCAAAGATAAATGTGGATAATTAGGAGTCTAAAGTATAAAACATATTTTGGTTTGTTTAAAACTAAATGTATTTACAGAAAAAAAGTTTAAATTGGATGTTTACTGTGTGTTAGCAAAGTGCTAAACTAATGATCCAAAACTGTGTTAGCAATCTGATGTATTACATATCGTATGGGGTAAATGTAAAATTAAATGCAATTAAATTAGTGTGTAAACAGGGTTGCGGAGCTGGTCATGCTCATCAGCTATTAGTGCAACTCTTGTTTCTAATATTCTGCTATTTATTTTCTTCCCGGCAGTTCCCACAGTGCTGCTTGCTGCATCTAAATCAGGCAGTTGTTCTTTACATTGTCTCCAGATTCCCAGGATGAATGGACCAATACTAATGTTGCACAATGATATGGACTTGGATCCTATGCAACAGAGATAACTCTTGGTCTTCCTTTCCTGGGGCGGTCCTGATGAGTGCCAGTTTCATCATAATGCTTTTGATGGTCTTTGCAACTGAACTTGAGGACACTTGACATTACTCAGACTGATTGACCTTCAGTATTTTTTTATTTTTTACATAGGATTAGAACATTACTCAAAAAGGATTATTCATTGTATACCTGTAACTCTACCTCTTCACAACTTTATAACTGATGCTCTCAACAAATTAAGAGCAAAAGAAATTCAAGGAATTACCTCTTGACAAGTTTAGCACAGCTGTTAACTGAAAGCCATTCCAGGTGACTCTACCTCATAAAGCTGACTAAGAAAATCCAGCCAAGATGTGCAAAGTGGGCATCTAAGCAAGAGGTGCTACTTCGAAAAATATAAAATATTTGTTTGTTTGCAAAATAATTTCATATGCTTTTCATCATAGTTTGAATGAGTTTAGTATTAATCTACTATGCAGAACATTTTAATATAATGGAGAAAAAAACACTGAAATTAAGGTGTGTCTGTGTATGTACTTTTGACTGGTACTGTATGTATATAGTGTAAATGTAGAAAAACATAATATAACATGAAAGAAATATTTTGTACGGTGAGAAAATATGATATAATACATATAAGCTGCTGCTGACTATCAAGAAAAGCCGCATACTGTAAACATGTAACAGTTTCTCAAGCTGTGGTGCACGCGGCATCAAAGGGTGGTATGCTAGATATCAGAACATTTTCTCTGTGCACTAAAATATTAATGTTGAAATCTATGAAGTGGTGAAAACATTGCATTTGTTTGTGTTTAGTGTCTAACCTAATAGACATTGTTTGTAAGCCTAAACTTCAGTTCTTTAAAGTTTTACAGACCCTGCAATAGAACCCTGTGGAACGCCATAGTTCTCTAAGGTATCTGCATTAGGATTAATAGCTGAATAATTAACTTGGAGTTGAAGGGGAAGCCGTGTGTGGTCAGAGGTTCACTACATCTTCTCACACTCCTGTTATTTCCCCCTGTCTCAAGCTTTCTGAGAGGTCTCAGTAGGCTTACTGCATTGACCAGACACAGGAATCAATCAATATATTGCAGATTACAAAAGCGGCTAAGGCCCACACAGAAGCCCTAGTAGATGGTTCATGGGGGGTAGAAAGTTTGAAAACCGCTGCTCTATCTAATTCTATCTAAAGTTGCATAGTGATTATGATACACATGCAACACTACATCTAGAGCTGGTTAAATGCTCTGCTACTCCAAAAGTATTGGAACAGTGAGGTCAATCCATTTTTTTTACTGTAGACTAAAAAAAAAATTGGGTTTGATTGTAGAAGAAGAAATTTTAACTTTTATTTCCAGATACTTACATCTGGATCTGATACATAGTTCTTAACCCACCCATTTGTTTTGTGAGCAAAAGTATTGGAACATGACTGTCAGGTGTGTTGCCCAAGTGTGCCCTGTCACACTGATAATTTAAACAATAAACAGTGCTGAATGTCTGCACTCAGTTTCAGATTCGGTTTTTTATCTGTGCAGACTGAGCATTAATAGTTAGATGAGTAACCCACATAGAAACCAGAGAGCTGTTTATGGGTCAAAACCAAGCAACTGTAAAGCTGAAAGAAGATGAAGACTCAATCAGAGCAATTGTTCAAATATTGTTCATGGCTGGTACAACTGTAAGGAATGTCCTGAAGAAGAAAGTCGTCACTGGTGTACTACACTGTAAAACCGCATTTCTTACTAAACTACTTAAGTTAACGTAACTCAAATATTACAGAAAGATGGCGTCACTAATGCTGATAAAGTCAAACTAACTCAAAATTATGTGTTGGCTTCTTGTATTTATAGCAGCTCTTTTTAAAAAAGGGTTGGTTTTAACTGTTTAATTTGAGTTAGTGTAACTTAAATAATTTAAGGCAATCGATTTCCTCAAATGAAATAAATTGATGCTGTTTGATAGGAAGTTCTAATAACTAAAGCCTATTTATTTTACTCTAATAGTTGTAAATGAGTTAGCTCAACTGGATTTGCTGGAGATGCGTAAAAACAGTGAATTTAAGTTGCATTAAGGTGTAATGCATGTCTGTTAAGTCAGACATACTTAATTTTATTAAGTTTGCACAACTATTATATACATCCAAACTGAGATCTTTGAGTTGAACCAACTTATAATAATAACTGAGTTTAGTCTGTTGCCATTAACAGCTTCTTTTCCTTTGGCTTCTGGCACAATCTATTTGCACACTGGGTGTCCCCCAGTTTCTGACACACACTCACCATCAGTGTGTAATGATTTCCCCCTCAGGCTACCTTAGGTAAACTTGTAGCTCATATATTATGATTAGCTGCTTGGTCTCTGTGTTGTTGTCTGTAAGAACAGGCATCATTGTCTGAGCTGCTAACCCTGTGTTGGCTGTGCTCTCAAAACTGCATAGCAAATTTTTTGTGAATTAATGATTTTAGTTAATTCACAAAAGTAGTAAGTTTTGTAGTAAGTAAGTAAGTTTTGGAAATTTAATTCATTTGAGGCAACATATGAATTAAGTCACTTGAGTTACTTAAGTTTACTTAACTCGTCAGCAGAGGCGTGCACCAACCACCAACTCTGCCCTTTATCAACCAAAGTGCCCTTTTGAAACTTCTTTTTAAATATATATATATATATATATATATATATATATATATATATATATATATATATATATATATATATATATATATATATATATATTATTATTATTAGGATTTTACTGAAGCCGTGTTGAAATGATCTTTTGAAAACCTGAGCGATTAATAACGAGTGAAAACAGAATGCCCTGAAATCAGCTCGCACACACCTCGCTCACGTTTAAAGAATGTTACAAATAAAAGTCAAATTTCAATCAACATGTGCATGTAATTTGTTTTATAATGAAGTGTTCCACGTGTGCTAAAAAGTGCCCTTTTTCCCCCCTGAGCACTTGCCCCCCAAAATGCCTGTGCAAGTGTAGGTAACAGATGTCAAACAGGTAGACCAGGAAAATGACAGACACAAGGTGAGTGCTGTAAAGAAAATCCCTAAAACAACAGCTAGTGACATCAGCAACAACCTCCAGATAGCAGGAGTGAAGGTATCACTCCTACTACTATCTACCGTTTGCAAAAGACTTTGTGAACAAAAATACAGAGGCTTCAGCGGAAGATGAAAACCACTAATTAGCAAGAAGAATAGGAATGCCACTCTGATGAGACAAACATACCAGTTCATCTGTGAAACACAGTGGAGGTAGTGTCATGGCTTAAGCTTGCATGGCTTCTTATGGGAAGGGCTCATTTATCTTAACTGATGTTTAATGAACTCAGACGTCTACAGAAACATTTTGTCTCATTTTCAACATTTAATGACAAACCCAAGTGTTTGCAGTCTATTAAGTGTTTTCTAATCCCTATCCGGACGGGATTATTTCTTAGGGGGACGTCTGTGTAAAATATTTTATATTTCTACTCAGTGATAAAACTCTTGCATCCGGACTGCAATTGAAAAAAGAGGAGGACCACTGAGTTTTTTGGCTTTCTTGGTCCCAAGACATTGTGTTCAGTAGCTCCTCCATTTCCACTCACTGTTGTGTTTATATGGATCTCCGTGGAAACGTGCACCCAAAGTGTAATTACGGTGCGTGGCAGTAGACAAATGGCTATTTTATTAAACGCGAGGTGACAAAACTCAGAGATAAAAAAAGGAACTAATCCTACCTATAATTATCTCAGAGGACATCTGAGAAAAACACGTACATGGTCATATTGGATGGGAATAAAATCACAGAGGACCCCCCCCCCCCCCATAAAAGAGAAAAGTACCCACTGAGAAACTAATCCCAGCCGGATAGGGCTTTAGCCTCACTGTTCCAATACTCTTGGAGGGGACTGTAAATATGTTACATAGACATTAAACTTTGATGTTAAACATCAGCAGGGTTTTCTCTGAGAGGCTTGTTGTCCCTTGGGGTTGTTTTCAATCAAACCCAGGTGCTTGTGATTTCCATTCTTGTTTAAATGTACTTCTATTAAGATATAGTTGGAACAAATCACATTTCCAGGTTAGTATTACTTATTTTCACACTGAAAAACACATGCTAAAAATTGCCATTTCTAGTCTGCTTCTCCCTCTGCTTGGGTTGTGTGGTGAAGGGATATTTTATGACTGCTTCTGTTTTTGGTAGAGCTGCAGAGGCAGTATTTTTTGAGAAGCTGTAGCTATAAAATTCCAGTGAGACTTATCTCAGTGAGCTGTTATGAACAGTCACGTCCCCTACACAGATAATATCAGTGTTGAGGTTTTACACAGGGGACTAAATGTAGTGTGTGTTTTACAGTCTTCTGAAATGATTCAGCCTCAGATAAAATGCCAAGAATCTTGCACCTCTTCCTAGTGCCTAATATAGATATGGTACAGTACCATTGTTATCAATGCAGACAGAATTATTACTACGACTACTACTGTTACTACTAATAATAACATTAATAACAATAATAATAATCTTTTATCTATGTAGCATCTTTTCTAAAAGTTTAAAGTGCTTATCAAACACCAAGCACATAATTCAGGAAGAGTTCAGAGAACAATATTTTAGGTAATAAGCCCAATTTCACAAGGTTTCATACATCTTTCATGTATCTTCATACTCTCCACCAGTCTTTCACACTGCTTTTGGGTGACCTAAGGCCACCCCTGCTGCATACATTCAAGCTGTTTAGCATTTTTTAATAGCTTGCGACCATCTACCTTCCTTTTGATTACATTCAATGAAAATGAAGTCAAAATCTTCCGTCATGTTGCCGATCCTGATACCCGAGTCTGCGCAGTAGAGACCAGAGGAGGGAGAAAGGCTGTGGAGAGACAGCCTACTCATTTGAATAACTCCGCCTCTGAGGACTGCCGGTCACAGACTGTCACAGAGCTGACAGTCTGTTATTAGTCCCGCCCATAACCAGCCCTTTTACAACCACACCTTTTTGAACAGAGCTGAATAACGGTTTAAAAAACGCTATAAAAAATTTACAATATTAGCAGAGGTTACACTAGCTGTTGCATTTAAATAACGGAGGTAGAATTACAGTATATTGGGGAAAAAACGTGATTGAAAGTTGTCTGTTTTGCCATTGAAACCTATGGGGATGGGTGGGGTTACACAGCTTTCTGAAACCGAACAGCAGGGGGCGCCCGACCTGTGGTGGCTTCACTTTTTAGAGACGATGCTCTGTCCAGCTATACACAGGCTGTATTCAGAATGGCATACTACTATACTGCGTACTGCATACTGCACTAGTATGTACTGCATACTACACACTGCCCAGTATGTAGTATTCGGTACTGCAACACTTATGATTGTAGTACCCTACACGGTCCTGCTGTGACACACCAGTCAGTGCTCTGTAGTGCTTCGAATTCCTCAGAGTAAGTTGTAAACAGAAACAACCCAAGAAAGTTCCAGTTATATTTAAATACGTTTTCCTATTTATTTATCAATCTCAACGATATAAGAAATGAGACACGTTGCACAAGCGAAACAATTTTATTAATTTGTATTCAAATCATTCCCTTATTTAAAAGAAAAATATGTAGTAAAACTGAGGGAATTATTTATTAAATTAACAGAACAATTTATTGGAATTATTTATTAAACAAAGAAAACGATTTATTAAAACTGAGAAAATTATTTATTAAAGTAACAGAGTAATTTATTTAAACTGAGGGAATTATTTATTAAAGTAACAGAGTAATTTATTTAAACTGAGGGAATTATTTATTAAAATAACAGAATAATTAATTAAAACTGAGGGAATTATTTATTAAAATAACAGAATAATTTCTTAAAACTAAGGGGAATTATTTATTAAAATAACAGAATAATTTCTTAAAACTAAGGGGAATTATTTATTAAAATAACAGAATAATTTATTAAAACTGAGGGAATTATTTATTAAAATAACAGAATAATTTATTAAAACAGAGGGAATTATTTATTAAAATAAAAGAATAATTTATTAAAACTGAGGGAATAATGTATTAAAATAACAGAATAATTTATTAAAAGTAAGGGAATAATTTATTAAAATAACAGAAAAATGTATTAAAACTGAGGGAATTATTTACTACATCAAGGAAAGTATTGGCTCACCGCGGAGGGGCTCGACAGTGGTGAGCCAATACTTTCCATAATAATTCCCTTAATTTAAAAATATATATTTCCATAATTTAAAAATCTCTCACACTCGCCACCATCTTGTTTTTTTCTGAAGCGAGCTGGAGAAGCCAGTCGCAATGCATGTTGGGATGCAGTACATCATGAAGATAGCTCTCCATGCACACTGCGAAATCGGAGCAGAGTAGTACACCATCCGGGTACCTGTAGTGCACTACAGATTCTCAGTTTGGTCGCATACTGCGTACTGCATACTAGCTTTAGGCAGATTTAGTACGCGAGTAGTATGTAGTATGCCATTTCGAATACAGCCACAGTCTATGATTTAAGCAGCTTGGTAGCTAGATATTAGCTTAGCTTAGTAGGTTTAGTACCTGTAGCTCATAGCATTACTGTGACTGCAGTTTACATATGTTAACTTAAACTAAAAAGGTTATCCAAAAACATATATACAGCCAAACATTAGACTTGTACTACCTCATTACAAGAGCATCCTTATATTAGATTACATCAGACAAATACACTATTTACACCAGATAACTGTATAATTATAATAAAAAAATCCCCTTACCAAATAATATTCATCAGTACAATGTCACTGAAGGTAAAGTCTAGTTCCAGAAAACACTGAAGAAAAAAGCAGAATATACACCAGCAGAAATCCAATACGAATCCAATTCACAGACTGCAGAAAGAATATATTATATATATACATATATATATATAGGTTACAGCTTAAAAAAAAAAAAAACGCAAACATGCAGCCTATTACACACACACCAGTGTGTAAACTGAGCTCTTATTGGGTGAGCTGGCATTGTTTAGATTAAAAAATATATATATGCTACCATATTTTTTCGCACTATAAGGCGCACTGTATTAAAAGGTGCACTATCAAAAAACATCTGTTTTCTGAGCTAAGCTTGAATAAGCACATAGTGAGGTATGATTTGAACCATGACATTGAGTGCATTGTCTGAGATCCCCATGTTTGAGGGTTTAGATATAAGAAAAGTCATGAATGACTGTGTCGAGGGCGGCTAATAGGTCCAGCAGAATGAGTACTGAAGACTGTCCTGCAGATCTGGCGGTTTTTCAGATTTTTTTTTTAACAGACAACAGAGCCGTTTCAGTGGAGTGACTTTTTTAAAACCTTCTGGATTCTGGTTCTGGTCAAGAAGATCATTCTGGTAGAGGAAACCAGAGACCTGATTGTAGACTGCTCTTTCTTAATTTTAGTTTTTTTATTATTTATTTTTGCATTCGTTGCTTGATATCTACAACTTTGATAGTTCAAAATCTCAGACTAGATGAATGCAGCTTCTCTATGGAGGTTCAGTGAGATACATTCCTAAGTGCTTCCTTTCACCAGTGAAATGATCCACTATAAATATACCTGACTGCGATATAAGATCTCCTTGGCTGCATCAATGAAACTGGTGGTCATGGCTGGTTGTTTACGTCTTGTCTGGTAGGTGTAGATTCCTGTCTGATGGAATACATTGACTCCATAATTAGCACTGTCATTAGCCTGAAACATTCACATATTTGTTTCCCAGTTAGGAGCTAATGAGCCTGGTTCAGATTTCCTGTGGAATCTGAGAACATGTCATTCCAGAACAGCGTTTGGTGTTTGCACATTCTCAGCTAGATGTTTATTATGTGGTGTCAGTTAGACAAAGCACTGGAGCTGGAGTCTTTTTCTTCTTCAATTAATAAAAAAAATCCTTACCATATTAAATGCAATAAATGACTCATTGTCATTCAATGTCAGATATGATAAACTGAACTGAATACTAGTGCTGCACAACATATACACATCAATAGCTAACAGAAGCTATTAAAAAAAAAAAAGAATTTTTTTTAAAAATATATCAATGATCAGCATTTAAAAGTTGCCATATGTGAATCTAAATACAAAATGCTGTGCTTATAGTTGGAATTGCTATGTCTCTTTTTTAATGATATAGCAGTTAAGAACGTCTTGCTAACTTTTTTTTCCAGAGTCAAAGTAATTTGGTTTTAATTGTTTAATTATTACTTTGGCAATGCAGTAAAAAAAAAAAAAAAAAACAGTAATATTTTACAATTATTATTGAAACAACGATATCCAAACATACCCAAATCAAAACTAAAAACTAAAAGCATAAAATGAAAAAAAAAAAAAACACTGTACATAAAATCAAATATCAGAGAAAAATATCTTGCCACAATTCGTTCAGTACAATGAATAACTCAATTGAAAAAAAAAAAAAGATCATCCTATTGCAAATTATTTTATAAGTACCAACTACTTTTCAACATTTTGGTGCACCATTCTAACTTTTTTGGAATGTGTTGCAGGAGTACATTCAGAAATGGATGTTTGATAATGAAAGAAATCAAATCGACCAGACAAAACATGATATATTGTAGGGTTTTACTGTCTGCAAAGAAGAAAAATGTCAAAGTTATTTGTAGAAAAAACGCATTTTTATTTTACTGTATTTGCAATTTCCTTACCAGATCCACTTTTTTTGCTTAGGGGTTTGTAATAGAAAGACAGCTGAAGTAATACATCAATTCTTAAATATTTAGGTTACTAGGAATTAGGCTGTAGAATCCTTCTATTTACCAGTCTTAAAACAGCTTTTCTTTGTGTAGACAGAGTACAACATAATCTACCTCACCTATAGACTTGTAAAGCTCATTTTCCTGTGAACTGCATGTCATTCAGGGTGCTCTCACACCTACCTTGTCTAGTCCAGATTTACAGAATTTAAAAAATAGCAAATGTGAACCCAGATCCAAACAAAAGAGGTGTTCTCCGTCTGGATCTACTGTACTATGATCCGGTTTATCTGCAGTGTGAAATCACTTTTCTAGATGTTTTTTAAATACTTTCGAAAGGTGTAATTTTTACTAGAAACTATTTAGTACTTGCTCACTTTGAAATACAGTAGTTACAGTAAAGTCGAGTATGCAGGCTGCATGTAAAAAAAACTATTTATCTACCACCATTGCCTGAATTAACCAATAAAATGAGCAAATCACACAAAGAGCAGTCAAATTTTGGAGCAAAGGTAGAATTTGGCACAACTGTTCTGGGTTCTTTTATGACCTCCTGGATGAGTTGTCCATGCCCTGTTGGAATCATTTCTGTAGGCCGATCCCTCCTGGGAAGGTTCACCAGTGTTCCATTGTTTTTTTTCCCTTTGTGAATAATAGCTCTCACTGTGGCCCGCTGGAGTCCCAAAGCTTTAGAAACGACTGTGTTGTAACCTTTTCCAGCTTTTTATATTTATGTAACTATGACAAAATGCAAAAACAAAAGAAATCTGTAAGAGCACAAATCCTTTTCACGCCACTATGGGTGATGAAGGCAGGGAGAAATACAATGATTTATTCCACTAAATAAAACTGCAGTGTGAAAGCAAAACTATCTGAACTAAATATGTACAAATATGTACAAAACAAATGTTACTGCAGACTTTTATTAACACTCTTAGTCAGGTTAATAGAGCAAAGTATGTAAATAAATCAGCACATACAGTAAACTAACCCTTGTTACAGTCTGCTACCTGCACCTGAAGTAATGCCTCTTTAGATTAAGGAGAGCACTTAGCACAATGAGGGTACGACAATGTTTAATATATTTTACACATATTAACTCAAGTGCAAAAATACAGCCAACAATAGTTCTTCTAATTCAGATCCTGTTTAAATGCTAATGTTGAGGAATTGTGCCTGCGGGGAACGTGTTAAACTGAAACGTCTACAATAGTGTACTTAATGCCTTAGTGCTGATTAGGCTCGTGCTAATGTACGCTGTCTTGCCTGTTTAAATTATACAGCGAATGTGTGTAATAAATGCCTGCTGCAGGTTACCTGAAAATCAACATTTTCCAACCTGCATGTTTATCTTCTGCAAACAAAAGCGCTGCCCAGACTCATTCATCACTCCAGACAAACCTTTTCTTCTCTTTGCCAGGCAGCATTTTACCTTTTTGTGCAGAAAAATGACACTTTCTGTACTTCAATCTGTTTTAATTAACACTGCGAAGCTGAAAATCACCACTATTAAAAAGCCCATTACAGTACTTTCACTTCTCGTTCAAAATCCTGACCAGGTAGCAAGTCTGTGATTATCTGCTGGATTTTGTTAATGGCAAAGTATTCTATGCTGAGAGAAAGTACATAAAATAAAACGCAACGTTTAAAATATTGTCATGCAGTCCTCCACACACCTTTTCAGAATTACACTTTATTAGGTGTTTCACAGCTAACACTAATTCACTAACACTAACAGAACGTCTCAAGTCAATTTTATATTGCATATTCATAAAGTGTGATAATCTACACCTTAACCTAATGCTAATCTCCATCTCAAGCTAAACCTAAACTTAGTCTACACCTCAAACCTTAACCTAAACTTATCTTACACCACAATATAAACCTAAACTTAGTCTACACCCCAACCCTTAACCTTAATTTAGTCTGCACCTCAATCTATACCTCAACTTAACCTACACCTCAATCCTTAACTAAAACCTAAACTTAAAGTGCACCTCAGTCTAAACCTAAACTTAACCTACACCTCAATCTAAATCTAAACCTACACCTCAATCTATACCTAAACTTAGTCTACACCCCAACCCTTAACCTTAATTTAGTCTGCACCCCAATCTATACCTCAACTTAACCTACACCTCAATCCTTAACTAAAACCTAAACTTAAAGTGCACCTCAGTCTAAACCTAAACTTAACCTACACCTCAATCTAAATCTAAACCTACACCTCAATCTATACCTAAACTTAGTCTACACCCCAACCCTTAACCTTAATTTAGTCTGCACCTCAATCTATACCTCAACTTAACCTACACCTCAATCCTTAACTAAAACCTAAACTTAAAGTGCACCTCAGTCTAAACCTAAACTTAACCTACACCTCAATCTAAATCTAAACCTACACCTCAATCTATACCTAAACTTAGTCTACACCCCAACCCTTAACCTTAATTTAGTCTACACCTCAATCTATACCTCAACTTCACCCACACCTGTCTAATCCTAAATTGAACCTACACCTCAATCCATACCTAAACTCAGTCTACACCTCAATCTAAACATAAACATAACCTACACCTCAATCTAAATCTAAACCTACACCTCAATCCATACCTAAACTCAGTCTACACCTCAATCTAAACATAAACATAACCTACACCTCAATCTAAATCTAAACCTACACCTCAATCCATACCTAAACTCAGTCTACACCTCAATCTAAACATAAACATGACCTACATCACAAACTACATCTAAACTTAATCTACACCTCAACCTAAACTTAAATATAGACTATAAATCAAATACAACCTAAATGTAACCTACACCTCAATTTAAATATAAACTTAGCCCACATCTCAACCTAAACATAACCTACACCTTAAACTAGACCTCAGCCTAAAATAAAATAAACCACACCCTGAACCCAAGCTTAGCCTACAGCTCTACCTAAACTTCACCTACAATTTAACCTTTACACCTCAATCTAAACCCAAACTAAACGTCAATCTAAGCGAAATCTACATCTCAATCTAAACGTAACCCACACCTCAGTCTAATCCTAAATTGAACCTACACCTCAATCCAGTCTGAAATGTAACCTGGAGTTCTGCAGGCTTTAGCTATAGCACAGTGTTTTAGTGCTCACAGAAGGTACATAAAATAAGCCTCAAAGTTTGAAAATGTTGTTACACAGTCCTCTAACCACCTTTTTGGAATTACACTTCATTTGGTGTTTTCACAGATAACACTAATTGACTACCGCAAATCTCAGTCGACTTTATATTGCATATTCATGAAGTGTGAAATCAGCTCGTCCTCCCAGATCACTCAGTGTGTGTACCCACATCAACTTTAGAGTTTACTAATGCTCTTTGGGGCTGCAGGAGGGAGTAAATGATGGTCGCTCTTCTTTGCTTTAAATGACAAAATGTAACTAAAGTGGCAGACCTTTCATTGTTGGGTGTTTTTAGCTTTTCTATCTTCTACCATATAATTACCCAAAGTAAATCCAGATTTATTCCAGTTGGTTAATTTACTTTCGTTATCAAATAATGTTGGTTTTACTCTACAAAATCATTTAAAAAAAAAGTTGAGATATATGTTTTAAACTTCCATATTGGGGCCTTATTGTTTAAAGATCTATAAAGCATAGCTGAATTTAGCCCAACTGGATTAAGGGCATGTCTGTATGTCTTTAATATATTGTGAGAGTGCAAACTATACGCCTTGTGCAGCTCGAAACACGCGAAAAAAGAATGTACTAATTCTCTTAATTAATCATGGTGTGTTATCATGGGCGGAACGTGAAATAAACCAGTAAAATCAGTTTGTCAGTTGTCATTCACTTTAAGAGCCAGGTGCGCTCTGACTTTGGCGCGCTGGTATTTTAACAGCGCTATGCTATTGCGGTTCTCAGCAGAGGATACTGACCTGCATGTTCACGCTGTTAAGATACACCAGCAGCTCATTTAAGGGAACAGCAATGCTATTTTATTTCTTATTCTGCTTATTGTTGATGTAAATCTGGATTTGCAGCATGTTTATTTGTGTGTGAATTGATCAGGGGTATAGTTGCGCAGAGTGCATGTAACATGCACGGCGCTCCTGCATGGTGAAGATAAGATTCGGTAGTTGATTGTTGACTGTTGTCAGGGTTTTAATCAGTCAGTGGCGTACCTGTGTTTTCCGCCTCCACTTCCAGACCACCACGCCCATCAGCATAGATTTGTTCATTGTGCACAAGGTGTGAAAATAGACTTATGGCACGGTGTAAGATAGCAACGAACATCACCACACGCCTTGCGCAAAGTGTATGATAGGGCCTCTTATCAGCAATGTAAAACATGTTATTTTAGGGTTAATTGACATTCAGTTTCCAGTATTTTAACCTCAACCTAAACCTAAATACAACCTTAAACTTAACTTACCTCATGTACCTACTCTTAATCTAAACTAAGGCTACATTTCAAACCAAACCTAAACTTAATCTACACCTTAATCTAATCCTCAACATAGCATTTCTTTGTTGGTCTGGATTCTGGATGTTTTTAACTTCTCTATCTTCTACCATATAATTAGACCAATAAAATGCAGATTTATTACATTTTTATTATTATATAATATTATATTTTTAATCTTATATCTTATTAATATAATCTTTATGAGATTTTGGTCAAATTATTTCAAGTATGAAGCACCAATATCTGATGTAGGCTACATTTTCTTAGCCCTATCCGGATGGGATTAGTTTCTCAGGGGGACGTCTGTGAAAAATATTTCACACTTCTACTCAGTGATACAACTCTTGCATCCGGACTGCAATTGAAAAAACAGGAGGACCAGTGAGGTTTTTTTTGGCTTTCTCGGTCACGTGACATAACATTAGTAGCCCACCATTTCCACTGACTGTTGCGTTTTATGTAGATCTCTGAGGAAACATGCACCCAAAATGTAATTACGGTGCATGGCAGTGGACAAATAGCTATTTTATTAAACGCGTGACGAAAAGTGTAGGTAAACAGTAGGTAATTCAGCCTGTGACAAACAAATACATGGTAGTTCTGGACAGGAACAAAATCACAGAGGACTCCTAATTAAAGAGAAAATTACCCCAGGACCCACTGAGAACCTAATTCGTCCGGATAGGGCTATAGCAGCTTTTTTTTTTAAAGTAGACTGTTCCAAGCTGAACATCATGTTTGGTGTGCATTATTTTTATCAGATTTTATCAGCAATGTTAAAGGTTTTTTTGGGGTAAATTGACTTTCATTTTCCAGTACTTCAGTCTTTTTACATTCAAATAGCTAGGTGATTGGAAATACATGCAAAAATGGCCATTAATTAGAGTAACTTGAGAACTATGAGGACTTTTGCCTCGTGCGAGGCAGGATTTGCTTGCACAGTGCATAGTGAGAACCTAATCTAAATCTGTCTGCGTATGGTCACTGTTCCATCCTAATCTTCCACCTGCACACATACACTCCACCCAACTCCAGCTCTTTAGTGTTGATATGCCCCGCTGATGGAGAGAGGCCTACAAAACACGCTAATAAAAATTTCCCCAGCAGCTTGCTGTTTTCTCTCTCTCTCTTTCTCTCTCTCTCTCTCTATGTGATGTCTCTGTGATTGTTGTTTCCTGTTTGTTGTTATTCTTTTCTTCTCCCGCCCTGCGTCTGCAGACGCGTCTTGGGCTGTGCGTTTTTTTATCGACACAGGAGGAGGGAGTAATCTGTGTGAAATTACTTTGGCTTCTGTCCATAGGCAGACTCCAGTCCCTATTCTAAGCTACTGCATAGAAAGCTACTGCATGTGCGCGAGAGAGAGAGAGAGAGAGAGAGAGAGAGCGAGCGATGCATGCCATCGTTATTTAAAGAGAGATGGCAACATCCCCTCGCCCATCTCCCGGTGAGAGGCTTTTCATCTTCTACTTCATTTTCATTCAGCTATGTCTTTACAGTGGAGAAATGGCTCACTACACCCTGATGAGGATGGCCATGTGGTGACGCAGACCTTACGGAGAGCGGTTGCTTAACCTTGTAAATTAATTTGACACGTTCTATAACTTTCAAATCTGACATGCAATTTACTCATTCACCACAGTGAGGCTGATTCACACTGGAATTGATTCATATTTCGTGATGGACGATTTGCATTTCTTCTTGTTCTTATTTTAGACGCTCCTTTTTTAAACAGATCTTGTCATATAATTTATTTTTTATTTTTTTTTTTTTACATTCTAAATGAATGCTGAATTCATCCAGGCTATAAAAAACACATAACACATAAGGAATCATGGGGTAGACTTAAATATGTTAAACAAAGCAAAATACAAATCAGTTTTCAGTTGTATACACATGCTGTTTGCATCCTTCAAACAGTAGTTTTAGGGAAAATGTGATAAAAAGTCCTCTATATTAATTTTTATTCTGATATATAAAAAGGACATAGATGTTGTGTTATGCTGGTCTGTCACGCCTGGCCCTGTTTCCTGTCTGTCCTCGTGCCTGTGTTGTCCCACGTGACCCGTGCCCCTGTGTTCTGCCTGTGATTTTCCATTACCTCATGTCTCATTTGTAGCTCCACCCCTTCCCCAGGTGTTTCCACTCCCAGTGTGTTTCCTGTTATGTTAAAAAGACTTCCTCTGTTACTTGTCCTCTGTCGGTCTTTGCACTGTCTCCCGTTGTCTGTCCCTATGCGTTTCTCTGTTCTCAGTGTTTTCTTAGCCTTAGCCCGAGTCCCTTGTTCTGTGTTTATCTCTGTTTATTTTCTAGTTCCCTGTTTAGTTTTCTTGTCTACTCCCTTGCCCTGTCTAGTTTAGTTATTCTTATTATCTCTTGTTTGTTTTATTTATGTTCTCTAGTCTCCCTAGTTTGTTTTGGTTTGTTTCGCTGTTCTTTGTTTACTTGTTTATTTATATTTATTTAATAAATTCACCTTACCTGTGTTTACGTCCGCCTCCTCGTCTCTCTGCCTGGGTCTAATCCTGACAAAAAGACCGACCAAATGGATGTAGCAGAATGGCACGCTGCTCGGAAGGCGGACCTGGAGTTTCTCCGCCTCCTCGCCGAGCAAATCCGAGGAGATGAACCGCTCCCAGCGCCTTTCCTCGGGTTGGAGCCCGTCAGCCCAGCTTCAGTGGCGCCCACCGAGACCCACAAGGGGATCCCGTGGACTGGCTCCAGGATGGCGATCCGCCATGCTCCATTCGGGACTCCGGTGTTGGAATCCCCGAGGCCCCAAGGACGCCGCAGGCCTCGGGGTAGACGTTTTAAGGGGTCCCGCCAGCCGGAGGAGGAGCCCGTTTCCGGGGAGGATTTTCTTGGGGGGGCGCTAGGGCTGTGTGCGGTCAGCCTCGATCCTCGCCCCGACGAGGACGGGGGTGGCATGGATGCAGGCTGTGAGGAGTCCTATTCCTGGGACTACTCCGATCTCCTCACACCTGCATCCAGTGAAGAGGAGTTTGAGGACTGCCCTCCTGCACCAGCCCGCCAGCCGCTCCTTCCTCCCGCGGTAGCTGCCGATCCGCGCTCTGTGTCTTTCGCGGTGGCAGCCGAACCGCAGCCCGTGATTCCCGCGGTGGCTCTTCGAGACTTTAGCGGCGGCCACGCCGCTCTCCCAGACTGCAGCGGCGGCAGCGCCGCTCTCCGAGATTTCAGCGGCGGCCGCGCCGCTCTCCGAGATTTCAGCGGCGGCCGCGCCGCTCCCCGAGACTTCAGCGGCGGCCGCGCCGCGCTCACAGACTGCAGCGGCGGCCGCGCCGCTCTCCGAGACTTCAGCGGCGGCCGCTCCGCTCTCCGAGACTTCAGCGGCGGCCGCGCCGCTCTCCCAAGCCCCAGCAGTCCCAGCTGCTCCAGCTCAAGCCCCAGCAGTCCCAGCTGCTCCAGCTCAAGCCCCAGCAGTCCCAGCTGCTCCAGCTCAAGCCCCAGCAGTCCCAGCTGCTCCAGCTCAAGCCCCAGCAGTCCCAGCTGCTCCAGCTCAAGCCCCAGCAGTCCCAGCTGCTCCAGCTCAAGCCCCAGCAGTCCCAGCTGCTCCAGCTCAAGCCCCAGCAGTCCCAGCTGCTCTAGCTCAAGCCCCAGCAGTCCCAGCTGCTCCAGCTCAAGCCCCAGCAGTCCCAGCTGCTCCAGCTCCGGCACCAGCAGTCCCAGCTGCTCCAGCTCCGGCACCAGCAGTCCCAGCTGCTCCAGCACCAGCAGTCCCAGCTGCTCCAGCACCAGCAGTCCCAGCTGCTCCAGCACCAGCAGTCCCAGCTGCTCCAGCACCAGCTCAAGCACCTGCAGCTCCCAGAACTATGTTTGTTCCAAGGCCCCGTATTTCCAGGCCTGCTCCAAGGCCTCCTGACTTTGCCCCCAGTTATGTGCCCAGGCTGTCCCCACAGACTTTTGCCAGTCCTGGGCACCCACCTATGTTTTTGGTCCCCCTGTCTCTCCCTGTCCTGGTCCCTGTATCTGTGAGTGTTCCAGTTCCTGTCCCCGGTGGTTTCTCTGTTCCTGTCCCTGTTACTGTGTTTGTTTCCGTCCCCGTCAATGTTCTTGTCCCTGTTCCCATGTCCGGTCCCGTCCAGTCTCTGTCTCATGTCCAGTCTCCGTCACCTGTCCAGTTCCCCGTCCAGTCTCCGTCACCTGTCCGGTTCCCCGTCCAGTCTCCGTCACCTGTCCGGTTCCCCGTCCAGTCTCCGTCACCTGTCCGGTTCCCCGTCCAGTCTCCGTCACCTGTCCAGTTCCCCGTCCAGTCTCCGTCACCTGTCCAGTTCCCCGTCCAGTCTCCGTTCCCCGTCCAGTCTCCGTCACCTGTCCAGTTCCCCGTCCAGTGTCCGTTCCCTGTCCAGTCTCTGTCCCCTGTCCTGTCTCCATCTCCTGTCCAGTTCCCTGTCCAGTCTCCCGTTCGGTCTCCTGTTTTCCCCGGCCTCTCCCTGCCGCCAGCCCCCGGGGTTTGTTTTTCCGCGCCTCGGGAGCTGCGCGTTTAGGGGGAGGTTTCTGTCACGCCTGGCCCTGTTTCCTGTCTGTCCTCGTGCCTGTGTTGTCCCACGTGACCCGTGCCCCTGTGTTCTGCCTGTGATTTTCCATTACCTCATGTCTCATTTGTAGCTCCACCCCTTCCCCAGGTGTTTCCACTCCCAGTGTGTTTCCTGTTATGTTAAAAAGACTTCCTCTGTTACTTGTCCTCTGTCGGTCTTTGCACTGTCTCCCGTTGTCTGTCCCTATGCGTTTCTCTGTTCTCAGTGTTTTCTTAGCCTTAGCCCGAGTCCCTTGTTCTGTGTTTATCTCTGTTTATTTTCTAGTTCCCTGTTTAGTTTTCTTGTCTACTCCCTTGCCCTGTCTAGTTTAGTTATTCTTATTATCTCTTGTTTGTTTTATTTATGTTCTCTAGTCTCCCTAGTTTGTTTTGGTTTGTTTCGCTGTTCTTTGTTTACTTGTTTATTTATATTTATTTAATAAATTCACCTTACCTGTGTTTACGTCCGCCTCCTCGTCTCTCTGCCTGGGTCTAATCCTGACATGGTCAAAACATTTCATTTAAACTAGCAGCATTTCTGTAGTTACGTAAGCTATTAGCAAAGTACATCCTGACTTCAAAGTACAGGAAAAATCTTTGGAAACTTTTGAATGCGAAAGGACTGTGACTAGTGTCAAGATTGAAAAAAAAAAAAAAAAAACACAACATTCTCAGACATAACCATTTATTCTGTGTTTTTTTTTTTTTTTTTTTTCAATCCAGATACTGGAGAATGAAAAAGAAGAAGGAAGAAAGAGTGGCCTTTTCTTTTCACTAGAGATATAAAGCATAGTACATGTTGCACAGGTGGCATCTCTTCACAATACAACACTAGAGTTTACTAAGCTCCTGAGAGCCACCCATCCTTTCATTAATGTTTGTCAAAGCAGTTTGGATGCCTAGGTACTTGGCTTTATACACCTGTGGCCATGGAAGTGATTGGAACACGTCGATATTTTTTTTTTAATCAGTGAGTGAATAGTTTTTGCAATATCATGTAAGCACTTTTAATTTTAGATTAATTATTTATTGTTTTAATCTATTCACCACTAAAGATTTTTTTTTTATTCAAGGATGCACTTGCCAAGATGACTGATGACATCCTATTACCAGCCTTGAAGTGGAAAGACAACAGATCTATGCCTTGTCTTCCTTGCCTTCTGTGTTCCACTTTTCCGGTACTTTAAACAAGATTTAGGTGAGATATTAATTTTAACTAATCTGACTCCAATGTATAATTCCCGACTAGGTGAAAATGAACAGTAAATCGGTAGCACACCTTTTAAGAATTAGGTTCTGTCTAATAGAATCAGGTCTGGTTAAATAAATAGTTCAACAATAGAATATATGGGCATAAAAATACACAAAAATACTACATAACATGTGAAAACAGCCCAATGCATGGGATGAGATGTTCAGCAGTTTAGAACTTAATCTACTAGCAGTTACAGAATGTAACACCCAATCTTTTCTGAGGAACAGATGAGTCTCTCCAGAATAGAGACATTTCTCCCTAAGTTCAGAAATATCACATTTAAGCTTCTACTCAGTGATAAAACTCTTTCATCCAGACTGCAATTGAAAAAACAGGAGGACCAGTGAGTTTTTTTTAGCTTTCTCGGTCACATGACATCGCGTTCAGTAGCTCCTCCATTTCCACTCGCTGTTGCGTTTACGTAGATCTCCTTGAAAATGCACACCCAAAGTGTAATTATGGTGCAAGGCAGTGGAAAAGTAGCTATTTTATTAAACGTAAGGAGACGAAACTTAGATATGTGCATCCAGACGGGACTAAAATTACCGGATGACCAAGGACTTCCGCAAGAACAAAGAAAACTACCCCAGGACCCCTTCAGAAACTAATCCCATCCGGATAGGGCTTTAGCTTATCTTAAACATTTCTTCACTAAGACTGAACAAGGAAACATCCACATCAAAAAAGATACATTATAGCATTTAAAATGATGATGTCCTTTCACCTCAGTAGACCTGTAAAGCCTGGCACCGAAGGTGCTCCTGTTTCTCCCATACTCAGCTCTACCTGTGATCTCCAGCCTCCAGACAACGATACCCAGAATGCACAATGTACTGACATCACACAACGCTCATTTGCAGGAAGCACATCACCGGAATATTGACAACACCTGTTTCACCCACTATATATACACACCTGCATTTCACTTGCTTGTTGCCGAGTATTGCTGGGTTTCTACTTTACAAAGTTTCTATTGTTTGACCCTTTGACTGTTTTACGTGTATGGTATGTCTAGCTCATCTTGCTGCTCATTTTGATTATCCACTGTACACCTGCTTTATTTAAATAAGTTTTTGATTTGCATCTTCATGTCCAGCCATGACAAGATCTCTACAAGCAAAAGGTGTTCACGCAGTGTGACCAGGCTTTAGACTTAATTCCATTAACAAATGGTACATTCAACCTTTTTAGACTGATTCCTGTCTGCTGAAGGATTCTAATGTCCAAGGTGAGAAGCTGAAGTGTGTAGAGACAATTAAGGTACCCCACTGAATAGACTTAAATCCTAAAGCTCACATCGAATATCAAACACGTCTAGGCTTAGATGGGCTTCGGTATCATTACTCATGTTCATTAGATTTTTTTTGCTGAATTAATCCTTTTATACCTTTTCCCGATTACATAAAAATGCCATATTTCAGAAGAATATTTGGTTATGGAACCACAGTGGCCTGTTACAAGCAGGGACAGCGCAGAGCACTCATGCACTGTGGCAAGTTGAAAGGCAAGATTGGATTTTATCTGAATCCATTTATCTGAATTTGTCAGACTTATGAGTCAAGACAAGTTGCAAGAGAAAGAATGTAAAGTGAAGTTGCATATATTTCAGGGACAGTATTGGTAAGTTTCTTACAGAAGATCATAGAAACCACAGAAGTAGTTTAAATTGTTTGGTTCTTCTTGCTTTAAGATTGCTTAAAGGATCTGCTATGAAATTAAAATCTGCTATGAAATGGATTTAGCTTGTAGTGAAACATGACAGCGATTATGAACTTTTGTCAAATAAATAGCCTTCCTCCTCTCGCCCCCTATATTCTGAAATACAGAGCTTTTAGCTGAAGCTACAATGCTAGTAAAAGGGTTATAGAATTGCCCATGCAAAGAAATACATATTGTTACACCATGTAGCTATGAACTGTAGTGCTTAATAAAGATTTGCCAAAGTAATCTCTTGTCCATGTGATTATATCAGCCATTGTTGATATACAGGGGTCGGACAATGAAACTGAAACACCTGTCATTTTAGTGTGGGAGGTTTCATGGCTAAATTGGAGCAGCCTGGTGGCCAAACTTCATTAATTGCACATTGCACCAGTAAGAGCAGAGTGTGAAGGTTCAGTTAGCAGGATAAGAGCACAGTTTTGCTCAAAATATTGCAATGCACACAGCATTATGGGTGACATACCAGAGTACAAAAGTTGTCTTGCTGGCGCATCTGTGACCAAGACAGAAAGTCTTTGTGATGTATCCAGAGCCACGGTTTTCAGGGTAATGTCAGCACACCACCAAGAAGAACGAACCACATCCAACAGGATTAACTGTGGACGCAAGAGGAAGCTGTCTGAAAGGGATGTTCAGGTGCTTGTATTTTTAAGCATACAAGTCAAACAAGTTATGTATGTTAATTTACACAGATTTCTCTCCTGATAGGTAATGCTAATGCTGCTCCCGCAATGCTAGCCGGGGTTAGCAGCAGGCCACAGGCCAAAAAAACTCACATGTAACACCTGCTGCACTCAGCCAGCCGCAGACCATGGCATTCCCACCACCATGCTTCACTTTAGGCATGACACACTTATCTTTGTACTCCTCACCTGATTGCTGCCACACATGCTTGAGACCATCTGAACCAAACTAATTAATCTTGGTCTCATCAGACCATAGGGCATGGTTCCAGGTCCTATGTTGACATGTCTTCACCAAAGTGTTTGCGGGCTTTCTTGTATACAGACTTCAGAAGAGGCTCCCTTCTGTGGTGACAGCCATGCAGACCAATTTGATGTTGTGTGCAGCATATAGTCTGAGCACTGACAGACTGACCCACCTCTTCAATGTCTGCAGCAATGCTGACAGCACTCCTGCGCCTATCTTTCAAAGTCAGCATTCGGATGTGACGCTGATCACGTGCACTCAGCTTCTTTGGATGACCAACGCGAGGTCTGTTCGGAGTCGACCCTGCTCTTTTAAAATGCTGGATAATCTTGGCCACTGTGCTGCAGAACACTTTCAGGGTGCTGGCAATCTTAATGCAGCCTTAGCCATCTTCATGTAGCACAAAAATATATATTTTAAAATCCTCAGAGAGTTGTTTGCAATGAGGTGCCATGTTGGAACTTTCAGGGAACAGTGTGAAAGAGTGTGAGTGCTGTACTACAAATTTTAACACACCTGCTCCCTATGCGCACCTGAGACCTAGAAACACTAACGAGTTACATGACATTTTGGAGGGAAATGACAAGCAGTGCTCAATTTGGACATTTATGGCTGTAGTTTCACTTTTGTTGCTGATGGTTTAGAAATTAGTGGCTGTATAGTGAGTTATTTTAAGGGAAAAATAAGAGTAAGGGGTGTACTCACTACAGAATTAATTTCTAATCAATGCAGCAACATACCACATATACACTCCATGGCCAAAAAAAACAATACAGTATAAGTACAGTATATATAAAACCAGGAAAGCACAAAGGCAGTAATGTGTAGCGACTCAGCGGACCAATCACAGCTTCTGCTGTCTGCATCATGTGATGCTGGCTTGAATGGAATTTTGACAGTTTTACAGTGTCATTGTATTTTTTTTGCATTGACCGTTAGGTGCTCACACAGTTTGTCACTGCATTCAAGTCATAACCAGTCATTATCTGGGGGGCTCAGGCCAGTTCAGGACCCTAAGCAATTGATTGGTTTGCTGGCCTTGTTGCAACGGGCCTGGGAGCAAAAAAAGAAGCCTCAAGAATCTCCAACAATCCTAAAAGGCCTTCACAGAAACTTCAGATAGCTCTCACAGTTGATCATGAAGTATGCTATCTGCAATCAGAGAGATTGATTTTAATGGGACCCACTCCAGCAGGAAACTTTTGCTGTCCAAGCCAGTCCAGTACACTCTTTTTTTTTCCCACACCCAGGCCTGAGTATTGTGAGCAGCATAGCTTAAGAGACCATTTCAGTTTCTGAATCAGTTTCTCTAATTTAGCTATTCATAGGTATATGTTTAAGTAAAATGAACATTGTTGTTTTATTCTATAAACAGGTGCCAAATAAAATATTGTCATTTAGAGCATTTATTTGCAGGAAATGAGAAATGGCTGAAATAACAAAAAGACGCAGAGCTCAAAAAATGCAAAGAAAACAAGTTCATATTCATAAAGTTTTAAGAGTTCAGAAATCAATATTTGGTGGAATAACCCTGGCTTTTAATCACAGTTTCCATGCATCTTGGCATGATGTTCTCCTCCACCAGTCTTACACACTGCTTTTGGATTACTTTATGCCACTCCTGCTGCAAAAAATCAAGCAGTTTAGCTTGGTTTGATGGATTCTGATCATCCATATTCATCTTGATTATATTCTAGATGTTTTTTAATTGGGTAAAATCATAGAAACTCATAATTGTTAAGTGTTCTTTATTTTTTTTCCTGAGCTGTATGTGGTCTTGAAGGCAGCTTATGTTGCTCACAAGATCTCAATGTACTGCACTGATGCAAATATAATTAAAACAATTGCCAGGTTTAGCCATCATAGCAAGTTATGTCCAAGAGCAGACCACAAGACGTGCTAAGAAGTCAATTCAATAATCATAAAATGTCATCACAGGACCTGCAGGTACACTGCAAAAGGTAGCATCGCTATGTTACCAAGTTTATAATTTCCTAATGGTTTAACTCATGTTAACTCATTTTAGTAAAGTGGTAATTTAGTATGAAATATTTCTATAACTAAATACACTTGAGTCAACTACTCTCCACCCGTTCAAGTTCTTCAGTGAGCATGTGCAGAGGAGCAGTGTGGAGAACTTTGAACTTGTGGATGGACATGGATTATCAAAAAAAAAAAAAAAAAAATGATGCCAGGACTCAATATTGGAAATTGGTTTGAATGTTTAGGAACAACCCAGAACTGATTAAATCAGCTGGAAAATCCTGTCCAAAAAAGAAAACCTAAGCTCAGAAAAAATACAGATATCAAAATTGTTGAGGACTGCTAAACGTGTTTGGTTAAGGAGCTGAATGTATATATAATTTGAACTCTATGATATTTTTTTTTAAAAACCACAAATATTGCCATGATCACAGGCCAAAATGGCTCTAAAGCCTATATCAAGCACTGTGTTTACAAATGTTTTCATGAATATTGCATTATATTAATATAAATAAACAACATATGTGAAGCCCAAGTGCCACAGATTTTGTGAATAATAAATTAATTAAAGTGATCAAATGTTCTAAGCATCTTCTAATATGAAAACTTTTTAGGAAGACTTTTAAGGTCATGTTTCTTCTGATATTCCATAGTGCTGGAAGTGAGGGTGCTAATAAAGCTGATTTATTTAAAGGTAAGAAAAGGGGTTTCTGGCTGTATCCTTCACTGTTAGCTTAGGATCAACAAGTTTGCAATGCATTGCATGCGATTACTGTATAGTAATCATTAGGCTGTTATACAAGTTGAAAGGGGTTAAAGAACTGTGTTTGAAAAATATTTTGTATGTTTGTATGTGTGATTTTTAAAGGCCTTTCTTGTTTAAAGTTTTTTTTTATTAGAACAGTACATTATGTAAAGGTTCTTTAATCACTAAAAATGTTTTACACTCCCAGACATTTACTAAAATATTTTTTCAAGCATAACTTTTTTTAATTAACTATGAACTTAACTTCTTAACCTCTTTTTAGGGTTATACTAACCCTTCACCCAAGCGCAACAGAGAGGACTACCAGACAGGCAGCATGATTCTGAGGTAAATTCACTTTCATGTTTGACATTGAGGTTGACGTTGGAATTCTGATCTTACTCACTTCCTGATGTATCACAACGGACATTAGGCGGTGCAGCTGCGATTTTTTTATTTCAAATGGTGAAAAACATCAAACAAAAAACACATACAGTTCTAAATACAATAAGAGGGCACTGGTTTATTTCTTTGATTTCACCAAATTGAAAACCTCTGGAATATAATAAAGATGAAGATGGACGATCAAAAGCCATCAAACCAAACTGAACTGCTTGAATGTTTGCACCAGGAGTGAAGGCGCAAAGTTATCCAAAAGCAGTGTGTAAGACTGGTGGAGGAGAACATGCCAAGATGCATGAAAAAAAAACTGTGATTAAAAAACCATCAGGGTTATTCCACCAAAACTTAACACAACAAAATTTATGATTATGAACCTCATTATTTGAGGTCTGAAAGCTCTGCATCTTTTTTTTTTTTTTCAGCCATATCTCATTTTCTTCTCTAATATATACATAAATGCTCTAAATTATAATATTTTTATTTTGAATTTGGGATAAATGTTGTCAAGTCAAGTCAAGTCAAGTCAAGAGGCTTTTACTGTCATTACATCTAAGTACAGGTACGTAGTTTAGTAAAATTACGTTCCTCCGGAATCATGGTGCAACATGCAACAACAAGCAATTAAATAAAGTGAAAGAGTGAAAAAAAAAAATCGGGTATAAATTGGTATTATTTGTGATTATTATAGTTGAATTAAACACCTTCCTCAGTGTAAATAAATTGACTGGGGCCCCATGGTTGACTCCTCCAATATGGCGCTGGCTGATACACCAGCTCCAATAGACGGCCTATTGTCTTTTGTTCCCTTCAATATACCACAATAATGAGCCAATAATGAGCAGTCATGTCAGTACTAACTACTGTTTCCATAAAGCCTAATAAAGGCTTTATAAGAGCATTATAAAACACTTCTACACTCTATACTTTGTTTTATTTTGCACTTTGTAAGGTGTCCTTGAGTGACAGAAAGGCGCCTGAAATAAAATGTATTATTATTATTATTATTATTATTATTATTATTATTATTATTATTATTATTATTATTATTATTATTATTATTATTACTGAAGTGGTATCCAAAATTATGCGTTTTAGAGTTGACTGATAATACGTGACAATTTTTTTTTTTCAGACGCACATTCAGATGCCTTCAAACCAATCCCCATTAGAAGCCAATTCCCAGAACACAAGTGAAAATGACTTGAGAACTACTGAACGGTTGAAACTCATTATGAAAAGTGATTACAAAAAATTTGCCATCATCAAGAAAATGGCTTACGGATTCATTGTAGCAACAAAACAGCTTTGTGCCTCAGAAGGTGTTCGCACATTCCGTGTACAGTGAGAATAAGGCAGCTGTAAATGCTCACCTCAGGACTTCCTCAGCCATGAAATGGAGGAAATTCGAGTGAATGAGACTAGCAGTTGATTTGCATTCCATATATGAGCCGACCATTTTTTGCATTAGTCATAGAGGATATTAGAGGCACTCTGCCTTTGTACTAATCATTATGGTCTCCTACTGAGCCTCTGCGGGGGACTTCAGTTCACAAAGATTCGCTGAAATGTCAAGTGTCAAGTCACTTTAGCCCAGTAACCTCAAGCTGGAGTTACGCTAGATGACTTTTAGCCCGATTTTAACCCTGATTTTCAGTTGTGGTGATTCTAGTCGAGAGCTATTGGCTCTAGTTTGCAGACTTTGGTGCAGTTGGAGATGACATTCAGAGTGAAAGTTGTGTAGTGTATGATTAGTGTATGACTCAATTTTAGCCCCTAATTCGTTTTTGACTTTAGTCGCAAAAAAATAAACTTTTTTTTTTTTTTTTTACTCAATTTTAAGTGAAAACTGGTAGTGTAAACTCTTCGCCAACTCACGGGTCTGAACCAGCTCTTTCTTCTGCCTATTTTAGCACAACACAAGTTACACTATAAAAAAAAGTCTAAAGATGATAGACATTGATTCATGCTAGACACATATTACTGAAGCAATCTATGACAAAATAATACATTTTCACATTAAATTGATAACGTTAGCACTATTGCAGCACCTGGAGTCTGCTACTGCTGCACCAATTGTAGTCGTCAAGTGTTCTGCGTACCTCCAGCTCTTTATTTTACAACCCAAAGCCCAATTTTAGCAATCTACAGAAAAGGCAAGCCGTCAACTAGAGGTCTGCACTCCCACGGGAGTCCCGCTGGACTCGCAGGACCCGTCAAAATATGTTGTTATTGGCGGGAGCGGGAGTTAATAATCACGCTATGATTTCTATGCAGGCAACAAAAAACCCTCAAGAAAAATCTCAAAGCGAAGAATGGACCAACACACACACACACACACCCACATACACACACACACACACACACACGGGAGATTTTCAGCATCTCCAATTCACCTGACATCATGTGTTTGGACTGTGGTAAGAAACACTTACTCAGCACTGAATTGCTGTTTTAATAAATACATTGTCATAGTTGGGACAGGACTCAGACACGTACAGATGCAGATATTCAGTTTATTAAAAAATAAACAACGGTACAGGGTTGGTCAAAGACAGAAAAAGGGTAATCACAGCAAACAGGAACCACGTACACAAAAGCATACCATAAACAGGGACAGTCCAGAGAATCATACACAGGAAGTCCAGCAGCAAAGATAATCCAATAGGCAACAGTCCAGGTCATCAGAGAAGCAGGCAAAAATCGGCATCGAGAAAACAAAAAGCACGGTCATACATGAAATAACAGAGACTAGAGATAGAACGCTTTGTAAAGAGGTAGAACCAACAATACTCGGAACAGGTGTGTGCGTGGTGTGCTCTTTTATAGTGCAGGTAATCAGTATTCGGGACTTCCTGGAGGAGGCAGGTGATGTGTCACGTGATCGGGTGTGTGTGTGTGATGTCAGCGGGTGGTGCGTTCTGGGTAGTGTAGTTGTTAGGCTGAGAACCTCGGTTAGAGCTGAGTGTGGGAGGAACAGGAGCGCTTTCAGCACCAGATGTGACATACATAAGTAAATTTGCAGCGCTAAATGTAATTAATTCAATTCCTATTAGGACCACGGAAATGTGTATGTGGCGGGCGGACACGGTTGTAAAAGAAGCGATTTTAGGTGGTGGCGGGTGGTAACGGGACAAAAACACGCGGGAGCAGGCAGAAGCGGGTTTAAAAAAACAGTCCCGCGCAGACCTCTACTGTCAACCACCACACCATGCAACTTGATTTAGAGTGTTTAGTGTGTTTGGTATTGTGAGAACAATAAAAAAAATACATATGCTTTGCACGGATATAAAAACGTAAAAGGCATAGACTGATTCTCTTAATTAATCATGGGTGTGTTTGGGGTGTAACATAAAATAAGCCAATCAGTGTGTCACTTATCATTTCCTTTAAGAGCCAGGTCTGCTCTGACTTTGGTGGATTGGTATTTTAATGGCGCAACGCTTCTGCGCTTTTCAGCAGAGGAAACTGATCTGCATGTTCATGATGTGAAGGTGCAGTGGTATTCAATCTTTAACAATCATCTTTAACACCTCTTCTGTTTAGTCACGTGATTCCTTTGCTGCATTCCCTCCACTGGCTTCCTGTTGCGGATTCAAAACCCTGACGCTGGCCTACAAAGCCAAAAATGGACCAGCTCCTTCATACTTGATGCCAATGGTCAAAGCCAAATCTTGTACTTGTACATTTCATACCCAAAAGAACATTTCACAAGGGGCATGTAACACCCAATATTGCTCAAACAAAAATTTAAGGCCCTACGCCCTCTGGAAGGAGTGTCGTGATGCTTTTTGCTATCTTACACCCCACCAATAGTCCACTTTCATGCCTTGCACCTGCACGTCCTGCATGCTCAGCACCCCAACTTGTTACACTCCCGCTCATTACCCACACAAACACACAGGGACATTATGCAGTGCACAAACTCAACTTTTACATCAACAATAACATAACATTTCTGTTCCTGTAAATTACCTGCTCACGCACCTTCACTGTGTGAATGTGCAGGCCAGTTTCCTCTGCTGAGATATGCAGAAACTCTGCGCCATAAAAATACCAATATGCCAAAGGCAGAGCTCACCTGGCTTTTGAAGAAAATGGCAAAAATGACACGCTGATTGGTTTATTTCACGTTACACCCAAAACACACTTAGGATTAATTAAGAGAATCAGTACTTGCCTTTTGCGCAGTTTGCCACGCAATGTATATTTTTGGCATCCTCACGATACCAAACACAGATGGTCACGCCCTGAACCAAGCGGCATGGTGTGCGGTTGATGTCTCGCCTATAGATCACTAAAATACGGCCCTAAATGTCAATGTGCCAAAAGTATATTAAAAACACAAATAAATTCATAGGGTGTCCTAGCTGTATATATATATGCATATCGTCACTGTCCTATGAAAAACACTTAACCAAGTTAATAAATTTGTGTGTAGTTTGCGTTTGCGTCCGCCCCCTCGTCCTTCCCGCATCCTACCTGACAGATAGGATGCGGGAAGGACGAGGAGGCGGACGCAAACGTAAACACAAAGAAACATAAACTTAACCAAGAAAACAGAACTGAGCATAAACAGGAAAACACGAGGACCACTAACAGACGTAAAAACGTACAAGGATCGACACACGAGAAAGGAAACACGGACTATAAATAGAGGTGGACACAAACGGGAAACAGGAAACACCTGGGACTAAGGGGCGGAGTTACAAATGGACACAGGTAAGTGGAAAATTACAGGGGAACAACACAGAGGAGCACGGGTCACGTGGGGTACACACACAGAGTCATGAGAACAGACTGTCCCTTACACTGTTCCAAAATTTCTTGATTAACGGACTAATAGAAACTCCTCAAAATGACCTGAAATAAACTCTTTTTACATTGGCTTCCGTTGAAAGTTTACAAGGTTTTTTTTTTATCTCTCCTGTGAAGTTGCTGTTTTGGAGATAAGTGTTTTTTATTGAACAGCGACAATATAAGATAACTGCAAACAGCACATTTTCATATCTAGAAAACACAAAGCATTGTAATAAATTTATTTATTATAAATAAATAGAATAATACTTTGACAACTTTGACAAAGCCAATACTTTAAAAAAGGCCTCTTTTTAAAGACGTTTGGCAAAAAATACATTCCACAAACTAGAACAAATATGTTTTGAATGTATGTGTGAACAATCTGTGCAGTTTCAGTGCCAGAGGAAGCCCACAGTCAATCTGGAGGAACTGGTTGTAAATTCCAAACAGCTCATGCTGTTCACAGCTTTGCACATATGCATCGCCTTCTTTCTCTGGAAGTCTGTTTCATTAGAAAATGAAAAGAGACCTTTAGGCCACCAAGAAAGGGAAAGTTATTGAGTGACATTATACAGTATCTCACAAAAGTGAGTACACCCCTCACATTTTTGTAAATATTTAATTATATCAGACAACTCTGAAGATATGACACTTTGATTCAATGTGAAGTAGTCAGTGTAGAGCTTGTATAACAGTGTAACTTAGCTGTTCCCTCAAAATAACTTAATACACAGTCATTAATATCTAAACTGCTGGGAAAATGGCCAAATAGTGTCCATATTTTGTGTAGCCACCATTATTTCTTAGCACTGTCTTATCTCTCCTGGGCATAGAGTTCACTAGAGTTTCACTGGTTGCTACTGGAATCCTCTTCAACTCGTCCATGACGAAATCCCATAGCTGGTGAATGTTACAGACCTTGTGCTCCACCACCTTTCTGTATGAGGATGCCCCACATATGCTCAATTGGGTTTAGGTCTGGAGACATACTTTGCCAGTCCATCAGCTTTAACTTTAGCTTCCTATGCAAGGCATTTTTTTCTCTTGGACGTGTGTTTGAGGTCATTATTATGTTGGAAACTGTTGTGTGTGCCAGTTCCTTGAGGGAGCGAATCATGCTCTGCTTAAGAATGTCTCAATACATGGTAGAGTTGAACTCCTTAGTGCTGGAAGCAACTGTACAGCTCCAGATCATGATGCTACCATCACCATGCTTGACTATAAGCAAGGGACAGTTTTCTTGCTATTCCTCACCAAGTTGCCACCACACATGCTGGAGGCCATCTAAGTGAAATAAGTTTATCATGGTCATGTCAGACCATAGGACATGGTTCTCTAAAGTGCTTGTCTTCAGCAAACTTTCTTGTGCATTAGCTTTAGAAGAGGTGTCCTGCTTAATGCTTACAGTTTTGCCATTTTTACTATACAGCATATTTAAACTGGTACACAAGTTGCACACTGACTATTTTACATTGTATCAAAGGGTCATATCTTCAGTGTTCTCCCATTAAAAAATTAAAATAAAATATTTCCAAAAATATAAAGACTAATTAGGTAATGTAATTACAGGAGTCACAAGAACTCTAGACCTTTTTCTTCTTTTGTTGTTGAATGGTGATGGTGAAAGCCTTCCTCAACTAACTGTAATTGGTATGGAATTCTGAACCACCTAAAAAAGTGCTTTTTTTATGCTGCTGACAAATCAGATCATGGCTCAGTTGATCTGAACCAAAGCCAGCTCTTTTGGTCTAACCAACTATTAATGCTTTGCTCTGGATCGTGATTCATGAATTTTAGTTTGGATCAAATTGAAAAGTCTAAACGTCTGGAACAAACAAGTAGGTGTGAAAACACTGTAAACCTAAACTAGTGCACGTAACCTATAGGGAATGGCACCCACTGTCCGGATTGCCAGGCAGGAAGACGGGGAGGCGGACGTAAAAGCAGGTAAGCAATAATTTAGTAAATAAATAATAAACAAATAAACAAAGAACGAAGAAACAAACCAAAACAAACGAGTGAAACAAGAGAACATAAACCTAAACAAATAAGATAATAAATAACAAACAAACTGGGAGGCTAACAAAGGGAAACAAACTAATAACTACGACTATATATAGAAAACAAAACAGAACAAGGAAATAAAGAAGGAACTAGAAGAAACAAGAAATAAACAAGTAGATAAATACTGAACTAGGGACAAGGGCTAAGAATACAAAGAAACGCTGAGAGACAAAACAACAGGGGTTAGTGCAAAGACCGACAAGCAAACACTGATACAGGAGGACTACATATCAAACACGTGTTGTGGAAACACCTGGGGCTAGGGGGCGGAGCTACAAATGAATACAGGTGGAAAAGTACTGACACAGAAACACAGGAGCACAGGTCACGTGGGGGAACACACACAGAGACATGAGAACAGACAAGAAACAGGACCAGGACGTGACACCCACCTCTTGCCTAAAGTGTTTAATAAAATGGAGGCCTATGTGTTGTAAATGTATTTGAAAACAGAGCAAGAAAATACAAAAAAAAAATCTGACTTTTTCTAAACACTGTAGCAGAATTACAGCCAAAAGTTTGGATGGAAGTGTTCTGTATTGTAGATTAATACTAAAGTCACCCAAACTATAAAGAAAACACATGGAATAATTAAGTAAAAAAAAAAAAAAAGTTAAACAAACCAGAATATGTTTTATATTTTAGATTCTTCAAAGTAGGCACCTCTTCCTTAGATGACAACTTTGCACATTGGATTTTGGCTGTATTTTCTTATAGTTAGATTTATGAGGTAGAGTCACCTGGAATAGCATTCAGTTAACAGCTGTGCTGAACTTGTCAAGAGTTAATGATTTGAATTTCTTGCTCCTCTTAATGTGTTTTAGAGCATCAGTTGTAAAGTTGTGAAGAGGAAGAGTGGGTATACAGTGAATAGCTCTAATACATATGTTCTAATACATATTATGGCAAGATCTACTCAACTAAATAAAGAAAAAAGGTCAGACAATCTGAAAAAGAAAAATCAAGGACTTTGAATGTATCCTCGAGTGCAGTCGCAAAGACCATCAAAAACGTTATGATGAAACTGGCTCCAAGAAAGGAAAGACCAAGAGTTTCTACTGTTGCACAGGATAAGTTTCTTCTCAGAGTTACTCACCTCTGAAAATGCAAGTTACCATCACCCCAGATAAGAGCCACCTAAACGCTGCACAGAGTATTTTATTTGGTCTGGATGATTTCGATATTCATTTACAATGTAGAAAAAAATGGAAATAGAAGGTGTCCAAACTTTTGACTGGTCTGTATGTCGGCTTTCAGTTTTGCAGCGTGACCCTTACTGCTCTTCTTTTACCTCCTGTCTCCATATGCTTTTTTTTCAGGAAAGTTTCTTTTTAATTGGTGTAGAAGCATTACATATTATTTGATTGTGCTTAAAGCACATAGACATTTTCATTCACAAATGCCTCTTCAGTAAATCACTTACTGCAAGTGTATCTTCTTCAGCATTACTTCAAAGAGCCTTTTAATTTTTTTTGAGAGCACAAGAACACACACACACACACACACACACACACACACACACACACTCCCTGGGCCATTCAAGTGTCAAACCAGGATTCTGTCATTTCAGGACTTCAGGACTGAGAACAAATGATATAGACGTCATAAAAAAAATACATTCAACTTTCAACCCTGCCGCAATGATCTGTTAACACCTATTAATAGTGGACAAGGCTGTGTGCGGAGATTTCTCCTGTGCAGCGATGAACTGCTGCATAATTTCATATCAAATAAATGAAAAATGTTTCAACCGGGAGCACAAATTAACAGAGCTGCTACAAGATGGCAGAGATTTCCATCATGTTTGCCTCAGAAATCCAATTTAGAGCGTTTTAATTGAAGTCTTTTGCAAAATACACATCTAACTTGCCAGAAATGAGTAAATTAATTTGTCTCTAGCCGTTTGAATAAGCGAACTGAAAAATGTAATAGCACCGTGGCTGCCATTTCTACGCAAGAGCGATGCGGCTTTCAGTCGCATGCTGTTAAAAATGACAAATTCTTATATTTGGGTTTATTAGCATGTGTGTGTGTGTGTGTGTGTGCATAAATTTACAGCGTAATCTATATGTATGAGGTTCTATATGGGAAGCCAAATGCATATGTTAATAGCTGTATACGATATATATATATATATATATATATATATATATATATATATATATATATATATATATATATATATATATATATATACAGCAATTATACAGAGTTCGAACCATGAACATTGAAGCAATAGGAGCTGGAACCTGCCAGTTAAAGTGTGTATTTGAATATACTGCACACAATATGGACAAATAATTGGGACACTGCCATCATGCACCTACAGGAACTTTCAATGTACCCTAATCTACCATAAATCCATGTGTGTAAAAAGAAGTAGAAGACCACAAACTTTGTACCCAGAGAGTTGGGCAGCCATTTCTGCGGAATTAGAGCTCAGTGAGGGTTAATGGGCCTTGCTCAAGGGCTTAACAGTGGAAGGCCACCTAAACTAATGGGTATCAAACTCAAAAACTTGTCATTGGTGGTTTGGCACTGAGCCACCACTGGGCCTCAAGCAGTGAAATCCTTAAAGCAGTTAAACCCCTAAAGCATTTAACATGCAGAGCATTGGCGAGTTTCCTGCACTCATTTACATTTTGTGGTTGAATTAAAGGAGCAATCAGTAGGAAATGAGAGCGAGTGTGTGAAATGGCTAAAGCAGTCCAATTTTAAAACACTGTAAAAGTGTCGTCCATCCCCTCCACAGACACAAAGCTCATTTGGGATGCCAAACTGAACCTACCCTATTTTTTGCACCATAAGGAGCACCGAATTATAATGTGTACTATCAATAAACGTCTTTTCTGGTCTATTTTTATACATAAGGCGCACTGGACTATAAGGCGCATTATGTGCAGTGTTGGGAAGGTTACTTTTAAAATGTAATCCCTTACAGATTACTGATTACATCACTCAAAATGTAATTTGTAACGTAATCAGTTACATTACTTCAAGTGAGTAACGTAATCTGATTACTTTGGATTACTTTAAATATTGTCGTTTTTTTAAGCCTGAATGAATGTAGCAACCACATATTGCATATTATTCTTTTATTTTTCTTTCCAGTTAACAAATAGATAAACAAATTAACTAGCCTTTTCAATCACTCTCTAAAAATACTTATGAAACCATTTCATCAAACAATTTTATGAAACACTTCTATAAATTGATAATAAAACAATTTAAAACCAAACAATGTAACAACAACTGTAAGCTATCTATTTGCAGGTTTGCCACCAGTGTTAATTTTGACAACAAATTTTGATTTAGTCTTAGTCATAGTTTTGTGACGAAAATAGCATTTAGTTTTAGTCACAATTTAGTCATTTAGTCAACTTAGTTTTAGTCGACTTAATGTCATAAGAATATAGTCTACTAAAATTACAGTAAATTTAGTCGACTAAAATGTAAAGGGTGTAAATGTAAATGATTTTTCATCAGTTCCCTTGAATTATTAACTCTACACGTATACAAAATGAAACGTTTAATAACCACTTGAGTAATATTGTTAATGTTTGAAAGTGAAATATATTTATATATGATTTAATGTATATTATTATTATTATTGTAGGTGTGTGACTATACATATGTTACATTTAAAATTTTGCTCTAGAAATCAGGTCATAAAACATCTGAATAGTTAAATTATAGTTTAAACAGAGCTGTAGATGCAAAAACAATTTTAAATGATCTAGTTTTATCTCCAGCACTAACCCAGCACATCTACTGGAGCTACAGTCTATAAACGAGATCAAAACAAACATTCACACACTGTCCTGTAGAGATGCTCTCAGGATGTACTGAGAGACTTCATGAGTTAAAGTGAGAAACTTATGAGAAAGTGCTGTAAGGAACTTTACACAGACTTTTGGGTTCATAGATTCACTTATTTTATTGTTTTATTTTCGTTATATTATTGAGTTCCTTTCTGACCTGTTCCTGCTTTAACACTAGCTATATCTTTCCCACTGTGAGACTAAACAGATGATCTGATCTTAATGAGTGAGTTCTGTGTTTTAGTGCACTGCCGAGTTAAACACATCAGCTCATGAAATAACATCAGTATTAAAACGCGGATCTCTGCATGGAGATCTGTGTGACTCTGGTCTGCAGAAGCTGAAAGATTAGTGGTGTTTTTACCGGAGATGGAGTCTCTGTTTACACATTATCTTGTTTTTCGTGACGTAGAAATATATCGCCTCTCCTCTCTCTCTCTCCCTGCTGAACACTGTCGAGTTAACTTCCAGTCGAGCTCCGTAACGACAGGTTAATTCCCGGGTTTGTAACTGAGCGCGCAGCGCTACTGCAGGAGAGGCGGGTACTGATTGGTTGAGTACCCCGCTTATCCCCCCTCCACCTTCGCTAAAGTAGCAGTGATTGGATCTCTTCCTAACTGATCCCTACCTTTCACAGAACTAAATCAGTCTGATTGGATTTCGTCTCTGCCAAACATTTTTGTCTCGTTTTTATTCGTTGACCAAAATGTCAGTTAATTTCGTCTCGTTGTGTGTGCGGAGCCGCTGTCTGCCCCTCCTCCCTGTGTGTGTGTGCAGCGAGACGGGAGGAGGGGCAGACAGTTCCCTGTCCTATCAAAATGTTATTTGCGTTTTGTCAGTGTTGGATTGGAAGAGCAAAAATAGGAAAGTACCGCAATGTAACCCTTTTATTTTAGCAGAGTAACTGTAATTTGATTACCACTTACTGAAGCAGTAACTGTAACGGATTACAGTTACTTATAATTTGTAATCTGATTACGTAACGCCGTTACATGTAATCCGTTACTTCCCAACACTGATTATGTGACACTAGTAAGGAACAGTGGTGTCGCCATGTTTTTTTCTTCTAATTCAGCAGGTCTCGCCGCAGGGTGGTTGTGTGTAAAC
Source organism: Astyanax mexicanus (assembly GCF_023375975.1). Lineage (NCBI taxonomy): Eukaryota > Metazoa > Chordata > Actinopteri > Characiformes > Acestrorhamphidae > Astyanax > Astyanax mexicanus. The sequence goes on along the minus strand of NC_064410.1, from coordinate 19,876,831 downwards.
AAAACTGTAATTCTTACAAAACATAATTATAAACGAGTGCTGGATGTTAATCTACACAGATTTCTCTGCTAAAAATGTAGTAAAGTGCTTCAACTTCTAGATTTCCACTAAGGCTTGGTGCAGCAGCATTAGCATTAGCATAAGCAGCTAACTGCTAGCTCTAATAAAAGCCACCCGACAGCACTACACTGAGAAATGCTGAGTGTTCTGGTAAGCCAGTGCAATGTTAGCTAGTGGTTCATCCCATGTAGCTTGTTTTAACAAAGTAAACACACAGACCAATATAGTCCGATATACTCGTCTCTGAATGGCAAAAGAGCTAGTGCTTAGCACGGTTAGCGGCTAATGCTAATTCTGCTCCAGTAATGCTAGCCTGGGTTAGTAGCAGGCTACAGGCCGAAAATAATCACCTCTGAATGCCGAAAGAGCTACTGCTTAGCACGATTAGCGGCTAATGCTAATGCTGCTCCATTATTGCTAGCAGCAGGATACAGGCCAAAAATATTCACCTCTGCATGGTGAAAGAGCTAGTGCTTAGCGGCTAATGCTAATACTGCTTAAGCAGTGCTAGCTGGGGTTAGCAGCAGGCTACAGGCCAACAATACTCACCTCTGATTGGCACACAAGCTAATGCTTAGCCTAGTTAGCAGCTAATGCTAATTTTGCTACAGCAGTGCTAGCCAGGGTAAGCAGCAGGCTACAGGCCAAAAATACTCACCACTGAATGTCAAAAGAGCTAGCGCTTAACAGCTAATGCTAATACTGCTCCAGTCTCGGGGCTGGAGAACTAAACTGAAACTCCTGCATAACACTGTACTACAGCAGAGTGGCTTTACTACTCCTTACAACCTGGGGCTACCCTGCTACCTAAAATACACACTTGGGCAGAGTAGTCAGTAGAGCAAAGAACTAAATTAACTGGTAGTTTTTTTTTAAAATGAACTACACATGATCTACACTGTAAAACCCAAAAACATTTAACCAAAAAAATAGGTGAAATGTGTACATTAAAATAATTGGCAGTAACTCAATTTTCAAGTCAAACAAGCATCCTATATTAAGCAGGTTTTAATAAACAATTTTAAGTTACACTAACTTTCTTAAGTGAAAAAAAAAAAAAACAGCTATAATCCCTTTTTTAATCTAGAGGTAAATTTAATATTCTTTCTGAAATATACATTTAAAATACTAAAGAAAGTACAGTGAACATTACAGCACAGAGTTAGCATCTTGCTCTTATAGCCTACAACAATAGGTCAGGCAGGTAAACACAACATACGGCAACTGAAATAACTAAGAGATCACTTCAGTTTCTGAATCAGTTTCTCCAATTTTGCTATTTATAGGTATATGTTTGAGTAACGTGAACATTGTGGCTTTATTCTTTAAACAATGGACAACATTTCTCCCAAATTCCAAATAAAAATATTGTAATTTAGAGCATTTATTTGCAGAAAATAAGAAATGGTTGAAACAACAAAAAAGATGCAGAGCTTTCAGACCTCAAATAATGCAAAGACAAACAAGTTCATATTCATTAAGGAGTTCTGAAATCAATATTTGGTGCAATAACCCTGTTTTTTAATCACAGTTTTATGCATCTTGGCATGTTCTCCTCCACCAGTCTTACACACTGATTTTAGATGAGTTTAAGCCACTCCTGGTGCAAATATTTAAGTAGTTCAGCTTGGTTTGATGGCTTGTGATCATCCATCTTCCTCTTGATTATATTCCAGAGGTTTTCAATTTGGTGAAATAATTTTTAGGTGGTCTCTTATTTTATTTTCCAGAGCTGAATAAGAGCTGAGTTTACTTAAGGTAGAAGGTGCCACTTATGTTGAGTGTCAGAATAAATGGGACACACCCACTATGCAAATATAAAAAAAGCAGTCAAATGACTACAGACTAAATTCAGAGATTCTGTTTGAATGCATTTGCAGCTAAAAGTACTTTTTTTTTTTTGGAAATGGACAATTTCTACTTAAATTATTTGAGCTAGAACAAATTGCATGTTTTATAGTTTTTAAACATTTATTTACAAATAAGAATCTGGAAACTGTGGCGTGCATTTATATCCAGCATCGCCAGACCAGTCTCCAGTTGACAATGTGTGTGATGCAATTTGACATGCTATCAATACTCCACCCCAACCACAGAAATCTGCAGTACAGTTCAAGCTGCATGAAATGGATGTGTTACAGACGCATTACATATGCATTACACACGCATTATACGCAGCTTCAGTATCTGCGGGTCAATAAATAATGCCCATATCAGCACTTATAGTTCTAAATAACTAATGGAGGGTATCCAAATACGCATGTGCCTAAGAATTTTAAAGTGATCACGAGACAAGTCCCGTCAAGTGTACCAGCAGGGGGTTGCATTATTTATGGACATAAATTACTCGGCCCACTGCAAGTACAGTAGATATAGCAGACATGACAAACGTCTTAGAAGTCAAATAACTGATCAGGGCTGAATTAATAAAAAAAGAAGCAAGCTGACAGTGAGATGAGAAGATGCAGGTGGATACATGCTGAATCGCTCATAGGAGTAATTATTGTCTCTCATCTCATTAAACTGTGACTAAGTGATTAACATTTTTTGAAATCCTTCACAAGGGAACTATTTTAAATTTCAAATATCAAACATGACTATGAGAATGTTAGAATAATAACTTTTAACTAATTAAAAAGAAATATAGTTTTAGAACATATTTTGTATTTAGGACATTATCTTTATTCCAAAAGACAGAATTTGCTGTGCAGAACCTGCAAATCCAAGACAGCTGGGATCTTATGATCCACTCCTTCAAGGGTGGCACGTCAAGAGCAATCATGACTAATAACAGTTAAATTGATCTTGCATTTTTGAGCTTCTCTGCAATGCAATGAGCGTGTTCCAGGAGGTTCTTCTGAGTGGGAAGGAAATGTACAGTATTTTTAGACACAAGCTTTAAGGAGCTTTGAGAGGAATGAAGGTAGAGATGGTGGTCAGTAATTGTTGAATGTAGAATATGTGGAAAATTGGTTTCTTCAAGATAAAGACAAATCACTCTGGTATTCTTGTAGGTGGATGGTATATAAACCTAATGACATGATAAAAAGCTATTTGTTATCAGAGTAAGGAACGGAAAGAAGATCCAGAGCAATTGTCTGGAACAGCATGGATGGAATATGGATCTAGCAGAGAGATGGCTGTATAAATAGATATATATATATATACTATATGAGACAGTGGTAGGCCTTGTTGACTATCTCTTTAAAAAAAAAAGGTGACAACATTTTCAGGGGTGATGTATGGTGGGTGGTGACGTAACAGTAAGGTTTAAAGTAGTGAGGAGCTTGGATTCAATATTTTTTTTGAAATATCAATGAAAAATTACAAACACCTCTTTTATCCCTGTATTTATGCTGAAAAAAAACGTTTAGCCAGCTCAAGCTGTTAAAGCTGGTTAAGCTTGTTGACCAGCGTAGCTTCTGGCCAACATTTGACTGCACAAGGCACATTGTGATGCTCATTGCTACACCTTGAACCTGCATTGTTTAAATAGCAACAGCGCTTGTGAATGCCATTGTCAATGCCCATAGGCATGGTGCTCTGGAAGTGAGATGTGTTCAGGTACATTTCTGGCATGTAGCCATCTTGGCAGTGAAAAACATACGTATGCGTGTCTACGTAAAGTGATGCTGTCGCGTCAGACAGGACCTTACAGCGCTAGAAAAAACATGGCAGTTTGTTTGTGTATTATTTGCGCAAAGAATACACAGTATAATAATTGTTATATGCTTTGCCTAGTAATTTAGAGCTGAGGAGCCAAGGAACAGTTCTTTTTACACTAGATACTACACTAGATCCAGGTCCAGAAAAAAAAAAAATCCACCCCAAAGGTTTTATTCCAACTGCCTGGGCGGCTCTGCTGCAGCTCATCCAACAAAACCCTGGGTGGATTTTTATCTTATGGACCTAGACTACCCACCTCTGTGTGTAAGTAAGTAGGTTTACTTAGGATCTCCGGTGGATTTTGCATTTTACAGAGACTCTAAGACTAGGTCAGTGGCTGAACTGCACTTAGCAGGGCACTGCACATGTTGTAAAGTAACATATGACATTGCAAAGACTGTTATTAGTGTAAAAATGTCTTTATTTTAAAATGTTTTCAACTGTTGTCCATCTCGTTGCCTTGCTGGTGGTGTTAGCCAATCAGAGGTGATAAGTTTTCATGTACAAATATTCATGAGCAAGAGACATAATCCTATCAATTCTCCCTGCCCACTCCTCCACTGTACTAAAACAGAGTTATACGGATTATTGAGCACCAGGTCACATGGCATTTGTTCATACAAGAGACCACAACTAGACATTTTTAAAATGAGACCTTTAAGAATAAACAGAATGAAAAGGTGTGAAAGAGCAGGTCAGTTTCCTCTGCTGAGAAGCGCTGGACACGTCCAGTGAGCTGCAGCCCTGTAATAGCAAAGCGCCAAAGTCTCTTAAAGGGAATTAAAGGCAAGTGACCAAAACAGACCTATGATTATGATTATGTAAGAGTATTAGCACATTACCTTTTGCATGTCTTGAGCCATGCACGGTGTACTTTTCCTGTAGGTATGATAGCAAAGACACACAGCACACCTATAGTTTGTTAAATAGGGCCCAGTGTACTTTGGCTATCATTTGCGAGGCTACATGATTTGAACAGGGCCTAATAATCAAGAGCTTTGGCCCTTTTACGCACTGATTAGACTTTGACAGACTGTTTATATTGGATAAAGCTGGATTTTGTTTAGAAACATCCACTGTATTATAGAAGCTCCCTAGTGTTTTGTATAATACTTTGTATCAGATTATCTCCTTAAATTCTCTTTCTGTATCATCCAAATGGCTCCTCTTCTTTTAATCCTGCTTATGTAAATTCTGTTCATGTCTGCTTTGCCAATAACTTCACTATCCGGTGTCTTTCAGAAGAGGATGAGTTCCACTTTTGCGTATTGACTCCTCTCAAGGATTCCCTCCTTGTGCTGTTTCTGGGAAGTTCTTTTTTTCGACAACGTCGCCCTGGGCTTGCACTTCACCGAAAGCTGATTTGCGTCTGAGCGTCATACAGATAAACAAAATGAAGCAACGAATGCAGTTTGCAGCCGATGCCTGGGTGCACTTGTTTTTACCTTGCTTCACAGTCACTTGATTTTTATGCAGGATGGAAGTGTCTGTGGGAGTCTGAGGAAGTGTATGAATTTACATTCTGTTGAACTTTAGTTAGAGAAGACAGCAGCTTGTGCCTTAGCAACAAAATTGCACTTTAGAGCCCAGACTCGCTGCCAAATCGGGAAACGAGGGGGAGATTAATGTTACGCGACTTCAGCTTTGCCTATATATTATAATGTCCTGCGAGCTCAGACTGCGCTCCGAGCAATTATATGGATTTCCTAGCTGAGCAAGCCATTTAGATCAGACAGTCCAATACTGTCCAATACTGTGAGCCTGATCAGATAGAGTTGCCATTTAGTTGTAGCAGCAGCAGATAGAGGTGGTGTTCTTAATTTATTTTCTGTGACTTATGGAAATGGCTTTAATTTAACTTACTTCTTTTAACTTGTGTACAGTGCTTACATATGCATCTCTGCCCCACACAGTTCTAAAGCACACATTCCAGTGTTTGAATACATTTCAGCTATAGCATGTTAAAATTATATATATTTTTTATCATCCAGTGTTTTACAAGAGCAGGGTCCACTCAGAACAGACCTTGTGTTAGTTGTCCAAAGAGTGCTGTCAGCATTGCTGCAGAGATTGAAGAGTGTTCAGACCGAACGCTGCACACTACATCAAATTCGTCTGCATGGCAGTCACCTCAGAAGGGAGCCTCTTCTGAAGTCTGTACACAAGAAAGCCCAAAATCAGTTTGCCAAAGACAGGTCAACAAATGGCATGGATTACTGGAACCATGTCCTATGGTCTAATGAGACCAAGATTAATTTGTTGGGTACTAATGGTCTCAAGCATGTGCTGCAAAAGAAAGATAAGTGAGTCAAGACTTCAGTCAAGCATGGTGGTGGAAATGGCATGGTCTGGGGCTGCATGAGTGCAGCAGGTGTTGGGGAGTTACTGTACATTTCATTTAGGGACACATGAACTCCAATATGTAATGTGTGAAATACGGAAGCAGAGCATGACCCCCTCCCTCCAGAAACTGGGGGCAGGACAGTGTTGCAGCATGATAATGACCCAAAACACACCTCTAAGACGATCACTTTACGCTTTTATTGAAGAGGCTGAGGGTAAAGGTGATGGACTGGCCAAGCATGTCTCCAGACCTGAACCCAAAAGAACATCTTTGGGGCATCCTCAAGTGTCTGGTGGATGAGAGCTCAAATATCCTCCAGCTCTGTGATTTCGTCATGGAGAAGTGGTAAAAGCATTCCAGTGCAACCTGTGAAGTTTATGTACTGTATCTTGCCATCGGCTACCGGAGCCCTGAGAGAGCACAATTGGTCTTGCTCTTGGTAGATAGCGCTCTCTCTCCCCACATTACTCCAAAGGGTGATGTCGATCAGAACATGGCGTCTGTGAGCTGATGTTTTAGAACCGAGATGCTGCGCTTTTCGTCCGACTGTGCTGTGATGCTACTCAGTAATGCTGCATCAGCTGCAGTTGGAAAAGAGGTGGTGGCTGACTTCACATGTGTCAAAGGAGACATGTACTAGTCTTTACCCTCCTGGTGTTGGGACATCACCAGAGATAGGGAGTGTCTTAATGAGTAGGTTGGGTAATTTGCTGTGTAAATTGGGGAGAAAATGGGAAAAAAAAGAAAAAAAAAAGAAAAAAAAAAACATTAAGGCAATACATTACATTTTTTTCTCTTATATAAACATTGTCTTACTAAGCATTGTAAGTATAAGATTATTTTGCACTTTTTTCATTCTTGTGTCCAAATTAAAGCCAAGAAATCAGTGAGTTTTGCTTGATCTAAGTCTTACTTTACTCACTTTGAGACTTTGCGATTGTGTTATTATTATTATTATTATTATTATTATTATTTTGAGTCTATTGCTCAATACTCTGTGCTGTCTTCCTTTAGTAGATCTGGACATTAAGAAGACTATTCAATGGCATATGATATCAAATGTGATATGCTATTACTTATTATTTATTACAATGTATCATTGCTTGTGTGGGTTGATGATGCGTATTAGATATTACACACTAAGTAAAAGTAAAATCCTGCTGATGTTAATCAGGTTAGATTATTACCATGATTTCACCCTTCAGTTGTTGCAGTTGTTGTATCTGGTAACACCTCTGCCCTTATCATGGCAGAGTGATGTACAATCCTGTGTCTACCCAAAGAAACCGAGCTATAGCAATTATTCTCCTAATGCTATTTACTCCTACTTCTAAAACATGATTCAACTGTAAGTCACTCTGGATAAGAATGCCTGCCAAATTCAATGTACACTGATGCCAAATACGGAGTGCAATTCACCGTCTCGGAATTGAAGTACAGAGCCATCTCATCAAATTATAATATAATTGAAAAGTTGCTTTATTTCAGTAATTTAGTTCAAAATGTGAAACTCATATTATATAGATGTGCTACACAAAGAGGGATCTATTTTAAGCGTTTATTTCTTTTATTGTTGATGATTATGGCTTACAGCCAAAGAAAACCCAAAAATCAGTGTCTCAGAAAATTAGAATATTATATAAGAAACCATTGAAAAGTGCTATGATGAATCTGGCTCTCATCAGGACCACCGCAGGAAAGGAAGAGCAAGAGTTACCTCTGTTGCACAGAATAAGTAAAAAGTTACCAGCCTTAGAAACCACAAGTTAGAGCCAAAAGTGGTTTGTTAAACACTTTTAAGTTAATACGTGATTCTTTATGTGTTCCTTCATATTCCGACTTCAGATGACTTCAGTATTAATTTGCAATGTAGCAAAAAGTCACACTTTGACTCATTTTTCTAATTCTTTCTTTCAGCAGAAGAGGCAAAGCTAAATTACAGTTGCAGTATTATCAGCAGCAATTCTTTCAAAAACTAGGAACCAATTTTAGTGATCTATAGTGCATCGTTCAATTGCACATTACACAGGTGGATTTAGGGAACGTCTGTGTGTCTCTGCTATTGTGTGAACACTAAAAGTACGCCTTGTGTGGCTCAAAATGCGCAAAAGGCATGAACTAATCCCCTTAACTGTTGTCATTCCTAGTGTGCAAATTCATTCTCTTTGACTTTGGCGCATTGGTATCTTAACAGCGCGGCACTTTTTAAGTATTGAAGTGTGCCAGCAAGTAATTAAATGCTGCAGCGCGTTTGTGTGTGTGTGTAACAAATGTGTACACAGACACTGGACACACGCAATGCACACGCGCTCCTACATGGCAAAGATAGGACTGGGCGGCTGACTGTTGACTGTTGTCGGGGTTTTAAATCAGTGGGGCACCTGTGTTTTTTGCCACCAAGATAGAAACATGCCAGATATTTACCTGAACACACCTCACTTCCAGACCACCATGCCCATGGGGGTGAAAGATAGCGATGAGCATCGCGATGTGCCTTGTTCAGTTTGTACAATAGTAGATAAAGCCTGCTTAAAAATGGCCCAATGTTTTAGGATCTCTGCTATTTTTTTTTTATCAGAACACAATGCTTTTCACAGTATGATAAAAACTCTAACCATTTAACCACTGTAAAATAACTTGTGGCTTATTGCTTTAATGTCACACAGTCCTGCCCTAAGCTAGCAAAAATATCTCCCTTGCAATGAACTGCACCTCCTGAGTCAGGGGTGGACTGAGTTTTATTGATCCGATTTACTCCACGGCTCTTCTCTGCTGGACGCTGCTGTAGGGGTATGATGTGGTCAGCGGGGGATGTTGTTTAAGATGCTGGTCAGTGTTAACATCGGGAGCGTTTCCCCAAGCTTACAAACAGATATCTACTGCTGCTTGTGCTTCTGTGATTGCTGATTGGAGATAACGGCTGGTGGAGCTGGCCAAAGGGTTTTGAATAGCAGAATGTGAATAATCATAATTATAATGCAAATAGACATTTGCTTTCCGGTAATTCTCACATAAATAAACGACTGTTCCTAGAAAGCCATTCATTTCCAGTGCCTTGAGTGAGTTAGGCCTTCAAATGTATGCATAATAATGGAAATTCGAATTACTTGAGGAAATTAATCCAGCTCAGAGTAACTTCAATGCACTTTTTAGCCAGCGTGAACCCACACTTTGCATAAAAAGAACATTATAAATTTGTCACATTCTGGTGCTGTTCTGTATTTTTCCTAGACTGTCTCTGTCATTTCAGCCCTCCTGTCTGTTTATTTTCCCTTGTGTTCCTGCACGTGTCTGTGTCTGAGTGTTCACTGTAAAAAAAAAATTGAACTCACTCCAACTTAAAATCATTAAGCAATTAATTCCCTGACCTTTTTTAAGTTAGTGCAACTTTATGACTCATAAAGTCTTAAATGTTAGCTAAACTTCACTTTAACAAAGAATTTATCATAGTTCTTTTATCATGATCTAATATTTTAGCTTGGCTGAACTTAATATATTTAGGCGAGGTAATTTAACAAAAATGTATGCTAGACTTGCCACTTAAAAACTAGTTAGAAATTAGTTGCTATTTTTTTTTAGTTAAATTAACAAACTCAGACGTGTTTGTTGTACATGTCAACAGAAAAACACTACTAAACTGGACAATTTTTATAAAAATCTAGAAAAACAATTAATTGGCTCCATTTAACATCATTTTGATTTGAATCAGTTACAGTAAGTTGTAAATATATAACATTTTAAGTTTATTCAAATTAACTGAGCTTTGATCACACAACAGTAGTTTAATAAGCTCAACAGTTCTTTATTTTCCTTAAGTGTTGTGGGTATTGTGATCTGAACTCATTTTATTGAGTTGTACTGGCCGGTAAGTTCACTCAACTTGATAATATTAGAGTAGAGTGTACCTGTGTCCCCCCACATGACTGTAATCTGTAGCTCCACCCCCTCGTTACCTGTTTCCCCAGGTTTCTTCCATTTCTGTTTTACTCCTTGTGTATGTTGTTTAAGATGTTGGTCAGTGTTAACATCGGGAGCGTTTTCCCAAGCTTACAAGCAGATATCTACTGCTGCTTGTGTTTCTGTGATTACTGATTGGAGATATCGGCTGGTGGAGCTGGCCAGAGGGTTTTAAATAGCGAGGTTGAGGTTATTAGGGTTAGTAACAATCATGCAGAATGTGAATAATCATAATTACAATACAAATACACATTTGCTTCCCAGTAATTCTCATATAAATGAACGACTGTTCCTAGAAAGCCATTCATTTCCAGTGCCTTGAGTGAGTTAGGCCTTCAAATGTATGCTCAGTGACACATCCCGCAGATAAGCAGTCGGTTGTTTGCAATATATTCCGAAAACACACAACATATAAATTAATGTCACGTCACCTGCAAACCAATCCCTTATCGTGTAAAACACAGGGAAAATGAGCAAGTGTGGAAATAATGAATCAGTGTTTCACCTATAACTTGGCTGTTGCTTTTCCATTCGATAAACTGTAAAATATGAACCATGTCATATGAATAATGAATATGGCATGCTGAATTGATCTTTTGTACAAAATGAGATTTTAAATTGCTTTCATGATTGAATATCTAATACTGAAGGGACTCGGGCATCTCAAATCTGTCCCAGTGTGTGAGAAGTGATGCAAAAGAGATTGAACCACCACACACACCACCACCACCACCACCCGCTCCAGCTCCCTCCCTCCCCTCCCCTCCCCTTCGACTCCCTTAGCATAAATCAATACCTTAAAATGAATATTTCTCCAGCCAATAAGAGTTTTTTAATGGGGAGCACAGAGAGGAACAAGATCGCTTTTCATTTCCCATTCTACGCATTTGTTTGATAAACTGCGAAATGATTGGCTCACCTCTCCCCCTCAGGCCATCAATCATGCTGGATTCAAATGTCAGCATCTGCAGCAAGAGACACATAAAGTGCTGATGATAAAACTGCGATTACTGTCTGCTGTAGCTGCTGCGATCCTCACCCGGTGCGGGAAATAGGTGTATACAAAGTAGCACAGATACTGCGTTTCACTCTTAAACATACATATAAAACATGCATACACATACAAAGTATACAAATGTAATACAAATGTAACAATGTTGTTACATAACTAACAACGCATTTAACTACACTGAGTAACTACTGACTCATTTATTGACATATGACTCAATCCAAGCTCAAATCAAGGTCCTAAGGAAAAAAATAACAAACTAAACAGACTTTTTTCAACTTTTTAACACAGCAATTATTTTCACATTAAAGTGAGAAGATTTGTAAAATGAAAACCAGGTTTATTTCCAGTTGTTGGTCAACATATCGGTCATAAATAAAAAAAATTCGACATTGATTTTATTCATCTATACCAGGGGTGTCCAAACTATGGCCCGCGGGCCATTTGCGGCTCGTTTCCTTTTTTGGAGTGGTTCACGAGGTATTTTAGAAATAGAATGAAAGTTGACCCGCTGTTAAGCAGGTTTTTATAATGTGAGATTCAAAGTTTTTAACGCTAGGTGTCAGAAACAAGCCAAAGAGTCTAAAAGCGGAGGGAGCGCGCAGTTGTAGCGCAGAAAAACGGGCCAAAGAGTCTAAAAGTGGAGAGGGTGCGCAGTTTTAGCACAGAAAAACGGGCCAAAGAGTCTAAAAGCGGAGAGGGCTGCTCAGTTGTAGCGCAGAAAAATGGGCCAAAGAGTCTAAAAGCGGAGAGAGTGCGCAGTTGTAGCGCAGAAAAACGGGCCAAAGAGTCTAAAAGCGGAGAGGGTGCGCAGTTTTAGCACAGAAAAACGGGCCAAAGAGTCTAAAAGTGGAGAGGGTGCGCAGTTTTAGCGCAGAAAAATGGGCCAAAGAGTGTAAAAGCGGAGAGGGTGCGCAGTTTTAGAGCAGAAAAATGGGCCAAAGAGTGTAAAAGCGGAGAGAGTGCGCAGTTGTAGCGCAGAAAAACGGGCCAAAGAGTCTAAAAGCGGCGACAGTGAAGTTGAAGCGCAGAAAAACGGGCCAAAGAGTCTAAAAGCGGAGAGGGTTGCTCAGTTGTAGCGCAGAAAAATGGACCAAAGAGTCTAAAAGCGGAGAGAGTGCGCAGTTGTAGCGCAGAAAAACGGGCCAAAGAGTCTAAAAGTGGAGAGGGTGCGCAGTTTTAGCGCAGAAAAATGGGCCAAAGAGTGTAAAAGCAGAGAGGGTGCGCAGTTTTAGCGCAGAAAAATGGGCCAAAGAGTGTAAAAGCGGAGAGGGTGCGCAGTTTTAGCACAGAAAAACGGGCCAAAGAGTCTAAAAGTGGAGAGGGTGCGCAGTTTTGGTGCAGAAAAATGGGCCAAAGAGTCTAAAAGCGGCGACAGTGAAGTTGAAGCTCAGAAAAACGGGCCAAAGAGTCTAAAAGCGGAGAGGGTTGCTCAGTTGTAGCGCAGAAAAATGGACCAAAGAGTCTAAAAGCGGAGAGTGCGCGCAGTTTTAGCGCAGAAAAACGGGCCAAAGAGTCTAAAAGCGGAGAGGGTTGCTCAGTTGTAGCACAGAAAAATGGGCCAAAGAGTCTAAAAGCGGAGAGAGTGCGCAGTTGTAGCGCAGAAAAACGGGCCAAAGAGTCTAAAAGCGGAGAGGGTGCGCAGTTTTAGCACAGAAAAACGGGCCAAAGAGTCTAAAAGTGGAGAGGGTGCGCAGTTTTAGCGCAGAAAAATGGGCCAAAGAGTGTAAAAGCGGAGAGGGTGCGCAGTTTTAGCGCAGAAAAATGGGCCAAAGAGTCTAAAAGCGGAGAGGGTGCGCAGTTTTAGCACAGAAAAACGGGCCAAAGAGTCTAAAAGTGGAGAGGGTGCGCAGTTTTAGCGCAGAAAAATGGGCCAAAGAGTGTAAAAGCGGAGAGGGTGCGCAGTTTTAGAGCAGAAAAATGGGCCAAAGAGTGTAAAAGCGGAGAGAGTGCGCAGTTGTAGCGCAGAAAAACGGGCCAAAGAGTCTAAAAGCGGCGACAGTGAAGTTGAAGCGCAGAAAAACGGGCCAAAGAGTCTAAAAGCGGAGAGGGTTGCTCAGTTGTAGCGCAGAAAAATGGACCAAAGAGTCTAAAAGCGGAGAGAGTGCGCAGTTGTAGCGCAGAAAAACGGGCCAAAGAGTCTAAAAGTGGAGAGGGTGCGCAGTTTTAGCGCAGAAAAATGGGCCAAAGAGTGTAAAAGCGGAGAGGGTGCGCAGTTTTAGCACAGAAAAACGGGCCAAAGAGTCTAAAAGTGGAGAGGGTGCGCAGTTTTAGCGCAGAAAAATGGGCCAAAGAGTCTTAAAGCGGCGACAGTGAAGTTGAAGCTCAGAAAAACGGGCCAAAGAGTCTAAAAGCGGAGAGGGTTGCTCAGTTGTAGCGCAGAAAAATGGACCAAAGAGTCTAAAAGCGGAGAGAGTGCGCAGTTTTAGCACAGAAAAACGGGCCAAAGAGTCTAAAAGCGGAGAGGGTTGCTCAGTTGTAGCACAGAAAAATGGGCCAAAGAGTCTAAAAGCGGAGAGAGTGCGCAGTTGTAGCGCAGAAAAACGGGCCAAAGAGTCTAAAAGCGGAGAGGGTGCGCATTTCTAGCGCAGAAAAATGGGCCAAAGAGTGTAAAAGTGGAGAGGGTGCGCAGTTTTAGCGCAGAAAAACGGGCCAAAGAGTCTAAAAGTGGAGAGGGTGCGCAGTTTTAGCGCAGAAAAATGGGCCAAAGAGTGTAAAAGCGGAGAGGGTGCGCAGTTTTAGCGCAGAAAAATGGGCCGAAGAGTGTAAAAGCGGAGAGGGCAAAGTTGTAGCGCAGAAAAACGGGCAAACAAGTCTAAACGCGGAGAGAGTGCTCAGTTGTAGCGCAGAAAAACGGGCCAAAGAGTCTAAAAGTTGCCGTAATTAAGGAGTTTAATATTAAGAGACATCATGAAATGAAACATCAATTTGAAAAATCTTAGTTTACACAACACTGTCAAAGATAGATAAAGATAGTAAGTCAAGTAAAATGTTGTGTAAATGAAAGTAATCAGGAAAAAAGTATTATTTAAAGTGATATATTTCATTATTTATTTTATTATAGAGTCTGTGGCACGTGACTTCAAATATATTTCTCATTCTGGCCCCCAACAAAAAAAGTTTGGACACCCCTGATCTATACAGTACCAGTAAAAGTTTTGGACATACCGCTTCTCATTCAATGTATTTTTTTTTTCACATATAATATTTAAGACATTATAGCTGTAAAGGAACATATGCAGAATTATTCTGTTAAACAAAGCAGAATATGTTTTTTTTATACTTTAGATTCTTCTAAGTAATATATTCTGCTTTGAGGACAGATCTGCACACTCTTGGTATTTTAATCTCAGTGTCTTCATGAGGAAGAATCACCTGGAATAGTTTTCTCAGCATCTTGAAGGAGTTTCTGGAGGTGCTGAACAATAGTTGCTGCTTTTCCTTCATGCTGTGAAGCTGCAGCTCATCCCAAATCACACATCTCCGTTAATCAGGTTTAGATCAGGGGATTGTGGAGGACAAACACTTTTTATTTTGTTTACTACATAAATTGCTGACATCCCACTTCTCCTGCTACAATCGTGATTTGAATGTATATTAATAGCTGCTCCCTGATGCCCACAAATCTTTAGAAATATCTACACTAAACCTGGAAACTAGAAAATTATGATTTTCCTTTTTTGGTGACTTATTTTACTAGTGTTTATATAATCATTGGTTCTTGGCATCATTTATTTGCATAATGGGTGTGTTTCCCACCACTAACTCACTATCAGTGTGTAGTTTTGTCCACAGGGGCTAACCTCTCTTCGATACTTAGCTAATACATAAAAAAAGAGCAAAAGAATTACCAATGTACTCTTATGCCTTAATATAACTATTGATTATTCAGGTAATGTTAGCTTGTGTTTTTGTTTCCTTACTGAGGATGAAATGGCCCTGTATCATTTCTGCCAAATTACATTCCCATTACTTTTGGGAACTTAATTGCACATTTTAGCCAGCATAAACTGGTCAGCCAGTGCAAAGAACCCTGTCCTAACCTTTACATTTTCTCCAGCTTGTAAAAAGAAGAGCAACAAATGCTTCCATATGTGCAAAAACGTTCTTGAGAGTAAATGCTGAAATCCATTCAGTGAAAAAGATACACTATATTGTGACAAATATCCACTCACCTGCATTTTGTTTAGTGATAACCAGGGGTTGAACAATGAATCTGAAACACCTGTCATTTTAGTGTGGGAGGTTTTATGGCTAAATTGGAGCAGCCTGGTGGCCAGTCTTCATTAATTGCACATTGCACCAGTAAGAGCAGAGTGTAAAGGTTTAATTAGCAGAGTAAGAGCACAGTTCTGCTCAAAATAATTGCAATGCACACAACATTATGGGTGAAATACCAGAGTTCAAAAGAGGACAAATTGTTGGTGCATGTCTTGCTGGCGCATCTGTGACCAAGACAGCAAGTCTTTGTGATGTATCAAGAGCCACGGTATCCAGGGTAATGTCAGCATACCACCAAGAAGGACCAACCACATCCAACAGGATTAACTGTGGACGCTGTAAGAGGAAGCTGTCTGAAAGGGATGTTCAGGTGCTAACCCGGATTGTATCCAAAAAACATAAAACCACTGCTTATCAAATCACAGCAGAATTCAATGTGCACCTTGGAATCGAAGTTCAATAATTTGAATGAGGCTCGTTGCTATTTTACACCCTGTCAACAGTCTGTTTTCACACATTGTTCCCTCACTGTTAAAATGGCGTCAGAGATTATGAATATATCTTTACGCTGCTGGGTGTGGTGGTCTGGAAGTGAGGTGTGTTCAGGTACATATCTGGCATGTTTCTATCTTGGCAGCGGGAGCTGACTGATTAAAACCCTGACAACAGTCAAAAGACAGTTGCCCAATCCTTTCTTAGCCATGCAGGAGCGCCGTGTGCACGTGAACACCCCCGCTCGTTACACACACACAAATAAATGAGCCGCAGTGCACAAATTCCAGCTTTTACATCAACAATAAACAGAACAAAGAATAAAATAGCATTGCGGTTTTCTCCTAAATGAGCTGCTGGCTTACCTTCACTGCATAACCGTGCAGGTCAGTATCCTCTGCTGAGATGTGCAAAAGCGCCACACTGTTAAGATATGAACATGCCAAAGTCAGAGCTCACCTGGCTCTTATAGGGAATGACAACTGGCACACTGATTGGTTTATTTCACATTATGCCCAAAACACAGCCATGATTAACTAAGAGAATTGGTTCTTGAACTTTGCACATTTTTTTTGCACACTAACAATACCAAAGACACACAGACACACCTTAAATCACGCTGCTCAATGCACAATCGACTGGTGCACTATAGATCACTAAAACAGGGCCCAATTTGTACTTGTTCTACTCCCTGTTTGGACACCAACATAACCAGCATAACCCAGGGAGATGAAAGTGATTTGTGTACTGGAACCAGCACACTGCTCTACCGACACGATAAACATGACCTTCTACAGGATGCTGGAGCCCTCAGGCTTTCTAACTGTCCAGGCAAGAGTCTGTTCTCAGACTGACCTACCATGACCAGACACACACTGCGGGGAGCTGTCACTACACTGAGTCACCCTGCAGCCCTGAGATACGCACCTACAGCCACCCGGGCCGCCAGACCACGACAAAACTCTCCAGCAATCAACACAGCCAGCAGCCCAGCTCAATCACCCCTTTCCCTGAAAAGGAAAAGCGAAGGCTGGGGTTGCAGTCAATTCTATCTCCATTCAGTCCACACAAAATTCAATCAAAATTTGAATGGATCTGACTGAAATGGGATTGACCCCAAACTCCGCAAGGGCTGGCCTCAACCACAGATTTGGAAGGAAAGAATGTTGTTGTATGAGAGTGACAGAAAATTGACATTAACTTCCTGACTTGTATAAACAGTTTTTACACTGGCCTTACACTATCAGTACTATCAGTACGCTGGATTTAAAGACGCTTTATCATAGAAAACTGACCCAGCCGGCACACAACCGACCTTCAGCGTTGAAATGTGGTTAAAATATGACTAAATTAATGTCTGTTCAACATTAAAACTATGGTTGAATCAACATTTAATGTTAAATGGTTGCGCTAATGTTGAAATGTTAACAGTGAATCAACATAATGTCCTCAACCTTCTGCCTTCTGAATCAGCATTTTACATTTTATAACCGTATAATTTCTAAAAACTGTTGGATGGAGAAATGAAAAAGTGTTTTACTTCAATTTGCAGTAACTGCTTTTTATTTTAACACCAATTCTACACCATACCTGGGAGCATGTTCATGTTCTACACTAAAAAAAAAGATTAGTAAAATTTACTTAAAAAAAGTTTTACAACTTTCTGCATTTGCTTTTTTTTTTTAGATAGATAGATAGATAGATAGATAGATAGATAGATAGATAGATAGATATAGATAGATACTATTGATCCCGAAGGAAATTTAGCAGCCAGTAGCAGTTACACAACACAGTAGAAACAAACAATAATTGTTTGTTTATTGTTTACTGAGACATAAAAATATATACATAAATAAATAAATAAACCTATAGAAAGTGTGGAAGTAATCAGTCGTAGATATAAGGTAGTGCAGTAGCAGAATAAATTAAGTATAGTAGATAGCAGGTATCAGCAGATATGACAAATACTAAACATAAACCTGTGCAAGTATTGTATTTGTTAGGTGCGTAGTGTAGTGTCCAGGGGTGCAAATAAACAGTATATACAGTAAAAAAGCAAAAGAGTCACAGGGTGTACTTTTTTTTACTGTATATACTGTTTATTTGCACCCCTGGGTAATTACTTCATTGATACAATATTACTCAAATAATTTATGATACATAATATAATATAATTCCTGAAATTTAAATATTTTTAGTTAACACACACATATTACACTGTCTCAACACATGGATGACATGCAATACTAATACTAAGTATCCAGCCCAGATTTGGCTCAGATCTATGACTCATTTTTATATCTGGTCCAAACACGGCATAAATACGACTCATTCACAGTTAGACCGACACTGGCCCAGCTCCGCCCCACCTTCTATGCTAAACATCTTTATACCCAAAGTGGATATGGTCCAAAACCTATAGCCTTACTTATAAACGTGCTCTAATAAAAGCTATATTTTAATATATATTATTTTTGTTACCCTTCCTACAACCACTCAAAATACAGTTTTCATACTTACTCTCTTTACTTAGACATAAAGGCATGAACATAAACACAAAAACAACAAGAGTTCGAGTTGAATTTTAAATTTTATTCTGTAGTTGAAAATACAAGCTTTAATATATAATATATGCAACAAGAAGACTATTAGAAAAGTTTGTGGTATGTATAGATTTGCATATTTAATAATTTGTTTTTGTATGTGATTTATACAGCCCCCAGTTGCAACAGTATGTCAACTGTCAATAATGTATTCTTGGAAATAATTTGAATTGTTACAAAACTCTAAACATGTATATACAAAACAAACAAAAAAAAAAAGAACAAAATGTAACTCACAGTAATATATATATATATATATATATATATATATATATATATATATATATATATATATATACATACATATATATTCATACAGATTCAAGAAATCAAGGATTCAAGGAGATTTTATTGTCATTCGCATCACATGCAACAAGTATGCCAACCCCAGCTCGACACCTCTCTCCCAGGGCAACTGAAGAGTTAAAGAGTGTCCAACCCCTTTCAAGCAGACTGGTTCCAGAGCCAGAGCCGGGAGTCGAGGTGAGCCGGAATAATAAATAGACAATTTGCCCAAATCGTGCAGCTCTAAGTAAGGTCCAGTAAGGAGTGAAACTCAAAACTGTAACTTACCTGGTGAATTGTAGGCGGACAGCTTATTCACCACCACTGGCTCAGTAGCTACAGGCAGAAACCTGCTGTTGGTGTTTTTAGCAGCAGGTTTCGGTGGTGGACTGGGCGACTGTGAGGCTGGTATCTTGTACCTCATGGGACGTAGTCCAGTGGTCCAGAGAGGTAGTTGTGGGAGAAAACATTAGCATAACATTCGTACAACATTAGTACAATGTTAGAGTCTGTCTGTCTGTCTGTATAAAACTCTGTCTGTGCGTGTGTTTATTATTAATGAATCTCTACATACCTTTACTTTCTATCTGTCTGTCTGTGGGCAGCCATGTTGTTAATAAGATGCACCACAGCTTGAACTGGACTCGGGTTCGTCTGTCTGTCTAGTCTGTGTATTCTGCTACCTGTGATTACATCAACAATAAAGGGAAGAACTCTGTTTAGGGCTGAACGATTAATTGTTTCTTACCCTGGTAATATATATATTCCTTTTTGTTATATATGTATATATAAATAAACACATACGGAGCATTTTAACTGTACCGCTGAGCTTTTAAACTGTACAGCGGAGCTTAAACTGTACCGCAAAGCTTTTAACTGGTACCGCGGACCTTTTTAACTGTACCGCTGAACTTTTAAACTGTACCGCTGAGCTTTTAAACTGTACCGCTGAGCTTTTAAACTGTACCACGGAGTTTAAACTGTACCTCAGAGCTTTTAACCTGTACCGCGGAGCTTTAGAAACTGTACAGCGGAGCTTTTAAACTGTACCGTGGAGCTTTTGAAACTGTACAGCGGAGCTTTTAAACTGTACCGCTGGGCATTTTAACTGTACCGCGGAGTTTAAACTGTACCGCGGAGCTTTTTAACTGTACCGCGGAGCATTTTAATTGTACCGCTGAACTTTTAAACTGTACCGCGGACCTTTTGAACTGTACCGCAGAGCTTTTTAACTGTACCGCAGAGCTTTTAAACTGTACCGCAGAGCTTTTAAACTGTACCGCAGAGCTTTTTAACTGTACCGCAGAGTTTAAACTGTACCGAAGAGCTTTTAAACTGTACCGCGGAGCTTAAACTGTACCGCGGAGCTTTTAAACTGTACCGTGGAGCTTTTAAACTGTACCGCGGAGATTCTTAACTGTACCGCGGAGTTTAAACTGTACCTCAGAGCTTTTAACCTGTACCGCAGAGCTTTTTAACTGTAACACAGAGCTTCTTAACTGTACCGCGGAGCTTTTAAACTGTACCGCGGAGCTTTTAAACTGTACCGCGGAGCTTTTGAAACTGTATAGCAGAGCTTTTAAACTGTACCGCTGAGCATTTTAACTGTAACGCGGAGCTTAAACTGTACCGCGAAGTTTAAACTGTACCTCAGAGCTTTTAACCTGTACCGCGGAGTTTTGTAACTGTACCGCAGAGTTTTTTAACTGTACCGCAGAGCTTTTTAACTGTAACACAGAGCTTCTTAACTGTACCGCGGAGCTTTTAAACTGTACCGCGGAGCTTTTGAAACTGTACCGCGGAGTTTAAACTGTACCTCAGAGCTTTTAACCTGTACCGCGGAGTTTTTTAACTGTACCGCAGAGCTTTTTAACTGTAACACAGAGCTTCTTAACTGTACCGCGGAGCTTTTAAACTGTACCGCGGAGCTTTTAAACTGTACCGCGGAGCTTTTGAAACTGTATAGCAGAGCTTTTAAACTGTACCGCTGAGCATTTTAACTGTAACGCGGAGCTTTTTAACTGTACCGCGGAGCTTAAACTGTACAGTGGAGCATTTAAACTGTACCGTGGAACTTTTTAACTGTACCGCGGAGCATTTTAACTTTACCGTAAAGCTTTTAACCTGTACCGCGGAGCTTTTAAACTGTACCTCGGAGCTTTTAACCTGTACCGCGGACCTTTTTAACTGTACCACAAAGCTTCTTAACTGTACCGCGGAGCTATTAAACTGTACCGAGGAGCATTTTAACTGTTCCGCGGAGTTTAAACTTTACCGCGGAGCTTTAAAACTGTACCGCGGAGCTTTTAAACTGTACCGCAGAGCTTTATAACTGTACCGCGGAGCTTTTAAACTGTACCGCAGAGCTTTATAACTGTACCGCGGAGCTTTTAAACTGTACCGCAGAGCTTTATAACTGTACCGCGGAGCTTTTAAACTGTACCTCGGAGCTTTTAACCTATACCGCGGACCTTTTAACCTGTACCGCAGACCTTTTTAACTGTACCGCAGAGCTTTTATTATACCGCAAAGCTTTTTAACTGTACCGCTGAGCTTTTAAACTGTACCGTGGAGCTTTTAAACTGTACTGCGGAGCTTCTTAACTGTACCACGGAGTTTAAACTGTATCTCGGAGCTTTTAACCTGTACCGCGGAGCTATTAAGCTGTACCGCAGAGCTATTAAGCTGTACCGCGGAGCTTTAGAAACTGTACCGTGGAGCTTTTGAAACTGTACAGCGGAGTTTTTAAACTGTACCGTGGAGCTTTTAAACTGTACCGCTGAGCATTTTAACTGTACCGCGGAGGTTTTTAACTGTACCGCAGAGCATTTTAACTGTACCGCTGAGCTTTTAAACTGTACCGTGGACCTTTTGAACTGTACCGCTGAGCTTTTAAACTGTACCGCAGAGCTTTTAAACTGTACCGCAGAGCTTTTAAACTGTACCGCAGAGCTTTTAAAATGTACCGCGGAGCTTTTTAACTGTACCGCGGAGTTTTTGAAACTGTATAGCAGAGCTTTTAAACTGTACCGCTGAGCATTTTAACTGTACCGCAGAGTTTAAACTGTGACGCGGAGCTTTTTAACTGTACCGCGGAGCTTAAACTGTACAGCAGAGCATTTAAACTGTACCGTGGAACTTTTTAACTGTACCGTGGAGCATTTTAACTTTACCGCAAAGCTTTTAACCTGTACTGCGGAGCTTTTAAACTGTACTGCGGAGCTTTTAAACTGTACCTCGGAGCTTTTAACCTGTACCGCAGACCTTTTTAACTGTACCGCGGAGCTTTTTAATTATACCGCAAAGCTTTTGAACTGTATCGCGGAGCTTTTAAACTGTACCTTGGAGCTTTTAAACTGTACCGCGGAGCTTTTGAAACTGTACCGCGGAGCTTTTGAAACTGTACCGTGGAGCTTTTTAACTGTACCGTGGAGCTTTTTAACTGTACCGCGGAGCTTTTTAACTGTACCGCGGAGCTTTTACACTGTACCGCTGAGCTTTTAAACTGTATCGCTGAGCTTTTTAACTGTACCGCAAATCTTTTTAACTGCACCGCGGAGTTTAAACTGTACCGCAGAGCTTTTGAAACTGTACCGCAGAGCTTAAACTGTACAGTGGAGCTTCTAAACTGTACCGCAAAGCTTTTAACCTGTACCGCGGAGCTTTTTAATTGTACCGCAAAGCTTTTTAACTGTACCGAGGAGCTTTTAAACTGTACCGCGGAGCTTTTAAACTGTACCACGGAGCTTTTGAAACTGTACCGCGGAGCTTTTTAACTGTACCGCAGTGCTTTTTAACTACCACGGAGCATTTTACTATACCGCAGGGCTTTTAAACTGTACTGCGGAGCTTTTTAACTGTACTGCGGAGCTTTTAAACTGTACCGCTGAGCTTTTAAACTGTACTGCGGAGCTTTTTAACTGTACCGCGGAGCTTTTAAACTGTACCGCGGAGCTTTTTAACTGTACCGCGGAGTGTAAACTGTACCGCAGAGCTTTTAACATGTACCGCAGAGCTTTTGAAACTGTACCGCAGACCTTAAACTGTACCACAGAGCTTTTAAACTGTACCGCTGAGCATTTTAACTGTTCTACGGAGTTTAAACTTTACCACGGAGCTTTTAAACTGTACCGCAGCGCTTTATAACTGTACCGCGGAGTTTAAACTTTACCGCAGAGCTTTTGAAACTGTACCGCAGAGCTTAAGCTGTACAGTGGAGCTTTTAAACTGTACCGCGGAGCTTTTAAACTGTACCGATGAGCATTTTAACTGTTCTGCGGAGTTTAAACTTTACGGCGGAGCTTTAAAACTGTACGGCGGAGCTTTAAAACTGTACCGCGGAGCTTTTAAACTGTACCGCAAAGCTTTATAACTGTACCGTAAAGCTTTATAACTGTACCGTGGAGCTTTTTAACTGTACCGCAGTGCTTTTTAACTACCACAGAGCATTTTACTATACCGCAGAGCTTTTAAACTGTACTGCGGAGCGTTTTAACTGTACTACGGAGTTAAAACTGTACCGCGGAGCTTTTAAACTGTACCTCGGAGCTTTTAACCTGTACCGCGGACCTTTTTAACTGTACCGCGGAGCTTTTTAACTGTATCGCAAAGCTTTTAACTGTACCGCGGAGCTATTAAACTGTACCGCTGAGCTTTTAAACTGTACCACGGAGCTTTTTAACTGTACCGCGGAGCTTTTAAACTGTACCGCGGAGCTTTTTAACTGTACCGCGGAGTGTAAACTGTACCGCAGAGCTTTTAACATGTACCGCAGAGCTTTTGAAACTGTACCGCAGACCTTAAACTGTACCACAGAGCTTTTAAACTGTACCGCTGAGCATTTTAACTGTTCTACGGAGTTTAAACTTTACCACGGAGCTTTTAAACTGTACCGCAGAGCTTTATAACTGTACCGCGGAGTTTAAACTTTACCGCAGAGCTTTTGAAACTGTACCGCAGAGCTTAAGCTGTACAGTGGAGCTTTTAAACTGTACCGCGGAGCTTTTAAACTGTACCGATGAGCATTTTAACTGTTCTGCGGAGTTTAAACTTTACCGCGGAGCTTTAAAACTGTACCGCGGAGCTTTAAAACTGTACCGCGGAGCTTTAAAACTGTACCGCAAAGCTTTATAACTGCACCGTAAAGCTTTATAACTGTACCGCGGAGCTTTTTAACTGTACCGCAGTTCTTTTTTAACTACCACGGAGCATTTTACTATACCGCAGAGCTTTTAAACTGTACTGCGGAGCGTTTTAACTGTACTGCGCAGTTAAAACTGTACAGCGGAGCTTTTAAACTGTACCTCAGAGCTTTTAACCTGTACCGCGGACCTTTTTAACTGTACCGCGGAGCTATTAAACTGTACCACTGAGCTTTTTAACTGTACCGCGGAGTGTAAACTGTACAGCAGAGCTTTTAACATGTACCGCAGAGCTTTTGAAACTGTACCGCAGAGCTTAAACTGTACCACAGAGCTTTTAAACTGTACCGCTGAGCATTTTAACTGTTCTACGGAGTTTAAACTTTACCGCTGAGCTTTTAAACTGTACCGCAGAGCTATATAACTGTACCGCGGAGTTTAAACTTTAACGCAGAGCTTTTGAAACTGTACCGCAGAGCTTAAACTGTACAGTGGAGCTTTTAAACTGTACCGCGGAGCTTTTAAACTGTACCGATGAGCATTTTAACTGTTCTGCGGAGCTTTAAAACTGTACCGCGGAGCTTTAAAACTGTACCGCGGAGCTTTAAAACTGTACCGCGGAGCTTTTAAACTGTACCGCAAAGCTTTATAACTGTACCGTAAAGCTTTATAACTGTACCGTGGAGCTTTTTAACTGTACCACAGTGCTTTTTAACTACCACGGAGCATTTTACTATACCGCAGAGCTTTTAAACTGTACTGCGGAGCGTTTTAACTGTACTGCGGAGTTAAAACTGTACCGCGGAGCTTTTAAACTGTACCGCGGACCTTTTTAACTGTACCGCGGAGCTTTTTAACTGTATCGCAAAGCTTTTTAACTGTACCGCGGAGCTATTAAACTGTACCGCTGAGCTTTTTAACTGTACCGCGGAGTGTAAACTGTACCGCAGAGCTTTTGAAACTGTACCATGGAGCTTAAACTGTACCGCAGAGCTTTTAAACTGTACCATGGAGCTTTTAAAATGTACCGCGGAGCTTTTAAACTGTACCGCAGAGCTTTATAACTGTACCGCGGAGCTTTTTAACTGTACCGCTGAGCTTTTAAACTGTACCGCTGAGCTTTTTAACTGTACCGCGGAGTTTAAACTGTACCGCGGAGCTTTTAAACTGTACCGTGGAACTTTTTAACTGTACCGCGGAGCATTTTAACTTTACCGTAAAGCTTTTAACCTGTACCGCGGAGCTTTTAAACTGTACCTCGGAGCTTTTAACCTGTACCGCGGACCTTTTTAACTGTACCGCAAAGCTTTTTAACTGTACCGCGGAGCTATTAAACTGTACCGAGGAGCATTTTAACTTTACCGCGGAGCTTTACAACTGTATCGCAGAGCTTTTGACACTGTATAGCAGAGCTTTTAAACTGTACCGCGGAGCTTAAACTGTACAGCGGAGCATTTAAACTGTACCGTGGAACTTTTTAACTGTACCGCGGAGCATTTTAACTTTACCGTAAAGCTTTTAACCTGTACCGCGGAGCTTTTAAACTGTACCTCGGAGCTTTTAACCTGTACCGCGGACCTTTTTAACTGTACCGCAAAGCTTTTTAACTGTACCGCGGAGCTATTAAACTGTACCGAGGAGCATTTTAACTTTACCGCGGAGCTTTACAACTGTACCGCGGAGCTTTTAAACTGTACTGCAGAGCTTTATAACTGTACCGCGGAGCTTTTAAACTGTACCGCAGAGCTTTATAACTGTACCGCTGAGCTTTTAAACTGTACCGCTGAGCTTTTTAACTGTACCGCGGAGTTTAAACTGTACCGCGGAGCTTAAACTGTACAGCGGAGCTTGTAAACTGTACCGCTGAGCATTTTAACTGTTCTGCGGAGTTTAAACTTTACCGTGTAGCTTTTAAACTGTACCATGGAGCTTTTAAACTGTACCGCTGAGCTTTTTAACTTTACCGCTGAGCTTTTAAACTGTACCGTGAAGCTTTTAAACTGTACCGCTGAGCTTTTTAACTGTACCGCGGAGTTTAAACTGTACCGCGGAGCTTTTAAACTTTAACCTGTATCGCAGAGCTTTTGACACTATACCGCGGAGCTTTTAAACTTTAACCTGTATCGCAGAGCGTTTGACACTGTACCGCGGAGCTTAAACTGTACAGCGGAGCTTGTAAACTGTACCGCTGAGCATTTTAACTGTTCTGCGGAGTTTAAACTTTACCGTGTAGCTTTTAAACTGTACCATGGAGCTTTTAAACTGTACTGCGGAGCTTTTAAACTTTACCGCTGAGCTTTTAAACTGTACCGTGAAGCTTTTAAACTGTACCATGGAGCTTTTAAAATGTACCGCGGAGCTTTTAAACTGTACCGCAGAGCTTTATAACTGTACCGCGGAGCTTTTTAACTGTACCGCTGAGCTTTTAAACTGTACCGCTGAGCTTTTTAACTGTACCGCGGAGTTTAAACTGTACCGCGGAGCTTTTAAACTTTAACCTGTATCGCAGAGCTTTTGACACTGTACCGCGGAGCTTAAACTGTACAGCGGAGCTTGTAAACTGTACCGCTGAGCATTTTAACTGTTCTGCGGAGTTTAAACTTTACCGTGTAGCTTTTAAACTGTACCATGGAGCTTTTAAACTGTACTGCGGAGCTTTTAAACTTTACCGCTGAGCTTTTAAACTGTACCGTGAAGCTTTTA
This sequence comes from Astyanax mexicanus, assembly GCF_023375975.1. Lineage (NCBI taxonomy): Eukaryota > Metazoa > Chordata > Actinopteri > Characiformes > Acestrorhamphidae > Astyanax > Astyanax mexicanus. The sequence goes on along the minus strand of NC_064410.1, from coordinate 19,850,350 downwards.
AACTGTACCATGGAGCTTTTAAAATGTACCGCGGAGCTTTTAAACTGTACCGCAGAGCTTTATAACTGTACCGCGGAGCTTTTTAACTGTACCGCTGAGCTTTTAAACTGTACCGCTGAGCTTTTTAACTGTACCGCGGAGTTTAAACTGTACCGCGGAGCTTTTAAACTTTAACCTGTATCGCAGAGCTTTTGACACTGTACCGCGGAGCTTAAACTGTACAGCGGAGCTTGTAAACTGTACCGCTGAGCATTTTAACTGTTCTGCGGAGTTTAAACTTTACCGTGTAGCTTTTAAACTGTACCATGGAGCTTTTAAACTGTACCGCTGAGCTTTTTAACTTTACCGCTGAGCTTGTAAACTGTACCGTGAAGCTTTTAAACTGTACCGCTGAGCTTTTTAACTGTACCGCGGAGTTTAAACTGTACCGCGGAGCTTTTAAACTTTAACCTGTATCGCAGAGCTTTTGACACTATACCGCAGAGCTTTTAAACTTTAACCTGTATCGCAGAGCGTTTGACACTGTACCGCGGAGCTTAAACTGTACAGCGGAGCTTGTAAACTGTACCGCTGAGCATTTTAACTGTTCTGCGGAGTTTAAACTTTACTGTGTAGCTTTTAAACTGTACCATGGAGCTTTTAAACTGTACCGCGGAGCTTTTAAACTTTACCGCTGAGCTTTTACACTGTACCGTGAAGCTTTTAAACTGTACTGCGGAGCTTAAACTGTACCGCAGAGCTTTTAAACTGTACCATGGAGCTTTTAAAATGTACCGCGGAGCTTTTTAACTGTGCCGCGGAACATTTTAACTGTACCGCAGAGCTTTTAAACTGTACCATGGAGCTTTTAAAATGTACCGCGGAGCTTTTTAACTGTACCGCGTAGTTGAAACTTTACTGCAGAGCTTATAAACTGTATCACAGAGCTTTTAAACTGTACCGCGGAGCTTTTTAACTGTGCCGCGGAGCATTTTAACTGTACCGCAGAGCTTTTAAACTGTACCATGGAGCTTTTAAAATGTACCGCAAAGCTTTTTAACTGTACCGCGGAGTTTAAACTGTACCGCAGAGCTTTTAAACTGTACCGCGGAGCTTTTTAACTGTACCGCGGAATTTAAACTGTACCTCAGAGCTTTTAACCTGTACCGCGCAGTTTTTTAACTGTACCGCAGAGCTTTTTAACTGTAACACAGAGCTTCTTAACTGTACCGCGGAGCTTTTAAACTGTACCGCGGAGCTTTTAAACTGTACCGCGGAGCTTTTGAAACTGTATAGCAGAGCTTTTAAACTGTACCGCTGAGCATTTTAACTGTAACGCGGAGCTTTTTAACTGTACCGCGGAGCTTAAACTGTACAGCGGAGCATTTAAACTGTACCGTGGAACTTTTTAACTGTACCGCGGAGCATTTTAACTTTACCGTAAAGCTTTTAACCTGTACCGCGGAGCTTTTAAACTGTACCTCGGAGCTTTTAACCTGTACCGCGGACCTTTTTAACTGTACCGCAAAGCTTTTTAACTGTACCGCGGAGCTTTTAAACTGTACCGCAGAGCTTTATAACTGTACCGCGGAGCTTTTAAACTGTACCGCGGAGCTTTTAAACTGTACTGCAGAGCTTTGTAACTGTACCGCGGAGCTTTTAAACTGTACCGCAGAGCTTTATAACTGTACCGCGGAGCTTTTAAACTGTACCGCAGAGCTTTATAACTGTACCGCGGAGCTTTTTAACTGTACCGCTGAGCTTTTAAACTGTACCGCTGAGCTTTTTAACTGTACTGCGGAGCTTTTAAACTGTACTGCAGAGCTTTATAACTGTACCGCGGAGCTTTTAAACTGTACCGCAGAGCTTTATAACTGTACCGCGGAGCTTTTAAACTGTACCGCAGAGCTTTATAACTGTACCGCAGAGCTTTTTAACTGTACCGCTGAGCTTTTAAACTGTACCGCTGAGCTTTTTAACTGTACCGCGGAGTTTAAACTGTACCGCGGAGCTTTTAAACTTTAACCTGTATCGCAGAGCTTTTGACACTGTACCGCGGAGCTTAAACTGTACAGCGGAGCTTAAACTGTACAGCGGAGCTTGTAAACTGTACCGCTGAGCATTTTAACTGTTCTGCGGAGTTTAAACTTTACCGTGTAGCTTTTAAACTGTACCATGGAGCTTTTAAACTGTACCGCTGAGCTTTTTAACTTTACCGCTGAGCTTTTAAACTGTACCGTGAAGCTTTTAAACTGTACCGCTGAGCTTTTTAACTGTACCGCGGAGTTTAAACTGTACCGCGGAGCTTTTAAACTTTAACCTGTATCGCAGAGCTTTTGACACTATACCGCGGAGCTTTTAAACTTTAACCTGTATCGCAGAGCGTTTGACACTGTACCGCGGAGCTTAAACTGTACAGCGGAGCTTAAACTGTACAGCGGAGCTTGTAAATTGTACCGCTGAGCATTTTAACTGTTCTGCGGAGTTTAAACTTTACCGTGTAGCTTTTAAACTGTACCATGGAGCTTTTAAACTGTACCGCGGAGCTTTTAAACTTTACCGCTGAGCTTTTACACTGTACCGTGAAGCTTTTAAACTGTACTGCGGAGCTTAAACTGTACCGCAGAGCTTTTAAACTGTACCATGGAGCTTTTAAAATGTACCGCGGAGCTTTTTAACTGTGCCGCGGAACATTTTAACTGTACCGCAGAGCTTTTAAACTGTACCATGGAGCTTTTAAAATGTACCGCGGAGCTTTTTAACTGTACCGCGTAGTTGAAACTTTACTGCAGAGCTTATAAACTGTATCACAGAGCTTTTAAACTGTACCGCGGAGCTTTTTAACTGTGCCGCGGAGCATTTTAACTGTACCGCAGAGCTTTTAAACTGTACCATGGAGCTTTTAAAATGTACCGCAAAGCTTTTTAACTGTACCACGGAGTTTAAACTGTACCGCAGAGCTTTTAAACTGTACCGCGGAGCTTTTTAACTGTACCGCGGAATTTAAACTGTACCTCAGAGCTTTTAACCTGTACCGCGGAGTTTTTTAACTGTACCGCAGAGCTTTTTAACTGTAACACAGAGCTTCTTAACTGTACCGCGGAGCTTTTAAACTGTACCGTGGAGCTTTTAAACTGTACCGCGGAGCTTTTGAAACTGTATAGCAGAGCTTTTAAACTGTACCGCTGAGCATTTTAACTGTAACGCGGAGCTTTTTAACTGTACCGCGGAGCTTAAACTGTACAGCGGAGCATTTAAACTGTACCGTGGAACTTTTTAACTGTACCGCGGAGCATTTTAACTTTAACGTAAAGCTTTTAACCTGTACTGCGGAGCTTTTAAACTGTACCTCGGAGCTTTTAACCTGTACCGCGGACCTTTTTAACTGTACCGCAAAGCTTTTTAACTGTACCGCAGAGCTATTAAACTGTACCGAGGAGCATTTTAACTTTACCGCGGAGCTTTACAACTGTACCGCGGAGCTTTTAAACTGTACTGCAGAGCTTTATAACTGTACCGCGGAGCTTTTAAACTGTACCGCAGAGCTTTATAACTGTACCGCGGAGCTTTTAAACTGTACCTCGGAGCTTTTAACCTATACCGCGGACCTTTTAACCTGTACCGCAGACCTTTTTAACTGTACCGCAGAGCTTTTATTATACCGCAAAGCTTTTTAACTGTACCGCTGAGCTTTTAAACTGTACCGCTGAGCTTTTAAACTGTACCGTGGAGCTTTTAAACTGTACCGTGGAGCTTTTAAACTGTACTGCGGAGCTTCTTAACTGTACCACGGAGTTTAAACTGTACCTCGGAGCTTTTAACCTGTACCGCGGAGCTATTAAGCTGTACCGCGGAGCTATTAAGCTGTACCGCGGAGCTTTAGAAACTGTACCGTGGAGCTTTTGAAACTGTACAGCGGAGCTTTTAAACTGTACCGTGGAGCTTTTAAACTGTACCGCTGAGCATTTTATCTGTACCGCTGAGCTTTTAAACTGTACCGCTGAGCTTTTAAACTGTACCGCTGACCTTTTGAACTGTACCGCAGAGCTTTTGAACTGTACCGCAGAGTTTTTAAACTGTACCGCAGAGCTTTTTAACTGTACCGCGGAGTTTAAACTGTACCGTGGAGCTTTTAAACTGTACCGCGGAGCTTTTTAACTGTACCGCGGAGTTTAAACTGTACCGCGGAGCTTTTAAACTGTACCGCGGAGCTTAAACTGTACCGCGGAGCTTTTAAACTGTACCGTGTAGCTTTTAAACTGTACTGCGGAGCTTCTTAACTGTACCACGGAGTTTAAACTGTACCTCGGAGCTTTTAACCTGTACCGCGGAGCTATTAAGCTGTACCGCGGAGCTATTAAGCTGTACCGCGGAGCTTTAGAAACTGTACCGTGGAGCTTTTGAAACTGTACAGCGGAGCTTTTAACCTATACCGCGGACCTTTTAACCTGTACCGCAGACCTTTTTAACTGTACCGCAGAGCTTTTATTATACCGCAAAGCTTTTTAACTGTACCGCTGAGCTTTTAAACTGTACCGCTGAGCTTTTAAACTGTACCGTGGAGCTTTTAAACTGTACTGCGGAGCTTCTTAACTGTACCACGGAGTTTAAACTGTACCTCGGAGCTTTTAACCTGTACCGCGGAGCTATTAAGCTGTACCGCGGAGCTATTAAGCTGTACCGCGGAGCTTTAGAAACTGTACCGTGGAGCTTTTGAAACTGTACAGCGGAGCTTTTAAACTGTACCGTGGAGCTTTTAAACTGTACCGCTGAGCATTTTATCTGTACCGCTGAGCTTTTAAACTGTACCGTGGAGCTTTTAAACTGTACTGCGGAGCTTCTTAACTGTACCACGGAGTTTAAACTGTATCTCGGAGCTTTTAACCTGTACCGCGGAGCTATTAAGCTGTACCGCGGAGCTATTAAGCTGTACCGCGGAGCTTTAGAAACTGTACCGCGGAGCTTTTTAACTGTACCGCGGAGTTGAAACTTTACTGCAGAGCTTATAAACTGTACCTCGGAGCTTTTAACCTGTACCGCGGAGCTTTTTAACTGTATCGCAAAGCTTTTTAACTGTACCGCGGAGCTATTAAACTGTACCGCTGAGCTTTTAAACTGTACCGCGGAGTGTAAACTGTACCGCAGAGCTTTTAACACGTACCGCAGAGCTTTTGAAACAGTACCGCAGAGCTTTTAAACTGTACCGCTGAGCATTTCAACTGTTCTACGGAGTTTAAACTTTACCGCGGAGCTTTTAAACTGTACCGCAGAGCTTTATAACTGTACCACGGAGCTTTTTAACTGTACCGCTGAGCTTTTAAACTGTACCGCAGACCTTTTTAACTGTACTGCGGAGCTTTTTAACTGTATCGCAAAGCTTTTTAACTGTACCGCGGAGCTATTAAACTGTACCACAGAGCTTTTAAACTGTACCGCTGAGCATTTTAACTGTTCTACGGAGTTTAAACTTTACTGCTGAGCTTTTAAACTGTACCACTGAGCTTTTTAACTGTACCGCAGAGCTTTTTAACTGTACCGCGGAGCTTTTAAACTTTAACCTGTATCGCAGAGCTTTTGACATTGTACCGCAGAGCTTAAACTGTACAGCGGAGCTTGTAAACTGTACCGCTGAGCATTTTAACTGTTCTGCGGAGTTTAAACTTTACCGTGTAGCTTTTAAACTGTACCATGGAGCTTTTAAACTGTACCGCGGAGCTTTTAAACTTTACCGCTGAGCTTTTAAACTGTACTGTGAAGCTTTTAAACTGTACTGCGGAGCTTAAACTGTACTGCAGAGCTTTTAAACTGTACCATGGAGCTTTTAAAATGTACCGCGGAGCTTTTTAACTGTACCGCGGTGTTAAAACTTTACTGCAGAGCTTATGAACTGTATCGCGGAGCTTTTAAACTGTACCGCGGAGCTTTTTAACTGTGCCGTGGAGCATTTTAACTGTATCGCGGAGCTTTTAAACTGTACCGCAGAGCTTTTTAACTGTACCGCAGAGCTTTTTAACTGTACCGCGGAGCTTTTTAACTGTGCCGCGGAGTTTAAACTGTACCGCGGAGCTTTTTAACTGTACCGCGGAGCTTTTTAACTGTACCGCAGAGCTATTAAGCTGTACCGCGGAGCTTTTGAAACTGTACCACGGAGCTTTTAAACTTTACCGCAGAGCTTTTAAACTGTACCGCAGAGCTTTTAAACTGTACAGCGGAGCTTTTTAACTGTACCACAGATTTTTTAAACTGTACCGCGGAGTTTTTTAACTGTACCACGGAGCTTTTAAACTGTACCGCAGATCTTTTTAACTGTACCGCAGATCTTTTTAACTGTACCACGGAGCTTTTAACCTGTACCGCAGATCTTTTTAACTGTACCGCAGATCTTTTTAACTGTACCGCAGAGCTTTTGAAACTGTACCGCGGAGCTTTAAAACTGTATCGCTGAGCATTTTAACTGTTCTGCAGAGTTTAAACTTTACCTCAGAGCTTTTAAACTGTACCGCAGAGCTTTTTAAACTGTACCGCAGAGCTTTTTAAACTGTACCGCAGAGCTTTTTAACTGGACCGCGGAGCTTAACCTGTACCGCGAAGAGCTTTTAAACTGTACCGCAAAGCTTTTAAACTTTACCGCTGTGTAGCGCGGAGCTTTTTAAACTGGACTGCTGAGCATTTTAACTGTTCCGCGGAGCTTAAACTGTACCGCGGAGCTTAAACTGTACCGCGGAGCTTAAACTGTACCATGGAGCTTTTAAATTGTACCGCGGAACTTTTTAACTGTACCGCTGAGCTTTTTAACTGTACCGCGGAGCTTTCAAATTGTACTGCGGAGCTTTTAAACTGTACCGCGGAGCCTAAACTGTACCGCGGAGCTTTTAAACTGTATGGCGGAGCTTAAACTGTACCGCGGAGCTTTTAAACTGTATGGCGGAGCTTAAACTGTACCGCGGAGTTTTTTAACTGTACCGCGGAGCTTAAACTGTACCGCAGAGCTTTTTAACTGTACCACGGAGCTTTTAAACTGTTCCGCAGAGTTTTTGAAAGTGTAACGCGGAGCTTTTAAACTGTACCGCGGAGCTTTTTAACTGTTGCGCGGAGCTTTATAACTGTTGTGCAGAGCTTTATAACTGTACCGCGCAGCTTTTTAACTGTACCACGGAGCTTAAACTGTACCGCGAAGCTTTTAAACTGTACCACGGAGCGTTTTAACTGTACCGTGGAGCTTTTTAAGTGCGACAGTAGCTTCACCCAAAAAAAAATAGATTTTTTGAAAATGAGAATCGATTCTGAATCGTTCAATGTTAGATTCGCGATTCAAGCTCGAAACGATTTTTCCTGCACCCCTAACCAGTACACAACAGGACAGTGGTGTATACCGCCTACCTAATTACCATACAAATGCAGAAACAGAAATAAATAAATGAAGAAATGTGGAAATAAATCAATAAATACATGAAAAAATGTGGAAATAAATGAATAAATAAATGTAGAAATGTGGAAATAAATGAATGAATAAATGTAGAAATGTGGAAATAAATGAATGAATAAATGCACATATCAATTTATTTATTTACCTATACAATTATTTATGTATTTATTTATTTATATTTATTTATTCATTTATATGTGCATTATATATATATATATATATATATATATATATATATATATATATATATAATTATTTTTTTTCTAATTAGACATTTTGCCCAAATTGTGCAGCCCTAAGTAAGGTCCAGTAAGGAGTGAAACTCAAAACTGTAACTTACCTGGTGAATTGTAGGCGGACAGCTTATTCACCACCACCGGCTCGGTAGCTACAGGCAGAAACCTGCTGTTGGTGTTTTTAGCAGCAGGTTTCGGTGGTGGACTGGGCGACTGTGAGGCTGGTATCGTGTACCTCACGGGACGTAGTCCAGTGGTCCAGAGAGGTAGTTGTGGGAGGAAAAAGTTCCTCATCTTTAGTAAAGTCCCTCAAAAGTTGTGGAGTTGAATAACCCAGGTGTGCTAGTGAAGTAGGAGTCACACCTTCTGATTGGAATACTGAGAGACGATTCCTCGTGTGGCCTGATGATGTCACCACTATAAGCTAGCTGAAGTTCCGGCGATGATGTCACGAGTTCCGAAACAGAGACTCAGTGCACAGTTCAATGTGTTTAAATAATGCTAGCACAACATTAGCGCCATTATTGTCTGCCTGTATAAAACTCTGTCTGTGCATGTGGTTATTATTAATGAATCTAGCTTTTAAAGACAAAACCCCTCCCTCACAAGTGTGAAGACACCCGGCCAAGGCCCCCAGAACTGGTTTTAACTGATTCGTTACCAATACTTGTTTGTGTAAAATTGTATCAAGTATATGTTCTCTTGCTAGCATTGCTTAACCCAAATTAGTGTCGTTGCTATGACAATATGGTTATCTACTTGCCCAGCTGCGGCCGAAAAGTTACTTTGAGAATTGAATAGAATAGTTATCAGCTTGGTGGCTTCGGCCGGCTGCCTTCTCACCTGTTACATTAGTATAACCCTCAGTACCCCTTACACAAACACAATGAGCCTATTTACTGGAAAAAAAAAAAACTTCTGCTACTACTACTAGTCACAACATCTCTGATCGTTATTAGAAAACATGGAGCACACATTTTATTAAGGCAATTCAATGTTATACCCTTGACTGACTCCCTCACCTCTCTGTCACAAGGAGTTTTACTGGCAGGCCCTGTTTTGTTCGTAGCTGCTAATCATTAATACACACACATTATTCTAAGTATAAAATCCTGTTAACTAAATACTGATTAAGTAATTATTTAGCAAATTGTTATTGAAATATTGGTTATTTAACAATTGTCATTAATAAAATAATAATTTATAATCTATTTCCTAGGCCTCATGCATTTGGTTTGATACGGTTCTCAGACCCTCTAATGCTCTACTGACTGACCCGTCTGGGTTAGTTTTGTTTGGAATAAAAAGTACAATAACTATCCCCACCAACTCCCAATGTATTTTTGCTTGTGTGTGTTTGGAAAAATATAACATTTATGCTTTTGATTAATAGCTGTTGATAAACCGAGGTCACTATCATTTTTAGTCACCTGCTAATCTTGTGAGGTTGTGTGTTGTATTGAAAAATACAGAATATTCAGGGTCCAGATTGATTTTAATAAAAATGTTAATAGTTCAGTTTAATGTCATTGGCATTGTACCTTGTGTAACCCAGGGTTCAAATTCAAATTATTTTCATTCAGTAATGCCTTAATAAAGACCTGCAGCTTTAAGCTTTTTTCTGTTCTTTATTTTATATTGCTTTTGGTCCAAGCACCTGCTTTTTAGTTTTGTATGCAGTTGCCCTGTGTGAACTGCATTCTTGTAAAATGCAGAAAAGTGATTTTATTGTTAATAAATTGCTATATTGATCAGTCTTTATTTAAGCAGTTTTTAATTAAAACAATTCATTTGTTTATTAGTGCATTTCTGTTGACCTATATAACAAACACTTCGAAGTTTGTTAATCTAATTTTAACACATTTTTGTTGGTAAGTCTAGCATTTATTTTAAATTACCTCTACTAAATATATTAAGTTCCAACTTAAAAATATTGGATAATGATAAAATAATAATAAACTCTCTGTTGAGGTGATTCAATAAGAGATAATGTGAATGTTTTCAAATTCTATTCATTAGGAACCCCTCTGGGTACCCCAACTTGATGTATATAAGTGAGAGGTCCCTGCTAATGTCAAAACTCACCAGCAGATCTCCTAGCATGAGAGTGAATGTTGGAAGTGTAATTAGAGTGAATTTGCCCAATTAGAGATAATGTGCATGTGCCTTTAGACTGTTCTGTTCGTCTAACCACCAGCACATTGTTACCGCAATAATAATACAGACCTGCTCTTGCCCATTCCCTCACAGAATCTGAATCAGTTTAAGTTTAATTAATTTAACCTTTTTTCTACTGAGAGCTCTTCTTAAGATGGTGTCCATTTATGTAAAAGAATGTAACGTTTCATAGAGAGTTTTATAAACGTCAAGACATTTGGTCTTACTGTGAACTACAGATAAACAGAAGTAACACTGTTCTGCATATTCAAGAGCTTCCTCTGCTTTAAAGGCATTTAATAAAGTAAGTGGTGGTATGATGTGTTTAATACACTGCTGCTGGATATACATGATTAATTTAGGCTCCATAGGGGGCTAAAGGATTTTAACAGGTAAACTCGGTAAATGACTGTTTATTAGCCGATCAGCTGGATCAGGTGGAAAACACTATTTTAGGGCAGAGATCAGGGTTAAGAAACTGCTTTTAACTACAAACAAAGTACTGTACTAAATCCTGGCTATCCTCTACATGCAGCTTCTAGATAACTAGTTAGCTAAATTAATTTTCGTTCATTATAGCTCACAGTAAGTCCTGTAATCCTAAATTAATAAACACAGTTTGAAAATGTAATAGTGATTAGCTGATCAGGTACAGGTCAAGTTGAACATTACATATATAGTTTATTTTTTTCTTTAACCTTGACTCCCTATCTAGCTAATTCCAAAGTTAAGCTAACTCACTAACACAGCTGCAGTTTATTAATCACAGTGGGTTTAAACTGTGTGCTGATTCAGAGACGTGTATTTTTAACCAGCTATCAGAAACATATCATCACAGTTTACATGGTTAGATACCATTACCTTTCTTTTAGAAAAATCTCCGTATATCCAGATCTGTTTTTAAATCAGCTGAAGCTGCTGCAGCCCGATCCCGCTGCTAAATCTCACAGCGAGGGGGCGGGGCTTCCCCCACCAGCAAACTGCCTCTCCTCCGTGCGCCGCAAAACAAGCAACCTGATTGGCTGTTTCTATTGAGAGGCGGGACTAATATCTGAACCGGCTCCGTGATTGGTCCGGTCTGTCTCCTCATTAATAGTACTACTGAGCTGAGCGAAACGATATCATTTTTGGGGGGGGGGGACAAATCCACCTGTTTCTAATATTGTATCTAATATCCCCCCGGTTCCTACGCCAATGGACGCCGCAAAACTGAACCAACTCCAGATCACGGAGCGAGTTTCTCCGTTTTGGGCACAAGCTCCGCCGTCATGTTGTGTGTGTGTGTTGTGTGGGGTGCGCGCGCGAGGGAGGGAGAGAGGGGCGGGGGTGCGCGCGGGAGGGAGGGAGAGAGGGGCGGAGGTGCGCGCGGGAGGGAGGGAAAGAGGGGCGGGGGTGCGCCCGGGAGAGAGGGGCGGGGCTGCGCGCGGGAGAGAGGGGCGGGGTGAGCGCGGGAGAGTGGGGCGGGGCTGCGCGCGGGAGAGAGGGGCGGGGCTAAGCTCAGTCTGAACTACAAGAGCCCACGGGGGAGCGTCGGTGGTAAAATTAAAACTCAGAGAAAATCGATTTTCATAAAAACACATCGTCCTTAACTGTGAATTCGAATGAATCGATAAAATCGATCAATCGCCCAGCTCTAGTATGCAGTTATAAGTGTTGCTTCATTAACAAATGTATAATGTTCACTAGACATACTTTAAAAGTACAGCTTACCTGAAAAACAGCAGTTCCTTGTTCAGGCTTTCTTCCCTTTTTCCCTTCAGTTTGTCCATCCAGCCAAGTTGGCGCCTAAAATGGAGCTGTTAAAATATCCATGCGCCGTGACTGGAACTACTTGATCAATGTATTTGTTTGTAACTAGAAATAATTACTCAGATGAAAATAATTACTCATCAGAGAACTAAATAATTAATATTTTTAACAATACAAATTTCCCACACCAAAAAAACGAAAGCTTTGTTTTTTGCTCTATATTATTAGGCGAAGGGACTTTACTGTGTGACTTGGCTGCTGAATAAGTCTTTAGCCCACCAAAGAAAAAAAAAAGTAAAACATTCAGTCATACAGGTTTTTTTTTTTTTTACTCAAAGGTGTCAAATTGCTTTTGTACTGTAGCTGTGATTTACATAGGTGCATTCTGGAAAACAGCAGTGTTAGGACCACTTCTGGCCCAAATAAGTTTAGATTTGGTTTGCCGACAAGGAGACAGATCTGTAACAGGCTCAGCTATTATAAGTCAATTCTGTATTGAATCCGGGCCAAAAACAAAAAACGGCAGTATCTGTTATGCGGGTTTGCTGGAGGAAAACCAGATCTGGATCGGAGTCGTCTGCTATCAGGGAAAGTTTACTAAAAAGAAAGGATTGATTGAAAATTCAGTTCACTTATTTACTCTATGTAACATTTAAGTCTTGAAAACGAGTTGAAGTTACTTACATTTATCTGAAATTAAATTTACTTAAAAAAAAAAGCAAATGCAGAATTGAAAAAATTGAAATAAAATTATAAAAAAAAAAAAAAAAAACATATCAACGCTGATCTACGTTGATTCAACGTTGCCATTTAAGCTCTTCAGGTCTTATCAGGGTCTTTAAGGAAAACAAATTAACTAAAAACTGAAAAAAGTAATTTTAATATTATAAAAAAAAAATGTCTAAATGTTTATTTAAAAAAAAACTAACAAAATCATATATAGTTGATTTTAGGAAAAAAACATGTATTGATTTGCAGATTACAACTGGTAATTAGCAATGGAAATAAACTAAGCTTTACATTTTACATTTCCACAGCCTTTGTCTGTAGTAAAGCAGTGCTGGAACAGATGGTGTTACTGTTGTAACTCTCTACTGCAGCATTTACACACTTACACACAGCTCATTCACACTTTCATCATAAAAACTGATGAAAGTGATGACAGTTTCTGTGTTTTTCACACAGAAACACAAATAACTCAAAGTATATATATTTTTAGAGAGATTACAAATTAAGCCAAAGAGCAGTGAGTACTGTTTCCCACACCTTTAAAAGAAATCTATTGGAAACTGGTGAAAACAGGTAGAGGACAAGGTCTGGCTGACCCACATGGCAACGTTTTAGCTCAGCTTTAAATTAGACTAAGTCTCAGTTTTGGCAGTAAAAAGGGGGCTTACAGGTCTGACAGGGGAAGTGTTGTAATAAAGTCATTGCTAAGACGAGAAAATAAGAAAACGCAGCATACATCACAAGCGTCTTTGAGAATTATAGAAGCACTATATAAATAAAATGTATAATTATTATTATTATTATTATTATTATTATTATTATAATTATTACTGCTACTGGACTACTAAAAAATAAGTGTTCTAAAACGTTTGACCAGTTTTGGACATTATACAACAGTTAGTTCCGACCTCACAATCTGATTGGTTGAGAAGTGATCTAGCCGTGATGATATTTCATGATAACATCACGGCCTTCTCACACTAAACTTGTATCTCTCCGCCGACGCGTTGCCGAGTAACGGCGTATATACACAGGACACCCGCAGCAGCGTTAGCACAGACTAGCGCTCAGCCGCGGCATGCTCGCCCGCAGCGCAGGCTCGTCTTTCGTGGAAAAAAGGGAACGAAAATTGTTCAGTTAATACCGTTAATACAGTTAATACCGACAACTAAAATTGTGAACTTTGAACGTGAACTGTTCACTTTGAGCATGTATGAACTGAACTTGATGCAGTTTAGTAAAACAAAAGAGTGTAGTAAATGTCACTCAGGTTTGTGGATGGTGGAGTGGGTGGATGCCAGTGTTAAAGGATGCCTCTGTGTCTATGTTACCTTCTGGCTCTCTCCATGAAAGTGTAGAGTAATTTCTGCTGTAGACTCCGATGCTACGTCACCTAATTACCTGTCCAATCAGCTGCCCGCTTCTGCCTTTAAATAACAAACACGCATTCAGTACCTTTGCTACCTTTTAGATGCTGTTGGCTTGTCATGGATGTGCAGCCGACAAATCTGCAGCAACTGCATGATGCTACACAGTGGCGCAAAAAGGGGGTATGCAGCCTATGCTGTGTTTATTATTTATCAGAAACCCTGAAAAAAAAGGTGTATGTTGTTCACTTTTTCTGCTTTCGAAAAAAGAGCAGAAAAAAAACAATGAAAGCTTAGTGTTGCCACCATGACTATAAATAATGGCCTGGAGCAATATATATAGCAATAAATATACAGCAGTTATTTAATTGTATATTTCGCACTTTACACCCTACGTTGCAGAGGAAAAAGTGTGAGGTGAGAGTGGATAATAGTCATGTAAAAAAATTAATTGCAACAGATTTTTTTGCTTTTTTTGTACATAAAGCCATTTGAAGTATATACTGAACATGGAACACAAGAAAAATGTGGGAGATGGTTCCTTTAAAATAATTAAACCCAAAAACATCACAACAGATGTGCATTGTCGCAGTATGTTGCAAGGCCTATTCCGTGTGAGAGTAAATAATACGCTTACACTGTGTTTTACAGCTATTGCTTCCTTTCACAGCAGCTAAATGTTTTTTTTTTAAGTGTGCTTTGTACTTAAAGATTGACAAGATAAACAAATTTGTATATGTTACAGCATAAATCACACTTACAGTGAGCTGATGGCACATCTGTTCCCAGAACAGCTGTTCAGAACCCTAATGATTTTCCAGCCTTAGTCATTTTGTTTTCACGCTCTTTTTTCTGAAAACAAACCATAAAAGTGTTGTTATGTAGGAGCCACAGCAAATGTGTAGAAGAAAGTTACACTTTTTGGCCTAAATGCATTTAAAAAAATGTACTGCACTCCACTCTGAACACACCATCTCCAATGTGAAACATGGTGGTGGCAGCATCATGCTGTTAGGATGCTTGCTAGGAACAGGGAAGCTGGTTAGAGTTGTTGGGAAGATGGATGGGTAATCCTGGAAGAAACCCTATTAAGAGGCTGCAAAAGACTTGAGCCTGGGAAGAAGACAGAACTTCCAGCAAGACGATGACCCTAAACATACAGCCAGAGCTACAGTTTGGATTAAAGAATATGCATGTGTTTGTATGGTCTAGTCAAAATCATGAACTAAATCTTATTGAGCTTCTGTGGAAAACGTGAAAATTGCTGTTCACTGACACTCTTCAGCAAACATTGCTGAGCTTGAGCTGTTTTACAAAGAAGAATGAGCAAAAACATCTCAGTTTTTAGATGCGCAAAGCTGGTAGAGACAAACCCCAAAAGACTTGCAGCTGTAATAGGCTCTTTTCATGCGGCCGCCATATTTAATTGAAAGTAAGGCTGTGATGGGAGGAAGTAAACATAAGTCCACACTCATCAATGGTGGATCACATGTCTTCAGTTATTACCACGTTTTACCATGAACGATATAAAAAATGGGCTTAAGAGGGATGTTTATTACCAAGAGCAGTTTGTTGAAAGGATAAAGTAACTGCATAGAGGGGTACATTACTAATATCGAAGAAGTGTTAAGGTTTTAGCCAACATTAGCTAACCTCGCTAATTCTAGCTAGCTAGCTGGTGCTGGCCTGACTCTCCAAGCCCAGTAAGCAGTGCTGCTAATGCTGCTAGCTGCTAGCACTGTTCACTGGGCTTGGAGAGTCAGGCTAGCAGCTTTAGCAGCACTGCTGACAGGGCTCTTACAGAATCAGTCTAGCAGCATTAGCACAGCACTGTTCACTGGGCTTGGAGAGTCATGCTAGCACCAGCTAGCTAGCTAGCATTAGCAAGGTTAGCTAATGTTGGCTAAAACCTTAACACTTCTTCAATATTACTGATCTACCCCTCTATGCAGTTGCTGTATCCTTTTAACAAAACTGCTCTTGGTAATAAACATCCCTCTTCAGCCTATTGTTCTACATCGTTCATGGTAAAATGTGGTAATAGCTGAAGATATGTGGTCCACACCATTGTTGAGTGTTGACTTAAGTTTACTTTCTCCCATCACAGCTTCACTTTCAAATCAGCTGCATAAAAAGGGCCTATTACAGTGAAAGATGGCTCTACTATTGACTGAAGGGGCTGAATACAAATACATACCACACTTTCCAGATTTTTATTTACTAAACATTTTGAAAGCCATGTATTATATAGTTTTTTTTCTCTATACCAGGGGTGTCCAAACTATGGCCCTGTTAAGCAGGTTTTTATAATGTGAGATTCAAAGTTTGAACGCTAGGTGTCAGAAACGGTCCAAAGAGTCTAAAAGCGGAGAGAGTGTGCATTTCTAGCGCAGAAAAACGGGCCAAAGAGTCTAAAAGCAGATAGGGTGCGCATTTCTAGCACAGAAATACGGGCTAAAGAGTCTAAAAGCGGAGAGAGTGTGCATTTCTAGCTCAGAAAAACGGGCTAAAGAGTCTAAAAGCGGATAGGGTGCGCATTTCTAGCGCAGAAAAAACGGCTAAAGAGTCTAAAAGCGGAGAGGGTGCGCATTTCTAGCGCAGAAAAACGGGCTAAAGAGTCTAAAAGTTGCCGTGATTAAGGAGTTTAATATTAAGAGACATCATGAAATTAAACATCAATTTGAAAAATCTTAGTTTACACAACACTGTCAAAGATACAGATAGTAAGTCAAGTAAAATGGTGTGTAAATAAAATAATCAGGAAAAAAGTATTATTTAAAGTGGTAAATTTCATTATTTGTTTTATTACGGAGTGTGGCCCGTGACAAATATATTTCTCCTTCTGGCCCCCAACAAAAAAAAAGTTGGACACCCCTGCTCTACACAATAACTTGCTACTTTGTGATGGTCTATCACATAAAATCCCAATAAAATGCACTTAAATTTGTTGGTGTAATGTAAAAAATGTGGAAAAGTATTAATACTTTTTTCACTGTACTTTAGTAGTAGGGTACACACACAGAAGCAATTGTATGTTCTATATTTAGTAACCATAAAAAAGGCTTTTTAATAGAACCACAACTTGATGAAGTTATGTTCGATGCATTATTTATCCATGAACATGTCTATTCTGGGGATAACTCACCCTCTGAGTGTCTCATGGCGAGCAGATGGAGTTTAACCTTTTCTCCAAGTACCTTGAGAATCCACTTTCAATTAGTTGGCTTGTTACACAAGGCACTAACCTTTTCACAGATTCATTCAGTGTGTAAGATTTGGCTAACGCCGCGCCATCGCTCGATGGTGACACCAGCAGGACTAATGGCAAAAAATAGAGATAAATTAGAAGAAACCCAAAGTCAGACACTTCCCGTGCGAATGTCCCCCCCGCCGTACGTCAATGATGCAGCTGACCATGCCGTGACATAATAGACTTTTGCAGAGGATTTAGCTTCAAAGGCCACAATTCGGCCTTTAAATCAAAAGAAAGGGCAAAAAATTATAGATTGACGGCCTTAAGCGCACGCAAAGTGTTCAAAAATGCTGCAAAATACTTTGAAGTAAAACGAATTTCGTTCAAATGTAATCTGCACATCAACTGTGCTCAGCTTGTGAGATTAAGGCCCATTTAATTACTGATAAATCAGATACCAGCAGGCAAGAGACAGGACAAAGAATATGGACCGATTTGTCCTTAAAAAGCATCGAAAAAATATCTAAATATCTAAATTCATCTCCTATTCACCACTGTTAAGTGTGATTTTCCCTCCAAGGTCTTCAGAACAAAAAAATATATATATTTTAATAATAATAAAAGACACACCGTACTGTGAAAAGTCAGAGACCAGCCTTCATTTAATTCTCTGCCAGTCTAAAGAAAATTTCCTAGAAGCATTTTCTTAGAATATTAGACATAACACACATGCCTGTTCAAGTAAAAGAAGTGAAAATCTGTAATTCCCAAAACTGGAACCCCAAGAAATGAGACTCTAATTCAGATCAGATAAAACTGATAAAAAGTGGTTCATTTAAATGTTTTTTCTATTTGTCTTTGACACTGTCAATCATCTTCACTGTAAGTAGATAACAGTATCAAACCAAAGTTAAACAATCTCAACTTTGTCTTGTCAAAAGTTCTCCTAACTCACATTTTTTGCTGTTTCTTTTGATGCAGTTGAGTCTAAAAAAAGACCGTGGACCGTGTTTGCTACACTGTATATATTTGGTCCGCTTATTTTTTCTGCAGGAAGGCGGAGTTGGACGTCCAGTGCTTCCAGCTCCGCCCACTTTGTCAGCATCATACAGTCCAGCCCCGCCCACTTTGTCAGCATTATGTCTTAGCTCCGCCTCTGAACGGAAGTAAACAATGTACAGGGCAGTTAGCGGACTTTAAATATAATGTGCCACGTCGTCCGGCTTTAATACTGTGTATACACTACAAGCTTGCAAGACTAACAAGGCGTGGCGTGGACAAAGTGGGTGGGACTGGACGCGCTGGACGTCTAACTCCGCCTTCCCGCAGGCTGCAGTCAGTAGTAGAGGGTGAGAAACGCCTGCTCAGCTTCCTGTAATTGGGCCGAAATTGCAGGCAAACCAGACCATGGTTCAGAAGATCCGGACCGAGACCACCTCTCTTGGTCGGACCAAAATCTGGTCCTTTGGTCCGGACCGTGGTTCGCGGCCCCTTTCACACCTGCTACTAAGACTAAAGTCCGGACCAAACGAGGCAGGTGTGATAGCACCCTAAGTCTGTGTCTTCTTCCGTCATTCCTTTTTATTTCTTATTATTCCCCTATAAAGATTAGTACTCCTCCTATAACAAAGAAGCAGGTCCTACTATTCTCAGACTCCTGACTACATGTAGAGTTGTTATGGTGCTGCTGGAGGTCAAAATGAAGATCTCTATTCTCTTGATAAACAGGCTGTTAGATAGAGAGATTGTGCTATAGATCGTTTATCCATGTACATATCTTTGTCCAAGAAGAGAAAAGGATTAATGTACCCAAAGTGATTTTTATATAGTTAAATGTCACAGCTCAAAAGTGGCACAGTTGTCTAACTGCCTGTCCATCAAATGTGAGGAGATCACACATACAAATCCAAGCAAAAATATGGCTTGACTTAGGGCATGTCAGTGTGGCTTTGCCAGAGGTGGAAAAGAACTGAAAAAATGTAATTAAGTAAAAGTAGTAAAAATTTACATGTTTTTAACATTTAGCAGATTGTTTAATTTTCCCAATAAAAACTTAGGGAATTATCATTAAAAACATGAAAGATGGGTAGCATAACTCGACAGAACACCGGTTCTGTTTATGTGAGTATTTACTGTCTGTAGTGGAGATTTAAAAGTCGTGGGGTTTTAGAGCAGGTAGGTGTGTGTGTGTGTGTGTGAGGGCGGGGGTGTATCTGTAGGTGTTCGCTGCAGCAGCACAGCGGAGTGGGGGGGAGGAGGTTGTTAGTGTGGATGTGAGCGTCAGACATGTGGACTGAGCATTTATGAAAATACGGAACAAATCGCGTCCCGTATTGGTTTAATTTTTTTTCCCCATCATTTTATTTTTTTCTTAGTAACGGGGAGTTTTCCAATGTAGCAAAGTGAAATTACCTATTTTAAAACTACTTTAAAAATTACAAATTACTCATAAAATCTACTCAATTACAGTAACGTGAGTAAATGTAATTCGTTACTTTCCACCTCAGGTCTTTGCTATCGTAATGACGGGAAAAGTACATCTTGAGTAGCTCAAAACGCTGAAAAGGTATGTACTAATTCTCTTTTTGAAATCATGGGTGTATTTTGGGCATAATGAGCTCATAATAATCAGTCTGTCACTGTTGCCATTCTCTTTAAAAGCCAGGTGTGCTCAGACTTTGGCACATTGCTATTTTAATGGTTCAGCTACCTGGACTCATTCATGCTGTAAAAGTGTGTGAGCAGGTCATTTAATTAATATAACAATTACCTGTATTTTGTGTTGATGTAGAATAATGCTATTTTATTTTGCATTGCTGATGTAAAAGTTTAAAGAGGCATGTGTTTGTGCACCACTGCATGTTCATGCGTGCATAACAAAAAGGGTCACAAAATATACACAAGTGCTGCTGCTATTTAAACGATGCAGGTGCAAGACATGAAAAAATCTACTTTTGGTGGGGTGTAAGATAGCAATGAACATTGCTATGTGCATTGTGCATAGAGGGGAGGTTCAAAACACTTTTCCTCACTGCTGGACTGAAATCTCCAAAAAGGCACCTTTACAGAAGAAGGAAAACTCTTGCTAAAACTGCTGTTGTTCTCAAAACACTTCAACATCATTAAATGTGTTTTCTCATCAATAAATGAATTATGTAAATGTAAGAAGCAAAAATTATGTCAAAATGTGTGACTGAGTTCTGGGCAAATCCTTTGACCATCTTTTGAAAAGAGAGGAACAAAAAAATATGAATAAATACACAAACTCAAGCTAAATACTTCAACATATGCTATTACAATAAGTTGTTGAGCTTTGTGCACAAGCTCGAGCTAATTCTATTTAACAGTGTGCTGTAAAGTACATAAAAGCCCACATAATCATGTGGATTTGCAGTTCATATAAAAAAAATATAAAAGAATGTAATACAATTAGATATACTCTGCCAATGCTTTCAGATTTTCTTATTTTCCTAACATGATTGTCCATTTACCGTATTTTTCGGACTATAAGGCGCACTTAAAAACTTTTAATTTTCACAAAAATTGACAGTGCGTCTTATAATACGGTGCGCCTTTTGTATGGATTTTACCCGTCAGGTTGTAAGGAGCAGTAAACACACACTCCGTGCAGCGTTATAGAGAGTTTCAGTGCTATACAGAGTCCAGAGCCGTGCAGCTCCGAGGCTGAGCAGCAATAGCATTAGCTAGATGCTAACCGCTAAGCTAGCTAGCTTATTCACTGAGATCAGTATTATCTAAATTTTACTCGTCAGGTTGTAAGGAGCAGTAAACACACACTCCGTGCAGCGTTATAGAGAGTTTCAGTGCTATACAGAGTCCAGAGCCGTGCAGCTCCGTGGCTGGAGCAGCAATAGCATTAGCTAGATGCTAACCGCTAAGCTAGCTAACTTTTTCACTGTTCAGAGATCAGTATTATCTAAATTTAGTACTTTTAATACTGCTAATCGCTAAGCGTTCCCTGTTCAGAAGTGAGTTATCGGCCTGTAAGTCTGTGCTGCTTTGCCTGGCTAGCATTAGCTAGATGCTAAGCACTAACTCTCTCAGAGGTGAGTTTTATCAGCCTGTAATCTGCTTGTTTACCGTGTTAAAACAAGCTACGGGGGACGAATCGCTAGTTAATATCTCACTGTCTTACCAGAACACGCAGGATTACTCAGTGTAACGCTGTCGTTTAAGTTTGGGTTAACTTTACTAGTTTAGGGGACTAGCTAGCGTGCTAGCGGATAGCTATGCTAACGCTGGTGCAGCAAGCCTTAGTGGACATCTGGAAATCTAAGCTTACTGTAAATAAACTGAAGCACGTTACTCACCCAAATAAACAGTTTTCAGGAGAGGAATCTGTGTAGATTAATATCCAGCACTCGTTTGACTTTGAAAGAGCTAGATTTGTATACTGAGACGCTCCACCGGCAAGACACCCCCCCCCCCCCCCCCGCCATGGCGCCACCCCTGTTCACTTTGATATAGGCACCCTTTCTAGTGTCACTTAATGCGCCTTATAATGCGATGCGCCCTATGTATGGAAAAATACCAGAAAATAGGCGTTCTTTGATGGTGCGTCTTATAATACGGTGCGCCTTATAGTCCGAAAAATACGGTAACAGTAAAAATGTGTCTTAAATAGTTACAGTACATAAACAATTGGTGACAAATTAATATATGGGGTATAGCAGACTTGGAAGGTTTTCTTTTCCCTTGGGAAATACTCAACTATCTCTGAACTAGTACTTTTCATAGAAATAGAACATTCAAGAGCATTCAACAACATATCTTTTCTGTCACATGAAAACCTTTTATCTCAGAAATTGCAAGTTTACAGGAGGAGGAACAAACTTACTATGCTAAAAGATTATATTCCATGTAATTGTGGAACAATTTTATAGGCCGTAACTAAGTTACTACTCTGGTTGCTAACAACGTGGAATACACTGATAGTGCCACACCTGCATACATTCATAGCGACGACACACATAGGATGCAAAGCAACAGAAGGTAGTCTCTCATAGGCTCTACTCAAGGTCTTCCAGATACCATCATACCTGTCAAGTCTCCCGTTTTGGCCGGGAAACTACCGTATTTTACTCCTCTTTCCCGCCGTCCTCCCGTATTAGTATTTTCCCGTAAATTTCCCGTATTATACTAAATAAAAAAATATATAGGCCACAGGCGACAATGCACTGTGTGTCTCTTAACCAATCGTGTTGCCGGTTCAAGGAGAACGTCCCGCCTTTCAGAAGAAACAGCCAATCAGCTTGCTGGTTTTGCGGAGCGCAGTTTAGTGTGGGGGAAGCCCCGCCCCTCCCCTCGCTGTGAGTTCAGGCAGCTAGTCGGAGCAGCTGTCGTTAAAAAATAATCTGGATATACGGAGATTTTTCTAAAAGAAAGGTAAGTAACCATGTAAACTGTGATGAGATTGTTTCTGATAGCTGGTTAAAAAGACTCTTCTCTGAATCAAAACATAAATTAAACCCATTGTGTGTTAAAATCCAGCTTGTGACTCAGTTATCTTAACTTTAGAATTAGCTAGATAGATATTCAGGGTTTGAGAAAAATCTACATATATATAATGCCCTGCCCTGATGTGCCTGATCAGCCAAAACCTATAATTTCCAAACTCTATTAGTTCAGGGCTAGTTTTAGGGTTTGTTAGAATTTGTTTAAATCTCAAGTATTGTGGTGTAATGTATTATTTAGAAGGGGTAGAAGAGATGGTTGAGCTGGAGAGAGAGAAAATGTGGAGAGGGCTGAAATTAACTGAACTGATCAGGAGTGGACTGAACGATAGAAAGAAGTATTAATGAAAGATTATTAATTGTGTAGGCCCCTTAGGACTATTATTTACTTATGGAATATATCTGATCCATGTCCTTTTTGTAAATGTGTGCACCCTTCAATTTCAATTTTAAATCTATTAAATATATATATATATATATATATATATATACATATTAATTTTTAGCCCTCGGTTGGGCTGTTGGGGCGGCGGAAAAAAATCCCTTATTTTTAAGTCCAAAACTTGACAGGTATGGATACCATAGAAGCTCTTGGACCTCTGGCAGAGCTCATGAGTCAGTTTCTCAAGAGGAAGGAGAGATATCAACTGAGAGCCATTAGGTCAATGATGGGGCTTGTTTGGTAGACCAAAACAACAAAATATACTTTTTTGTTATAAAAACCAACAAAGTAAAAACTTGTCTCAACTGGGCATCGGAAATGTCATCCAACTGGGCATTCAGCAAATACAGTGTGGGGCACATAGAAATTTTTACACTGAAAATGTCCTCAATAACCAGATGCACTTCCCTCCAGAATGGTCTCATTTTATTACAGGTCCAAAAAGAGTGAATAAATGTACCTCTCTGTGTCTGGCATTTGAAGCATAGGTCCGCTCTCTGGGTATATCCTTTGTAATCAAACTGGTGTTAAATAGATTCTATGCATGACCTTAAAATTAAGATCATGCACATTAATTGAAGTGCACTTGGGGTAAAAATTCCCATAAGTTTTGATTTAAGTCCATTTCCAAATCTTTCTCCCAAATAGCCTTTAAGTTTGTCAAAGAAGATGGGGATTTATTAGACAACATAATGTATAACCCTTAAAATCAGGCCTTTAAAAGTAAAACGTTTTCCATCTCTGTCATCTCGACCCGAAACTCCCCCCATTTCCTTATTAGACTTAAAGCAATGTCTAATTTGGAGATATCTGTAAAAATCTGATCTCGATAGACTATACCTCTCCAGAATGACAACAGCATCCCATCTAAAAACAGACAAGAAATATGCGTGATTCCTCGTTCAAACCATACAAGGAATCCTGTCTTATGCAACTGAGAGGGAAAGTCTGGGTTGAGTGTGAATGGTGAAGACACAGAGACAAATATGTATTTTTAAATACTTTAACATCTTTCCAAGTCAGCAGGGTGTTGGTTATAGCAAAATAATCAGATACATCAACTTTTCCACATTATGAATAAAAAGTAAATGAGATAATTAAAGAGGGAAGCATGTCATTGGCTCCATTTTACACCAGCTAATGATGTGTTTAACCTGAGCTGACCAATAGTACAGTTGCATGTTTGGTATGCCAGCACCCCCTATTTCTTTAGGTTTCATTAAGTTAGTCTAGGTTTTTTATTGTTACAGATGAACTTTGAAAAGTATCTTAATTGTAGTAGTCTTAATTTCATTCACCAGGGGCAAATATTTTTTTAGAAAAAAGATGAATTAGTTTTGGTGTCACAAAAAATCCCAAATAATTAAATCCATCAAAGATCAAATGAAATGGGAAGCCATCCCCCAAAAAGTAGCCAAGGATTGAGGGGAGCAAATGGGGACATAGAACTACTAAGTTAGTTTTAACCTTAGTGCTGTCTCAACTTACCAATTTTGTCAAAACTCACTTTACTGGAAGCTTCCCTCCACCTTTGGGGCTTGTTCTGTAAGTGTGCCGCTGTGACTCCAAACTGTAAACATCTTTCTCGTTCATCCTTTTAACTCGTCCAGCCAGACCCTACGATGTCTTTTTACTAAAGAAAATGACAAAAAAGTAATGCACAGAAACTTGGATAAGTAACTTTAATCTGATTAATGGATTGACAATAGTAACATGTTAGACTACTTGTTACTAAAAAAAGAATTGGTCAGATTAGGGATTACTAAGGACGCGTTACTGACATCACTGCTTGGAGATACATTAAAACATCATTTTTAGTTTTGCACAACTTATTTTGTCTGACACTAATAATATGCAACATCATCTCGCTGCTGTCTTGTATCTCAACATTTAATTATGCATTTTGAGTCTTCTTTGGCCATTAACTAACCATTTTTTGTAACTTTTGAACTAATTGCACTTTGAAAGCTAAATATACCCATCTCTGATTCACAAATCTAACATTTACAAGTGATGTAAGGGCAAAAATGTCCTCAGTTTGGTGATTAAGCAGCATCCTATTTTAATTAAAGAGCAGGGGTATGCTGTGATGTATATTTCAGCGCTAATTAGCATAGCTTCCCCGGGGAAGGAAGTGATTAGATGTATAAAGCGTCATGGATGGAGGATGTGCACTGAACTCCAGCTCGAAGGCGGTTTGAAGGCATTTTTTAAAGCTTATCAGCAGTAGCCAAATGCCCCTAAAACACACACACACACACAAACACACAAACTCTCAAACTTCACAGTAAATGTCAACTGCATGAAAATGCCTCTTGGAGAGACTGGAAGCTGACAAGTTACTGACATGTAAAGATGATTGTCTCATTAGATTCTAGTCATTTTCTGGACGTGATTTGCACACTCATTAGCAAAGCAGAGTTTGCCATTCTTTTTTTCAACAATTACATAATGCTTCACAATGTTCTTACTAATTACCTTTGTCTTATATGCTTATATGTTGGTTGTTAATTAATTAGATTTAATGCATGTTAGCTGATGCTCTAATTTAGAGCAACTATAATTGAATCATGTTACACAGGTGAGTGTGAGAATAGAATAGTGTAGTTTTTATTGTTGCTGAGAAAACAATATTAAGAACAGAGTTAAAACAGTGAGATGCAGTTTAGCACCCTCTCTAAGGCAGCGGTAAAAACTAAAACAATAAAATAAGTCAAGATATATTAACAATATAACAATGAGATAAATCAAAACAATATATCTTAATATTCCCAGCTGACATTTCAATGTTGTTTCAACGTCATATGTTCAACCTTTAATAAACCATAGCTCACTAAAATTAGAAAATCCTATGATTAACAAAAACTTACAGTATAAATCTGAGTATAAAAAAGTTACCCAACACTCAGCACCAATCTGATTACTGAACATCTGATCTCAAAAACAATAAAACTAATTGAACATGAACATGGTGTTAAATTTAAAAGCAGTTACTGTAAATAGAAGTAAAACACTTTTACATTCCTCTATCCAAGCATTTTTAGAAATTTTATGGTGGTGAAACGTAAAATGTTGATTTAAAAGGCAGAAGGTTGAGGAAAAGATGTTACATTTCAACGTTAGCACAACCATTTAATTTTAAATGTTGATTCATTACTTTAGTCATATATTAACCACATTTCAACATTAAAGGTTGGTTGTGTGTCAGCTGGGATTAAAGTGGCTGTCTGTCTGTCTGTCCGTCTGCAATGGGGGGGACTGTCCATCATGGTGGATGATTGTCCATTTCTCCACTGATTATGATGAAGGGGGTTGATAGCTTTCACAGCCTGAGGGAAGAAGCTGTGTTTCAGTCTGTTTTTAGTTGTTTATAGTTATCTGAAGCTGTTTTTAGAGGGAAGGGGTGGAATCAAAAAGATGTCCAAGGTGGGAAGAGTCCATTAAAATGCCTTTTTCTGGAGTCGGCTGTTTTATATGTAAACCAAACTGTGCAGCAACAGGTCAGGAGGCTTTCGATGGTAGGTCTTTAGAAGTTCATCAGCAAGTGTTAAGGGAGGTAGAAGTGCTTGAGCTTCCTGAGGAAATAAAATCTCTGTTGTGCCTTCCCCACTAGGTGCTGGGTGTTGTAAGCCCAGGTGAGGTCAGCAGAAATATGCACCCCAAGGAATTTGAAGCTCTCCGCTCTCTAGCCTCCCACCAAAGCCAAAGTCAGTGTGTGTGGATCTTATGAAAATGGTTTTAATGGTGTTTAGAAGCAGGTTATTGCTATTTTTGCACCATACTGTCAGATGCTGGACCTCCTCTCTGTAGGCTGACTCGATGTTGCCCATGATCAGTCCCACAATGGTGGGGTCGTCAGAAAACTTGACGATGGTGTTGTATGGAGTGAATTTTGTGCCAAAGTTTTACATAAAAAAAAATAAAATCTGCTGTCAAAATAAAAAAAAATTTAAAGGACAAATTGTATGTTGGAAATTCAAAAGAGAAAAAAATATATAGCAAATACATAATTTGAAATATACTTGGTTACTTTATTATTCTTTGTAGTTATTTGAAAATTATTTCAGTTTGGATTTTTCTTTTCATGTTTTTGCAAATTTTCTGTGGATTTTTACATTTATTTTTCTGTAAAAGACTTTTGCTTCTGGAATCTTTTTCACGGGTGGGCAGGGCTTAGAAGAAGGCGTTCCCCTTGAATCTCCATTGGACAGCTAGTTTTGGACTGACTGGTTCCCTGAAGCCTCGTCTGAGACTGGCCACGCCCACCCCGCCAGTTTCAAGCATTCTTCTAAAAACATGCATTTTGTATTATGGATAGTACCTGGATATACTTTAATCAGATTCTCTTTACACTGATCCCCAGCGTGGCCACATCTCTTGTGTACCCTTGTATAAAAGGAAGTATACTTAAGAGCACTAAAAGTACTTAAAAGTACGTTATCTATTTCATATAATTTATGAAAAAACATCAAATATATTTTACTTAGCTGAGGTAAGAAAGAGGCTGGGCAAAAATGGCCTACATGGCAGAGTTCCAAGATAAAAACCACTGCTGAGCAAAAATAACATTAAGGATCGTCTCAAATTTGCCAGGAAACATCTTGAAGATCACCAAGACTTTTGGGGAAATACTCTGTGGAATAACAAAACAAACGTTTAACCTTTTAAAAGGTGTATGTCCCAGTACATCTGGCAAAAAAAATAACACAGTATTTCAGAAAAAGAACATCATGCTTACAGTGAAACATGGTGGTGGTAGTGTGATGGCCTGGGGCTGTTTTGCTGCTTCAGGACCTATAAGACTTGCTGTGATAAATGGAACCATGAAACAAACGTTGGTTCTGCAGCAGGACAATGATCCAAAACACACCAGCAAGTCCAGCTCTGAATGGCTAAAGAAAAACAAAGAGAAGACTTTGGAGTGGCTTAAGCCCTATCCAGACAGGATTAGTTTCTCAAGGGTAAGGCTTCTACTTCTACTCCGTGATAAAACTCTTGTATCTGGACTGCAATTCAAAAAACATGAGGGTGACAAAACCAGTTATTAAGTTTAGGGCGCAAATACTTTTTCACACCACTGTTTATAGAGCCATAGTGGGCAAATTACAGAGAATTGTCGTTAAAACAGCTGTAAGGTAGAGGAAAAAAGGTAAAACGTATTATAACTCAATACATTAAAACTATGTTGGTGCAACCAATTACATTTTAGAAGCTCATAAACTCAAACATAAGTTTTTTTTTTTCGTTTTTTTTTATCATTAAAACTAGGCTACAATCAGACTTATATTCAGCCGGCGCAAATTGCTGCAGGCTACAAATGGCTACACAACTATGGAAAAACATCATAAATTGACCTTTTTCCCATTTTTTTATATGATAATCGGTTTGGGCATAGAGTACAATAATGTATCCATGGTTGGCAGGTGTCAATGCCGACAACAGAGCCTTCTTTTATTACCCGAAGTGAACTGGCTTGGTTATGGCTGTACAATTTCCAATTTCTTGCACTACATTGGCGAATAGCCAATACAAAGACATTAGGAATGCAATACACTGTACATTCACAGAAGCCAAAGCCTTCACTCTAAATGTTAATACTATACTTTACTTGCTGATAGAGGCTAAGAAATGGGAGGTCTGTTCTGTAGTAGTGTTGTTTCAGTAAGTTTCTGCCTCTGGCACTCTATAGATTATACAGTGGTATGAAAAAATTTGGGCGCCACTGATCATTTTTATGATTTTCCTTTATAAATCATTGGTTGTTCGGATCAGTAATTTCAGGTAAATATATCATATAGCAGACGAACGCAGTGATATTTGAGAAGTGAAATGAAGTTTATAGGATTTACAGAAAGTGTGCAATAATTCTATAAACAAAAAATAGGTCAACATTTAATAGATCCTCCTCTAAACTCTTCCTATAGCTTCCAATGAAAGTCTGGCTTCTGGTTGGAAAATCATGAAAATGATCAGCGGTGCCCAAATATTTCATACCACTGTATGGACACTACATTTTCCCTATATATCATACAGTATATACATTCAATAGTGGCAGTTCCTCTGCAATTTTTCATACAGCTCATGTTATGTTGGTACAATGGAGGCTCTCAAGCTTTCCATTTGGCTGTCTGTCACTTTGGTTGGTTTGCTGCTTGTTGAATGTGAGAGGGATATACTCATGGATTCTATCATTATGTGAATCAATAACATGATATTAACACATCAACTCTGACATAAAAAATATATACTGTGTACAATATAGGCACAAAAGAGGCATGACCAGACTTTTAATGCTTGGTAGCTACCAGGCGATCAGACCCACTAAGAGCAAGACAGAACAGACTAGCCTCGTTTTGTTGGATTGCCACTTTTGCAGAGAATTATTAATGGAATTCCAACAACAGGGATGCTTTATATTTTGAGAAACAAGACCCAAACTTTGCTTTCACAGCCTGAAAAACTATACTTTTCACTAGTTTACTAATTTTTAGTATGAACGTGAGTTGAACATCCAGAGCAATACTGTAGTAATGCTAACAGCACTATTGCATTGTTAATGCTAATGCTAACTGTTCAGTAGTTATTTTGGGAGATGTTAGAGCACCACTGCTAACAACACAGTAGTGATGGCGGATGAGGCTCTTCTTGTCCTGCCCGCTGGTGGACTATGCAGCAAAAAAAAAAAAAAAAAGAACTCTTAACAGGTTACATTGTCAGATTTCAAGACAATATTACTAAGCATTTTAATTGTGGTATTATTATTTTGATTTTTACTCAAACTTCTATTTAATCTTCTGTTTAAGATCATTTTCACCTTATTATAAGTAATTTGAATAAAAAAAAATGAAAGGTCACACATTTCAGCTAAAATTTTTGTCTTTTGCTTAATTTAATTCTTACTTCACTCATTTTATGACTTCGCGATTGTAAAAAAAGAATACATTTCAATTTCATTGAGACCCAGTAAGTATTTTATATGTATTGGTTCTCACAGTGAACTTACACTACAAATAATGGTACCTGTAAGTGTTACCAGAATACTGGAAGACATAATTAGCAAACTTACTGACAAAGTTACTAGATTCATTAAGTGTAACTAATTATAATGCACTAGCACAGGCTATTTAATGCTTTGCTTTTGGTATTTTAGGGCTACAAGCACACATTCATATAACCATAAAATACTTTTCCATTACCTGATTTGGGTTCAACTTGTTATTTTTGAAGAATGTTGATTAAGACTTTTAACTTTTAACTGCTTTTCTCACTTTAGTGCATCAGTGCATGAATAAAAAAGCTCTTTTCACAGAGTGTTCTCAGAGTAAAGAGAGCCTGTAACTGCTTTCTCACCAAGCCGGTGATTGCATTCCTGTTTTTCATTTCATTTTCAGAATAATGTGCCTTTTGGGCCTTAAAATGTACCTCAGCTCAGTATGGAGACTATTAGAAAAAATAAAGCTGATGTCTGTAACTTTTGGGATTTAGAGCCCTCTCTGGTGAGAATGGGTAATTGCACCAAGCATGCGGAAGAATCATTTTAAACTGGGTGGGTGTGATGCGGTCTCCTTTTAGAGCGGATGAATCCGATTCCAGGTTATGTTCAGTCAGAGAGAGAGAAAGCGCACTTAGTCAGAAACTTCTCTTTAACTACGCTCTTTGGTTTTACTCTGAGTGAATGAGCTCCTGAGCTCTGAGTTTCCCCTTCTGAAGTCTCCATTGCTCCATCAGCCGCTCACGTTCAGTAAATCTGAGCCGGTGTTCTGTCGAATTGTGCTACCCTGTCAAACCGCACTACCCTAGTGTATGTTTAACTGTAAAAGTACTAAAGAAGCACCATATTAGAGCATGGCATGTTACCAGCAAAAGTCCCAGTAGATGTAGCTAGAATATTTTGGTAGCATAAATCACTTTATCATGGTTATGGCAATGGGAGGTCATAACATTTATTAATGTCATTTTAATTATTAATACTAATTTAAATTTAACGTTACACTTTTAGGCAATGACAGTGAGAACAGGTTGTTTAATGCACAGAAAAAAATCAAAACAGATTTATTATAAAAAAAAAAAACAGGATAAATAATAAAAAAAACATGTAGGTCAGCGCATGTGCAGTGCCTTTAGGAAGCACGTATCGATGGGTAGCATAACGTGTACGTGTGATGTAAGTACGTAAAGACGTGTGACGTGGCCAGAAGAACTCCCGTGAGAAGCGACCCAAACAAATATATTAGGCTTAGCAGGGATGGTCGTTCCAGCACACTGGTACCATTAAACACAATATTTTATCCCTTCTCTACTTAGAAATGATTCTGCTTTCGGTTTAGAAACAAATTATTAGGGACTGCCACTTTAAGTGTAATTGAAGTTATTAATTGCTGAATAAGCAGCAAGTGCCTTAAGTCCCTTAAAAATAAAACAGGCTGTGTAAAGTTTTTGTCATGTCACTGTTACACCCAAAGGTTACTTTCTTACAAGGGTGGGGTTAACCCAAGATGACAGAGTGGAAAGAGTACAATTGGACATGCTAAAATAATTGATATTTTTAGGGAAATAGCTAAATAAACATTTAAATGATTACAATATAAATTGTGGAAAAAAAAAAAAGGTTTATGAAAAAAAAGGTTGTCAAAAACTACACAAATTAATAGCAATGGTTGTGTGCTTATTAATTTGAGTCCTCTTTCCAAAATTTCCACCCGGGGATCAATAAAGCATCTACCTATCCATCCATCTATCCATCCATCCATCCATCCATCCATCATGGTAGAAGTTCGTCTTATGGTTTGTATGGCTTTATTTTTATACTTTCACACCAATGATCCTCCCATTCTACAGAAATGAAGGCAAATAGTTTGTGGCGCGGGGCCCCACAACAGTTAAAAAGCTTCGCAAGACAGTAGCTGAGCTCCGTGAGACAGTTAAAATGCCCGGCGAGACAGTTAATAAGCTCCGCAAGACAGTTAAAATGCCCCGCAAGACAATTAATAAGCTCCGCGAGACAGTTAATAAGCTTCACGGGAGAGGAGTTGAGTGTCGCGAGACAGCAGCAACAGAACAGGGAAAGGTTTTTGCTCTTACTGCCTCTCCCTATAAGGCTACAGAGGTGCGTGTAGTGTCGTGTTACAGTGTTTGTTGTTGTGCCGCTAAAGTATGGAGGATGAAGAAAAAGAAATCCAACTGATTTGAAAGAATCGGGAAAAAATCGAATCGTGACCCCAAGAATCGATTCTGAATCGAATTGTGGGATTCCCAAAGATTCACAGCCTTAGTTGATATAAATGTTTTGTTCTGTGAATTTAGTACAGATTTCATTCATTTATACTCTTTGGTGGAGGAGGCCTTGGAGTGCACCCAAATACAAGTAGATCTTTCACCCAGGCAGCTAACATGAACAAATGAGAGAAAATCTAGGCCTACAAGCATCTAACACTCAGCATGCTGAAGGTGTTACATGTGTTTATCTGGTTCAATGTTTTGGTGTCAAAGTCGAAGGCATTAGACTGCCTTGGAGCAAGGAAAACACGGTGATATTAACCGAAACATCCTCTTAGAAACTCAGCCGAGACACAGAAAACCCCCTCCTTTGTGTTTGCAGAAACTCGGCTTAACCATGTTTTATTAAATGTCGGATCTGTTTTTCTTTATCCCTTTGTCACTCTGTACTAACACCTTGTTTGTGCACTAAATGCTAAACTCAGAACGTCACTTGACACTGCCGCTCCAGACAGGCACAGAATAACTCTTCCTGACAGAAAATTCCCTTGAAAAACGCAGAAATGAATCAAGGAAAATATAAGTCAGATTGTGTAGAGTGAAAAACTAAATTGCAGGCGCATTATGAAATTCTTAAAAACCACATTATAACGCTGCTGTACGGAAAGGCAATACAGTTCCATTTTCTGCTGATAAATGGACACAAGGACAATGCCAAATTACTTTTCTTCTTTTTCTATCGCCTGTTAATTCCACCCTGGTCAACAGCCACTTCTGCAGTTCATCTCTGCATCTGCTCATTCAGAAAGAAATAAAAATCATTACAGAAAACACAGCCCAAGCAGATATGACTGATAAATCTTAGGATCATGTTGGTGTAATTGATATCATGTGCTTTAATGATTTTAACATGTACACACTTGATTCTGCTATTTACAATTCCATTCAAAAATAGTTGCCGTATTAGTAGTTGATAAATTTAAATTTTTCAGATTATCAAACATTAATTAAATGTGATTAATCACGTCTTTTGGAAAGTTGAGTTAATTTTCAGTATCCACTACCAGGCCTGATTACTGCCAGACATGTAGAATAAAGGTCCAGTGCTATGATCAGGAGATCACGTGTTCGAATCCTGTTCATGTAGCTTGCTATTGGTTACCAGAGACCTGAGGGAGCACAATAGGCCTTGCTCTCTCTCACTCTGGGTGGGTAGATGGCGTTCTTTCTCTCCCCACATCACTCCAAAGGGTGATGTTAATCAGTACGAGGCGTCTGTGAGCTGATGTATCAGAACCGAGTTGCTGCGCTTTCCTCAGAGCGTACTGTGATGCTACTCGGCAATGCTGCATCTGCAACAGTTAGAAAAGGGGGCGGTGGCTGACTTCACATGTATCGGAGGAGGCATGTTCTAGTCTTTGCCCTCCTGATAGGGGAGTTCTAATGAGTGGCTGTGTTAATTGGGGAATGAAGGAATCATAAAAAAAAAAATAGAACATCTGACAACATAAAGCAGGATAAAATATCTCAAAAAGCAACATATTATGCCTCATTTTGAAGGAACAGATGAGAAAAAGTTACTGACATCTATCATCTCTCTGGAAAAGGTTACAAAGTCATTTCTAAGGCTTTTGGACTCCAGTGAACCACAGTGAGAGCCATTATTAACAAATGGAGAAAACATACTGCAACTGAAATTACTGCAAAAGGGCATGGACAACTCATCCAGGAGGTCAAAATGAGAACCCAGAACAACATCTAAAGAACTGGAGATCTCACTCGTCTCATGGGACAGTGGTGATCCTTTCCAGGAGTGGATGGCTGACCAAAATTACCCCAAGAGAGCAGCGACGACTCATCCAAGAGGTCACAAAGGATACCACAACAAAGAACAGTTCCAAATAACTGCACTGAGGCCTCACTTAAGTTCAGTGTTCACGACTGTATGCATACGTATATACGGCCCTTGGATCATGAAGTTCTTGCTTTTTGGGGGGCATACTTTTTTGCTAATGCTAAGCCTGCCTCTGGTGTAAAAATAGAAGAAAAATAAAAATAATTGATAACTAGTTGGTATTCAGCACACGCTTCGCCATTAATGATTCCAAATGGACAGCATAAGGTAAAGGCACGGGCCTATGTTCTAGCAATCAAAGCAATTGTGCTCATCTAGCTGATAGGTTATCGAGCGTAGAACAAAGAGGAAATGAGCTCGGAGTTATGGCTGCGTGCTAACTACTCTGACAAGTGTCTTTTCTCTTTCTCTCTCTCTCCCCCTGTCTTTCAGTCTGTCCCTCGTTCTCTCCCTCACTCTAAAGTGAGCGGAGGACAGAGGAATCAAATGGAGCGGCTAATGAACTAATTCTGCCCAGGTGCACAGGGAATTCAGCCTGCAATCACTCAGGTGCTTATTCAGACATCAAACAATGGCTTTCTCTCTCTCTGGGTGTGTGAATGTGTGTGTGTGTGTGTGTGTGTGTGTGTGTGTGTGTGTGTTTAGTTTGTACCCTGGGCACATGTCTGCAAATGACAAATTAATTTTGCACCTGAGTGTAAGATGCTCTCTGTAATTTTTCATATGCGCAGAGTATTTATCAATAGGCACTGTTGAGGTTGGTCATTTCTATGCTTGCTAAAAGCTATACAGCTAAATTTCTGGATTCTCCCATGGATATCATATGTTTCAAACATTTCTAATGGAAACAATAGACAAGATGGCATATAGAAAATAGCATGCACACATTCTCCACAATCCTTATGAGAAATGTTAGCTCATCTTGCAGGTGAGCTACTCAAGTGCTGTCCAGGGTCCTGGATTGGCCACATGGCAGATGATTCGGTACCAGTGCTGTGGACCGTGTGGCCACCAGAAGGAAGAGAACCTGCCCATTTGCTATGGCTGGCCACAGGAAATGGAGATTGGCAGCATATGGCAAAAACCTGTCATAAACAGGACTCTCCAGATTTGGATGGAGATGTTGAAAAACAGCACCCAAAACACCAGCCTATCTATATTAACTCTCACCTCTCTTTTTTCTCTTTCTCAACTGTGAGCAGGTAGATGAATACCGAGCAGGAGACTTGCAAGGCCAAGCCGCATCTTAACCTCTACTGTTGTGCCTGACTGGAGCTTTGTTTTCCATTTTCTTTTTTAGCCTGTTTTCATTCATAGAAATCATTGGTTGCAATTCCTTGTCTTGACTTTTTGAGTGTGTTTAGTTCTCTTTGGTTCAGTTTCAAATCACACACACTTGTGCATACATAACATACAGTATAACTGATAAAAGTGGATCAGGCACAGCAGTGCTGCTGGAGTTTTTAAACACTTCAGTGTCATTGCCGGACTGAGAATCAGGCCTGTTGCAACAAGGCAAGCGAACCAATCATTTCCCAAGGCCCTGAGCTGGCTTTGGGTATCCAGACAACAACTTGCAATGAACTGAATGCAACGACAAACTGTGTCGTTAAACTCCCCTTTAAATTCTGTGAGGGTCAATGCAGGAAAGTACAGCGACACTGTCATCGAACACGATGCAGCATGGGAGGACGCGAAGATCGGACGCACACGCAAGTTATATTTATTGAAAACAGCAAACAAACAAACAATGAACCAAAACAGGATCTCAGGGTACAAACTGAATGACATGAATATGAACACAACAGAAACAGACATATGCACGCACAAGAACTGACAAACTGGCACTGAAGACACAGGTGCTTAAATACACACTAGAAACTGGCGGGAAAGGAAACGGGTAACATCTGGGGACTGGTAATCAACACAGGTGAAAACAGTTAAGGTTGAGACATGGACGAACACAGAACCATGAGGAAAAACACGAGACTGGGGTGGATCTACAGAGGATCTAACAGCACAAAAGAAAAATGTCAGGGAAACAACTGAAGACAGTATCCAGTCAGTCAGGTTTGTGTTTCCTTTAGCTGGCAAAATATGAAACAAAGAAAACAAATAAAACAAGACAAATGGTGAGTAATAATTTACATTGGATAAAGCAAGCCTACATATCTTGTACAAATAGTGTGATTTAGCAACAGGTAGGCTAGCAACAAAACATACCGTATATGGGTAATAATTATGTTAGCTAGTTAATCTACCTACTATGCTAGCAACAAACTAACAAACATTTAGTGTAACTTGTTTCAAACAGGCTGGTAATATGGCTACACACTTTAATATGTTATATTGACCAGGGACAATAAGGAAAACGCAGTTTTAGATTCACTATGTATTGTATTTAAAAACAAATTAGAAAACAAGTCATTGACATCTATCAGTGTGAAAAAAGTCATTTCTAAGGCTTTTTTGAGAGCTATTATATTTACAAGTATTCACAAATGAAGAAAAATAGCAACGTGTGGACACGGGTGAACCTTCCCAGGAGAGATCGGCCTTAAATAAATTACTCCAAAAGGGTGTGAATCACTCATCCAAAAGGTCCTCAAAGAACCTAGAACCACATCTAAAGAAATGCAGGTCTCAATTGCCCATTGCCAAGAGACTGGGTGAAAATGGCATCTGTGGGAAAGTTCCAAGGCAGAGCACAAAGGCCCGTCTCTAACCTTTTCACGGTCTTTAAAGCACCCCGTTGATTGGGGTATCAAATGCCTGACAATGATCCACCACCCGTATCATTGCTGCTGTGTTGGTGGCTCTGAGGAGGTCCAGAGTATTGAAGAACAGAGTGAAAGGAGAATAATAAATTATGTAGAGAAAAAGAAAGAATGCAGACTAAAGAAACTACAAAGAACTACAAAAGTACTCAAAAATACTTTATGTGCACAGTAAGTTACTGTATCTCGCAACCTCACTGACTTACAGTAACCTGCATCTACCTCTGAGGATGTGGAAAAAAGAAAAAAGTGCCAGAATTTGTTGTTGTTTAAAACATTAGGCAGCATATTTCTAAACACTTAATGCAAAAATAGCGTTCTGCAATTTTACTAGAATTAAATGCAGTGCTTAAAGGTTCGGTGGTATTATACAATTAACATCTGGAAGCAACATTTTGTCCGCCATCTGTCTACAAATTGTAGATGCGCCTCACTACGTTTTTCCTGGAGAAAACAAAAAAACAAAAAAACAATTATCACATCACTGGCACCAAGCTCTGCTGACACGACACTGGGAAAAGTTCCTGTGCGAACGTGGCCTGACGACAAAAAGCATGATTAATGGGGCTGAGGGGGGAATATGGGAGGAATTAAAGGCTGAGTTATGCTGCTGCTCGCTGTTAAACGCCAGCGCGCCACTAATCAAAAACCACCGCGGCCCAAAAGCCTCTACAGCTGGCGCGGGCCACGCGGCTGCATTTGTTTTCATTACTGTAATCAGCAACATATTCGTGCCGCCAGGCCGGAAAAGTGGCTGCGTGATGTTTTCCGGCTAGCCAGGCGAGCGCAGGCTTCACACTAGGGAAGTTCAGAGGATGCGGCGAAAGCGTGCAATATTCGCCAGCGATTTTCCAGCAGCAAAGTTGGAGGAAGCAGCGGAGGAAGAGCCGGACAAGTGAAGTGATTGAAATCGATTGCTTTAAAAAGTATGGGCAGGATTCGCTTACACTGCCACTGTTAGCCTCGCAGCTGAGCGTGAATGCAGCGTAGCATTAGCTTTGAATTGAGTTCTGATATTGCGGCTTACTGTTCTTTTTCCACGCAGGCTGCTTCCAGCCCTGATGGCAGAAAGTGTTCATTTCACTCACAAATCAGCTCAGAATAAGCCCTGATCTACGGGCGATACGTGTAGCCAGCATGGGGGACGGTCCAGAAGAGCGGGGGCTGTGTCGTAACGGAATTATGATTATTCCGAAGTGTTTCGTTCCGAAGTCTGCCGCGGCCTTGCGTGCCAGGAACCGAGCGGGAAGGACTAGCTCAAGTGGGCACACCTGCGGTGCTGGAGGTTCAGTATGGAAAGTGAGAGGCGGGCTCACTCAGATTATCCTCAGTTTCACCACTGATTGCTCCACTTTCACAAGTCCAGACGTCCAAAGCTTGTTTCACGGACAGTGATTCGCAGAGCATTGAGGAAGGTCAACCAATCCAGGTGAGAGTTAATAAGCCCAAGTTTACTTATCTGGCTAAAAATGTGTAAAGTAAAACACTTAACCCCCAAAATCATGTGTAGAAAATGGAAAAATGTGTGA
Organism: Astyanax mexicanus; assembly: GCF_023375975.1. Classification (NCBI taxonomy): domain Eukaryota; kingdom Metazoa; phylum Chordata; class Actinopteri; order Characiformes; family Acestrorhamphidae; genus Astyanax; species Astyanax mexicanus. Next base: position 19,812,221 of record NC_064410.1, on the reverse strand, counting down.
AAGAGTTTAGTGAGTTTAACTTGAGTTTAATTTGAGTACAGGGGTTTTGAATTGGTAACAAATTCTTTACATCAAGCAAAAAATCTTTAGATATTTTAATAGTTCTTTAACTGTGTCCCAGATTTGCTTTTTCGTGGAACCTAAAGTGGCTCATTTATGGCTTTGCTTAAAGAACCATTAAAACAGAAGGATCTGTATTGAGATGCACTATAAAACAAAAGCATTGTAGCAACTGCTAATTCATTGTTTCGTCTGAAAGTCTTTTTTTTTTTATATAATTTTATTTCAAATTTTTTCCCATTTTCTCCCCAATTTAGCACGGCCAATTACCCAACCCACACACTAGGACTCCCCCTATCACTAGTGATGCTCCAACACACCAGCAGGGTGAAGACTAGCACATGCTTCCTCCGATACATGTGAAGTCAGCCACCGCTTCTTTTTGAGCTGCTGCTGATGCAGCATTGCCGAGCAGCATCACAGCGCACTCAGAGGAAAGCGCAGCGACTCGGTTCCGATACATCAGCTCACAGACGCCCTGTGCTGTGGACATCACCCTAGGAGTGATGTGGGGAGAGAGCACCATCTACCCACCCGGAGGGAGAAGGGCCAATTTTGCTCCCTCTAAGCACCGGCAGCTTAATTGTGTCAACTGCTATTTTTTTTTTTTTACAAAGCAATTGTCTCTACTTTTCAGGAAAGGCTTTCAATTAGATATATTAGAGAATTGCCGGGAAGGTTTGCATTTTAGTGCCAGTGCCAGTAGGTTCATGTTCATGTAGCATCTTCTCCAGAGAGTTCTATTCTTTTGGCAGTACTTCTCTACATCTATAGTTATAAAAATAAAAAAAGTGTGTGTGTGTGTGTGTGTGTGGGTGGGTGTGTATACAGCTCTGGAAAAAATTAGAGACCACTAGTTTCTTTGTTTGAGTTTTTGATTTTACGTAAATTAAAAACTTTCGGAATATAATTAAGAGGAAGATGGATGATCACAAGCCATCAAACCAAACTGACCTGCTTGAATTTTTGCACCAGGAGTGCAGGCATAAAGTTATCCAAAAGCAGTGTGTGAGACTGGTGGAGGAGAACATGCCAAGATGCATAAAAGCTGCGATTTAAAACCAGGGTTATTTCACAAAATATTGATTTCTGAACTTTATGAATATGAACTTGTTTTCTTTGCATTATTTGAGGTCTGAAAGCTCTGCATCTTCTTTGTTATTTCAGCCATTTCTCATTTTCTGCAAATAAATGCTCTAAATGACAGTATTTTTATTTGGAATTTAGAAGAAATGTCTGTAGTTTATAGAATAAAACAACAATGTTCATTTTACTCAAACATATACCTATAAATAGACAAATCAGAGAAACTGATTCAGAAACTGAAGTGGTCTCTTCATTTTTTTCCAGAGCTGTATGTTTGTTGTGCTTTTTCCTTTACTGTGTCTTAAAATAGCTGAATGCATCCATTAGAAGGAGTGTCCACGGACATTGAGACACATGTTTTATAAGCTTTTTTTTATAGTATGGCTTCATATCGAAAAGAAAATTATTGATCCTGCCCATCCCAGGTTACAAATAAGAGATTACCCACATGTGAATATTTTTCTCAATAATGTCAAAAAAAGGCTGCATTTTAAATGACCTTCTTCTCCCTAATGCACTCTGAGCCGTGGAAATATGGACCCCCCCCCAAAAAAAAAAAACACACACACACACAAACACAAAAGGTTTACGCAAAATTTTACTATTTATTAAAATTACACATGTAACTGTGAATATTTACAACGTTATAAGTAAGGCCAATAACAGTGAAGAACAGCACAAGAGTACTATTTATAATGTATAAATAATAAATGAAACGATGCATGTCTATTTTAAGCAGTGGACACGTCATTTACACAAGCCAGCCTTAAAGGTTATGAAATTATCGTTTATATTCGTGGTGTATTTATATCAGCCTGTCAAAATCTATAGAGCTGTCTGATCCTGCTGTCATACAGACCATTTGGATAGTGCACTGACGGCATTAGTCAATAGGTAGGCTACTCTGTTTATTAATTTTTTATTAAAGTCACTAAAAATCTTCAAACTACACTACTACTATTTGCAAACGTGCCACGTGCCTTGCAATACCCAGATTAGTTTCTAGTTAAGCGTTTAAAGCTACCAAATCAGCAAAGCCAACGTAACTAGCTCAGGCAACACCACTGAACATGAAGTAATCAAAACTATTTAAACCTTTATCATCGAAGTTACTCACCAGAAAGGGATGCATGGGCCTCATCTTTCTGCTTCTTTTTCTTCTTCTTCTCAGCTCCAGACTCAAACCGTCGCTTCATAGTTGAATTACCATTTAGTAGCAACTTCGCGCGGTGAACTTGTCTCCTGCCAAACTCAAGTAGCGTTGCTACTTTAGTTAGGACTAAGGTTGCCAGATAAGTTACGATTTTTCATCCTATTTGTTTATTTTATTTTAAGTTTTTAACTTACACAAATATTGCACTGGACAAGTTTTTGTATAGAATGGCCACATACACTTTAAAAATGGTTAAACATGCGCAAGATTTAGCGCCTCCATGCATTTTTTGATTATTTATTTGACTGGAAAATGTCACATCTGGCAACAACCAACAGAGCAAACCGAGCCGTGCCATTTCAGGCAATAGGGGTGGGGGCATTATATTATGCACAAAAATAATAACGTGCCGCTTTTAAGTAGTAGAGTAGGTGCCCCATGCAATGTTTAAAGACAAAAAAGATGAGCGTATCATAAATAATTCACATTGGGTTTTAAATTTAATAATGTCATAATTTCAACACATTTCATTCTCAGTCAATTTGGCTCCCTGCAACTGCAAAATGGTTGAGGCCTAACGCTGGCTGCGTTGTCTGCGTATGCAGAGCGGCGGCCCTGGCAGCACATCACAAAGATTCTCAATGAGGTTAAGGTCTGGACTCTGTGGTGAACTCTCTCAATCCATGTGTGAAAATGATGATCTCATGCTTCCTGTATCACTCTTTCACTATTCCAGCCCCATGAATCCTGATATTGTCATCTTGGAATATACTGGTGCCATCAGGGAAGCAAAAATCCTTTGATGGAATAACCGGGTCTACAGGGGTTGGACAATGAAACTGAAACACCTGGTTTTAGACCACAATGATTTATTGTCTCGACGGACAGTTCTGGTGGAAATAGAAGAGTTGAGGTGCACATTGAATTCTGCCGTGATTTGATCAGCCGTGGTTTTATGTTTTTTGGATACTATCCAGGTTAGCACCCGAACATCCCTTTCAGGAAGCTTCCTCTTACAGCGTCCACAGTTAATCCTGTTGGATGTGGTTGGTCCTTCTTGGTGGTATGCTGACATTACCCTGGATACTGTGGCTCTTGATACATCACAAAGACTTGCTGTCTTGGTCACAGATGCGCCAGCAAGACGTGCACCAACAATTTGTCCTCTTTTGAACTCTGGTATGTCACCCATAATGTTGTGTGCATTGCAATATTTTGAGTAAAACTGTGCTCTTACCCTACTAATTGAACCTTCACACTCTGCTCTTACTGGTGCAATGTTCAATTAATGAAGATTGGCCACCAGGCTGCTCCAATTTAGCCATGAAACCGCCCACACTAAAATGACAGGCGTTTCAGTTTCATTGTCCAACCCCTGTATAGTCAGTATATTCAGGTAGTCAGCTGACCTCATTCTTTCAGCACATACTGTTGCTGAACCTAGACCTGACCAACTGCACCAACCCCAGATCATCAAAGTACTGCCTCAAGAATCTTGTACAGTAGACACTAGGCATGATGGAGCATCACTTCAGCCCCCTCTCTTCTTACCCTGATGATTCATCCCTCTGGAACAAGGTAAATCTGGACTCATCAGACTACATGACCCTCTTCCATAATTGCTCCAGAGTTCAATCTTTATGTTCCCTAGCAAACCAAAGCCATTTTGGCCAGTAAGTCGTCTTAAGGCTACACAGCTGTTTAGATCTAATAGTTACCTTTACTGCATTGTGTGTGGAAATGCTCTTACTTTCACTATTAAACATCGCCCAAGTGTTGTTTTTCTACGTTTTGATTCTTCTAAGTGTATTAGAAATCACAGATCACAATCACTCAAGACTTTTTCCTGACCACATTTCACTTTTTAATAATATATTGGACATTTTTTAATCCTATCTTAGTAGTTTCAGCAATCTCCCCTTATATGTTTTCTCTGCTTGATGCATGCCAATAATTTGACATTTTTAAAACATCTTCTCCACGACCACAGGATGTGTCTTTTCACATGGTTGTTTAACAAGTGAGAAGCTACTCACTGCATCACTTAGGGTTAAATGACACATAATTACAAATTCAGTAATTATTCAATAGGAGGCCCCTGCTGAACAATATATATATATATATATATATATATATATATATATATATATATATATATATATATATATATATATATATATATATACTGTATATATACTTAATTGTACTAAAAACATATTGAGAAATGTCTAAGTATGCTGTAAATATACTTAGATTTATGTACTTACTTAGAATTTATTAAAATATAATATTAAAATATTGTGCTTTCATCAAATGTTTGAAAGCAAACTTTGATCATACGTTTTAAAAAGTACAATACAGTGTTTTGTTTTTAAATAAATAGACTACTATGAAGTACAATTTTAGTTTAATCTAATTCAATATACTTCTAAAATACTTATTTCCAAATATACTTTTGTACATTTTTAGCAAAGAGTGTTACAAACAGTAGTTCACTTAAACACAACTTTTTAGAACATAAATTAAATTACTACTACTTATGAAAAAACAATGTAAATAAATTTGTAGTAGAGTATATTAAAATATATATTTTTATACCCGAAGAAGTTTACTAGAAGTGTGCTACTTACAAAAGACATGAACAAGAAGCATATTTGCACTCTAATGTAACATTAATTCTTAGTATATTTCTAATATACCCGGTGCATAATAGCGAAACATTTATAATACACATTAAATGTATTATAATTTTACTGTAAGCATATTTAAAATATGGGGTTACATACATTAAGTAATATGTTTAAATGTTACTTAACTGTGTTTAAAATAGTTCAATTTGAGTACAATTAAGTACACTTAGCAGAATTTAAAAAGTAAGATTTTTGTTCTATTTTTATAAAATTAAAGTATAATAAATACAAAAAAAGTTGTACCATTTTAGCACTCTTTAAATATACTGATTAATAATGTGGCAAAAATAAAGTACATTTTAGTGCACTATAGCATTTATTCCATACATAAGTAGCAGCAAAAAACTGCTGTTGCAAAGCTGAATAAATAATTTAATTGTGCTGTAAATAGCTTGCAGCTGTTCATTATTAACACAAGCCGAAGGTGAAAAAAGGCCAGATGCATTGCTTTACACTGTTTACTTACACTGACTTCAAGTAAGGTGCTGTTGTCATATTAACACTGAATTTAATATACAGTTTATTCAATTATAACCCCTATATTGTGATATGGTGCTCGGAAATGTGCAGGCCTAATTTATGAAAACATTTCCTGTGTATATATAGAGGAAGTGTGGTGTGTTCTCTTATGGAGAATTGGACTAATTATACATGTACTTTGCATTTATATTAATGACATTTACCCAAAACTCTTATCTAAAGTAATATAAAAAGTGCTTATTTGTTAACTTAAAATATCTTTCAAAATTCCAAATACTTTTGAGATCTGATACAAACAGACATGCAGCACTGGACGAAAATACAACTTTAGTTTCTGAATAATTTTCTCTAATTTTGCTATTTATAGGTATATGTTTGAGTAAAATTAACATTGTTGTTTCATTCTATAAACTACAGACAACAGTTCTCATAAATTCAAAATAAAAATATTCTCCTTTAGAGCATTTATTTGTAGAACATTATAAATGGCTGAACTAACAAAAAAGATGCAGAGCTTTCAGACCTCAAATACTGCAAAGAAAGTTAATATTCATAAAGTTTTTAGAGTTCAGAAAACAATATCTGGTGGGATAACCCTGGTTTGTAATCACAGATTTCATGCATCTTGGAATGTTCTCCTCCACCAGTCTTATACACTGCTTTTAAATAATATTAGGCCACTCCTGGTGCAAACAGTCAAGCAGTTCAGCTTGGTTTGATGACTTGTGATCATCCATCTTCCTCTTGATTATATTCCAGAGGTTTTCAATTTACGTAAAATCAAGGAAAATCATCATTAAGTGGTATCTTTTTTTTTTGTTCTTTCAGAGCAATAATTTCATTGGTAGCAATACACAACGTGCAGAATCTAAATATAAAGATCACTAGCCTAGTCAACAAGGCCAGCAGAACAAGGATAATGAACAAGAACATGGGAAGTACAATACAACTTGTATTAGATATCAGTTCCTTAAAGGAGAAATCTGGTGTAAAATGTGACTTGAGGTGTATTGAAATATGATAATCAGTATGAACTTTTGTCAAATAGCCCAATTCCATTCACCACCAACAATTCGAAATACAATGCTTTTAGACGAAGCTTCCAACAGGCTTACAATGCTAGTGATAGGGGGCATAGTGTTGACCATGCAAAGAAATTACTATTTTTACACCATTATCAAGCTCAAAGTCCCTCCACACTTCATTACATAAAAACATTCAGAGCTTAAGAACATTAAAAACGAGGCACTGAGAACTTTGAATGTGCACAAGCAGTGCCAGATTAACACTTTCTGAGGCCCGGGGCTAATTACCAGGATGAGGCCCTTCATTTCATGTTCTGATGCGCGACCTCACACAAACACACGGACACATCAGCGACAGCGTACACAGTACCAATCTATAACAGACTACTGTTTAAAGTGAACTGGTAACATGATTTCAACTCAATTTAGGGTTGGGCGATGTCTCTTTAATTGGCAGATGACGATGTTTACAGGGAAACATCGCGATGGACGATGATATCGTTTGGGGTGTGGGTTGATAAGAAATAACTAAATACTGACATTTACTATAGACGAATAAAATATATACGCAAAAAAGGAAAAATAGGACACTTTAAAACGATCATTAAAATGGATACATAAAAAATAAAGAATGTATATCTTATGAAGAAAAAAATAATTTAATTAATAAAATAATAAAAATATTTCAAATGAATAAAACAATAATTAATATAAAATAAAAACTCATTTAAAACACAATCAAAGGCTTTCTGTGCGCAGAATAATAAAAGTTTCAGCTTCAGTTAGTTTCAGTTTCAAGTCATTGAAACAGCTCACCAAAACCTCAACATTTCCTTTATATTTGACAATATTCGATAGAGAGAGAGAGAGAGAGAGAGAGAGAGAGAGCAGCGCATCTTTGCTGGTGGTAGCTGCTACAGCAGGCTGACTACTCCACGCTGGTTAATTTGGGTGTTTTCTGTAATAATTCTGTCGCTCTTTCCTTTTTTATTGCTTGTAATTTTTGTTTTTTTTTTAATTAATTTTTGTCATTTGACATTCAGCGACCGGAGGCCCCCCTAGTGGCGAGGCCCGGGACTGCAGCCCTTTCAACCCATTCTTTTAATCCGGCCCTGTGCACAAGCAGTTATTAAAAAAGACTAAATTATTCACAATAAGTTGAATGACAAGCAGACAGACCCGCATGAAGGAATAGGTAGGATAGGGGAAATTATTTAAAAAATTAATTTATTTCTAGGGAATTATTTCTGATTCTAATAAAATCAATCTGCTCGCTTATTTAATATCAAGGTGTTATGAGTCTGGGTGTTAAGTGTGTGTGTGTGTGTGTGTGTGTTAATGAGTTATACGTTTTTTTTTTGTTTGTTTTTTTAATAAATGGTGTTTATATAATATATGGTATAGGAGAAGCATTATTCACCATCCTAATGCTGGAATAGTTGAATAAGAGTACCCACCTGAGCACCAATTCACAAGCAAAGCACAATTTGTTTGGTGGTCTATTGTGTTCTCTCCTGATCTAAATACATTTTATTTAGAATAAATACTGTATGTAATTTATATATCTTGTGGTAAGGCAAAAATTTCTCATTTATGTTTTCACAGACTGCTTCAACAACAACAAAAAAACAAAAAACAAGAAAGCACACGTGGGGCCCTATTTTACACCTTGTGCAAGGTGTGTTGAGCTGCTCATTGCTTTTTTACACCCTGCCAACTGTCTATTTTCACATCTTTCACATGCGATGTTTAAACAGCAGTGGTGCTTATGAATATATCTACGCCGATGGGCGTGGTGGTCTCAAAATTAGGTGTGTTCTGGTAAATTTCTGGTGTATTGCTATCTTGGCAATGGAAAACACAGGTGCACCACTGACTAAAAACTACTTAAACAGATGTCAACAGTCAGATCTTGGCAGCAAACTTTTACATCAACAATAAACAGAATACAAAATAAAATAACGTTATTGTACATCAACCCTCATTGTCATATAAGGTCAGTTTCCTCTGATGAGAAGCGTTGGCCATATCCAGGTAGCTGCGCCCCTGAAATAGCAATCCACCAATGTCAAAGGCTATTAAAAGAAATGTCAAGAAATGACAGATGGGTTTATTACATGTTACGCCCAAAACACACTCATGATTAATAAATTAAGAGAATTAATACATGCCTTTTTACAATTCAAGTAGAGCTTAGACTCTCTGCCCAACCCGAACTCATCATGGTAAATTATGATATTGTTCTTGGCCTATTTTGGTTTAATGAGTGTAGTGCGTAGCCTTATTGTTGTTCTATGTTTTGCACATAGGCTATATGTTTAAAATTCAACTAAAATCGGTAACGCTTTATAACACAGCCCAAATTTTAGAGTGTAAGTTCCCTTTACTTATAGTATATACTTATACTTCTCTGGATGAACCGGTACATTCAAAATACTTACTGGGTCCTACAGGTACTTTAACTGTATGTATAAATAAAGTACAACCAGGATCAAGAGGGTAACAAATAGGTAACTTTCTGAAACTTACCTTGTACTATCCCAACACTTACAGTGTAACTGTATATACGAAATATTTATTTTACTCGTACTTAAATTTAGGTATAAAAATAAAGCACAGGATAACCTGCAATTTCCCTAAACTTGTGGTGCAGTTTTCATTTAAAATAATATATAATCATTTTGCCCTTTGTTCATGGCAGTTATGAAGGCTTCATTCCAGTCACACTCCAGGGAATTATTATTCTTATTTTATGACAAATCATTTGATTTATGCTTTTAAAACTGTCAAGGGTGGAGCAGAAAGAAAATGTATAGTTTGTAATGTCAAGACTAAAATACTATTATTTTAATATATTTTAAATAACACAATCAGGAATGCTGAGATTTTAAAGAAAATGTATTAATTAATACACAGAAACCACAACGTTTTAATATTAGTGGATAATAAACCCACACGTCACCTGATTTTTACTGTTCCTACTCTATAAGTACACAGTACTTACTCAGTAAGTACTCAGAAACAATAGGCAGTGGGCTGTATTATGTAGTGTACAGTGTTTCACCATTGTTACTTTATAAGTACACAGTACTTACCCTCTAAAACGCGGGCTGTATTATAAAGTGTTCTTTATAATACATTATTCTTTATTAAACATTATTAACTATATTAGAGTAGAAGTGGAGATCGGTTCTTAAAAAGCTCAGTTTTAACGCTCTATTGTCAAAAATGGGGCGGGTCGGGTCAAGCTTGAGCAGAACGTACGTGCATGGGCTCGGGCCCGGTTGGATTTTTTTTTTTTTTTTTTTTTGGACCTGATCTAAGCTCTGAATTCAAGCTGCTCAAGCTGTACTTTTCCTGTCGTTATGATAGCAAAGATACACTGACACTGACAGTAAATCGAGCTGCACGGTTGCCGGCTCACCTATAGTGCACTAAAATAGGGCGTGTGATGTTTTAGCGGGAACGTGGAAGACTCTAAAAAGGTTTGCTCTTTGGAAAATAAGATGCTGGATGTCCGTTTTAAGAAAGCAAGAGATAAATAAATAAAGCCGGTTACAATAGCTGCCCTTTTTCACAATAGGTGCCCTTTTAATGCCCTTTTCAAAGACTATCAAGGTGATAGATTGAAGAATTGACTGAACGGAATTGGATAACCCCTCCAGATGTTAGCAGGCAGTGTCTGTCTCTGTTCTCCGCACGTCGAAGCTTGCCTACAACTTTGCGTGTAGTTGAGGCAAAGTCAGAGGTGTTGGTGGCCAATGTAAGACCTCTGCAGTTCAGGAGGGGGTGGAGGGGGGGGGGGTGAGGGAGGTGATGAGACTCAAAGCAGATTAATGTGGGCGATTTAAAGGCAGAGTGACGCGGTAATGTTTGAGGAAGCCATTATGAGGGAAGAGATTAAAAGAACTCCCTGCGCTCGTCTCTCGGCTTCCGCCGGATCTGTTTGTGCTAAACACTCCCTTGATAGGGACCACAAGCACATACTCCATTCCATTAGAGAGATGGGAGAGGGAAAAAAAAGAGAGAAAGAGAGAGAGAGAGAGAGAGAGAGAGAGAGAGAGAGAGAGAGAGAGATTGTGGAAGGATCTGAATAGGAGAAGAGATAAATGTCACCATATAAATTAGAAAAAGAGATGATAGCTGACATCGGAGTGAGAGTGGTGCTATTACCAAGGAAATTGGATCCTTTATGTTTCACCTTAAGGATTCAGTATGGTAGTTATGTGAATTAGAGCCGAGGCGAAGGTTTGATATCATTGTCAGGATGTGCTCAGATTCAAAAGAGGCAAGCTATTTGACTAAATAGACAGATATATCAAAGAGATTTGAAGCATTCAACAGGGATTCTATAGACGAGGAGACGCATTAGTCAAATCTTTATTCCATGCGGGCTGTCAAATTATATTCAAGCAAACAGTGGAAGCAGTGGAGAAGGGATAAATATATGCAGAGTATAAACTTCTGTTTTGTGTAAACTCAGATGAAGAAAAAAAAAAGGAAAGAGCACCATGTAAAGTTTAAGGCAGAGCTCTAAAATAACTGTTAGAACTATAACATAACTGATAAATCCAGATAGCTGCTTTAAGATGCCCTAAGATGGACTTTTATAGTCATAGTGGTCGAAAACATACTATATACACTGGTACAGCAGCCGGTCAGTCAGCTCTAGACAAGCAGAGTGTACAGTATGTGGCACTTGACTTTAATGGACTAGCTGGTCTAACACCTGTATGGGAGAGAAATGCAGAAGAAGCCTTTTTTCTGAGCACACGCCACAAACAGAGTCGCTTGAGGTATGCTAAAGCTAAAGCACATTTGAACAAGCCAGCTTCATTTTGGAATAAGGTTCTGTGGACTGATGAAACTAAAATTGAGTTATTTGGAGGGCGGATATTTATGCATGGAGGAAAAAGAACAGCATTCCAAGACAAACACTCTTAACTCTTGCTCCCCACAGTAAAATTTGCAGAGGAACAAGTACAACGTTCTGGAATGATCATCTCAGTCCTCAGTCCTGAATATTATTAAAATTCTGTGGTGTGATTTAAAGCGGGCTGTTCATGATCAGAAACCATCAAACCTGACTGAACTGGAGATGTTTTATAAAGAAGAATGATCCAAAATACCTTCAACCAGAAGCCAGACTCTCATTGGAAGCTGTAGGAAGAGTTCAGAGGCTGTTATTTCTGCAAAAGGAGGATCTACTAAATATTGATGTAATTTTTCTGTTGGGGTGCCTAAATTTATGCACCTGCCTATTTTTGTTTAAATAATTCTTGCACACTTTCTGTAAATCCTATAAACTTAATTTTACTTCTCAAACATAACTGTGTTCGTCTGCTATATGATATATTGAACTTTTTTTCACACCACTTTAGATGTGTTTTGCTAGAATGTAAAGATACATGTATGTGTAATTTGCATGTATTTTACATATGACAGTGAGACAGCAAGTATGCACATGCCAATTAACACCAAAACTGGTGTTCTTTCCCATTGACCCTAAAGCATGATGAAATGTCAACAGATGGTGCTAAAACAGTAATTGCAGTTGTTGGGAATATGGTGTATAAGGACAGAATGGGCTGGTTTTATAACTGTCATTACTGCTGTTATTTTTGACTGATAATACAAGTATGCCCTTTTTTAAACTATAATGCAAAATGTCGTCTTAATTTAGGCCTTATTCATGTTTTGTGAGGGATGGAGCTTTGTGTGAAAAAAAAACAAAAAAAAAAACAGCAGCAACACACAACCTTATCTGTTCAGAACGCCTGACAACAGTTTAAATCAGCTGCAGCAGAAGTTAGACAATATGTTAAGACTGATAAGAGCATCAAACAAGGATTACACAAATGCACTACTGGAAAAACTACACTTGCATGTATCCGAAAGCTGCAGATGCCATGTTTCTGACCAATTTAGCTTGACCTGAAATTAGTTGATGACAACTGTAGACAGCAAAACGTTAAGGGTTAAATTAACTCCCAAAACGTTTATTTCAACTCTTTTCAGAGGTTAAATACACTGCCTTGCAAAAAAAAAAAAAGAAAACATATACCACATATACCCAAGGGACGGTTGACCTGGTGGGCAAGGCTGCATACTGATGGTTAGCTAGTGTTTAATGGGACACAACCATAATGCAAATTATGGAAGAATACCAGAAACCAGGAGATAAGAATAATTTTTTTTTTTTTGTAATGTACTAAGAAATGTTAGATAGATTTACCTTATTTTTAGTCTCAGCTATTCAAGTTAGGTAATACTACCTAGCATTTATTGCATGTATGCAATGCAACAAAAATAACTTATATTAGCTTCTTGAATTATTTATTTGCAAAACGTTTGTGTCCCCCAGCCTTCACTCAAAAACTGAGAGCGCGATTTAGTTTCTGAATCAGTTTCTCTGATTTTGCTATTTATTAGGGGTGTGACGAGACACTAATATCACGAGACGAGACGAGACACGATATTGGGTTCACGAGAACGAGACGAGACGAGATTTAAAGATAAAATTTTAAAGAAAACCTCAAACATGAAAAATGACTTGAAAACTAGAGTTTTATTTGACAAAATCATATAACGCAAATTTAACAGACTGGTTTCTCTCAAATATTTATTTTATAAGAAATAAGAATAAGAATAGTGCAAACAATAAGTGCAAACCACAACCAGTGATATTAAGTCTGTGGTTTGTGTTTTTTTCTGCTAAATCTCTTGTAATTTAACTTTACATAACCATAACCAGTCATATTAAGACTAAGCTTGAAGTGCAAACAGAGACAGAAAAATCTTGCCACGAGATCTCGTCACACCCCTACTATTTATAAATATATGTTTGAGAAAAATGATCATTGTTTTGGAGTTTTAGCAATTAGCAGTTCTTTTGATAGTATGTCTCACCTATTAACTGACACTAGTTAATATATTATGAATCAGTCAAATTTTAAACCTAATTTTAACTCAATTCTTTATTATTCACAACATTTTTAAGCGTTGGAATGTAGACATTGTAATGACGTCTCAGCTAGTGTCAATTAATAATTAGTTGAGACATTATTTAACCATTTAACAATGTTGTAAGGACTGTTACTTGTGACTCTTATCATAAAGAGCTGACTCCACCCTCAGCTCAAGTTTGAAAAAAGCTAAAAAATGGCAAGGATAGTCTGGGAGGGGCACTGGGTGATGTATGGGTTTAGAGGCAGGGCAGGAAGGAGAGCTGATTGGCTGAGCTGCTTGCAGCAGCTGCAGTGTGCCTCTGATAGCGGTGAGACCCAGATAGTTGGACATCAGGAGGGGGGCGGGGGTATTATTAATAGACTGATCTGCACATTATGATGGGTCTGCATACTAAAGTGCACGGACACATCATTCACACCTATAGCACAGTTGAACCTGAGGGGGCGCTGTAGAGGTGAACATTTACACACACAAAAAGCGTTGTTTAAAAGGTTAGAAAAGGTTTATAAAAATTTTAAACAGGACTGGTATGTTTCATTACTTCTAAGGAATACATTTCAGCTATTAATGGAAAAAAATGTGTTTTAGAGTTTAGTGGCTCTTTAACTTAAACTTAAAGCCCTGAAAAAGCATTAAAATCAACTCTATATAATTAAATTCTATGTGTTTCTTGTGTGCTGTGTGTTGAATTGCTTGTACACTATTTGAAACCTGATAAGTTTTACACGTTTATATGTTATATACCTTATTTATCTCTCAGTATTGTTCAAATTAAGAAAAAAATTATGTCCGTATTTTTTAATCTGGCCCAAAATATAATAAATAATAGGTTTTATGGAAAGCTTTTCACATAATAATGGACCTTGCAAAATATAATTGGATCTGCAGATGGAATAGTGTAATATGGTAAGATGAGATAAAAACTGAACATTTTGCTTTGGCACTTCCTGGTCACTCGGGCGAAAAAAGGGACTGCATACAAGAAGAGCACCTGATACCCACTGTCAAATGTGATGTCGGTTGATTGATGTTTTGGGCTGTTTTGTTGCTCGTGGTGAAAGGGGCCTTGTGAAAATAAATAGCATAATGAATTTCACTAAACAGCAGCAGATTCTAGCTCAATATCTAAAATCTGCTCTGCCAGAAGGCTAAAATTTGGCCATGAGTGTACCGTTCAGTACGGTAATGACCCTGAACACATCATAATCCACTCAGAAATGGATTATAATGCTCTCCTCCAGATCTCCAGATTTTCCATTTGGAACACTGTGCGATAAAAAGGAGAGTACAGATTACAAAACGAAGAAAAGAACTGGAAATGACCAGTATGAGGAGATGTCCCAAAACCTTGAAAACCTAAGTGTGTATATATGTATAAAAAATCCTAACAAGCAGTGTAAATATTTCATTTATAACTCCATTGCTCATCATTCTATCAATATTTAGTGCAATTGTGTTCTTATCTATAATAGGTAATGGTTCAATTAGGATAATTAACTTGTTTTTAATTAACTTGTAACAATAAAATGTATAATTTGGGAGCAGCATGTGATATTATGCTTTATTTATTGTGTTACTTGTTTAAAGTTTCCTTTTTGGTCAAAGTTATCTCAGGCCAACCACACTCAGAATCTCAGAATGGCAAAGTGTGATTTTGCAAAAGTGATTTTATGAATTTGATTTTCTTACAGGTTCAGTTGAACTCTCGGTAACACTTTAGATTAAGTGTTGACGAACTAACATGAATTAATGCTTTAGTTTCCATGAAAAGACATGAGGTAATACATTAACAAAGCATAGTTAATGTTAATTAAACATGGAACTACAGCATTAATTCATGTTATTTTCACATTAAAAGTGAAACATTTGTTAAGATGAACAATAAATCTTATACTTTTATACTATTAATAATGTTAACTAATGTTAATTAAACAAGTAACAACTGCTCTTCTTGTCATTTGCTTATATACTGCAGCTATGCATACAGTCACTGTTAAATATTTATTAATTAAATATTAGTTATAAATATATTTGTCTGTGATTACCCTTATACAGTGGTAGCCAGTTACTTGTTTTATTTACAGATGTCAGTTAACTAATATAATAATATATATTTTACATTTTTACTTCTATTTGGAATACATCTCTACATGAATTAGAATTATTTCCATTTCACTTTACATCAGGTAAATTTATATTACTGAACAGAGCTGTCTGTGTAAGTGCTTAGTACTTAGTAATGTTTAACAGACGTTAATAATGCTTTAAAAAGGCCAACAAACACTCACACACACACACACACACACACACACATTTTATATATATACAGTGCCCTCCATAATTATTGGCACCCCTGGTTAAGATGTGTTCTTTAGCTTCTCATAAATTGAGTTTTGTTCAAAATAATATAGGACCACGATGGAAAAAAAAAGAGTAAAATAAAACCTTTAACTCAAGTGAATTTATTCAGTAGGAAAAAAATCCCACATTAAGAAATAATTATTTAACATCAAATCATGTGTGCCACAATTATTAGCACCCCTGATGTTAATACTTTGTACAACCCCCTTTTGCCAACAAAACAGCACCTAATCTTCTCCTGTAATGTTTCACAAGATGGGAGAATACAGAAAGAGGGATCTTTGACCATTCCTCTTTGCACATTCTCTCTAAATCATCCAACGACCTGGGTCCTCTCCTCTGCACTCTCCTCTTATGGAGGGCACTGTATATATATATATATATATATTATATATATATATATATATATATATATATATATATATATATATATATATATATATATATATATATATATATATATTTGGATGGGGTTAACACCTTATAATAACTTTTTATTAATATATTTTTAACTAATGGTCAATTGAACTAGGGGTGGGCAATATGGCCCTAAAATAATATCACAATATTTTATGGTATTTTCGCGATAACGATACTCTTGGCGATATGACGATATACTGAATTTAAAGAATGATTTCAAGAATACACTACTGCACAGTATTTTGGTTTGTTTGACACTTTTGTAAGTTACTACATGATTCTTTAAGTGTTCCTTTATAATCTGGATGACTTCTTTATTCATTAACAATATAGGAAAAGAAAAAGAAAAAAAAAAGATGGAATTTTGACTGGTACTGGTAATAGTTAGGAGGTGAGGTACTGTAATATGTTATTTATTTTGTATCACATTATTCCACAAACTTATAAAACAGCTTTAGGGCTTGGATTAAAGGAAGCCCAACCAGGTGTCAGTCATTGTTGTATTTTACAGTATGTACTGGA
Organism: Astyanax mexicanus; assembly: GCF_023375975.1. NCBI lineage: Eukaryota > Metazoa > Chordata > Actinopteri > Characiformes > Acestrorhamphidae > Astyanax > Astyanax mexicanus. The sequence goes on along the minus strand of NC_064410.1, from coordinate 19,795,455 downwards.
ACGCTTGCTCAGCTTCACACCATAGCAGTAACTTAAAAGCACATGAGCAAAGCACAGGTCAATTTATACTACATGCTTTCATCATGTATTTTTTTTTCTCATAATACAGCAACTTTTAACCCAGAAACTTGGGGTGAAGTCTCAGTTTGCTCTTTCTCTCTGAAGTGAAGTGAGGGGGTTGAAGGAGGCGGCATGTCAAAAGCACCCCCGGGGCTGTTGGTGGGCTCATCAAAATGTACAATGAGAGGAAAAAAAAGAGCAGAAAAGCGAGTGCTAAAGGACAGCTGAGTGGGTGGACGCTGAGGGTGGGCGAGGAGCGCTTTCACCACGGGCTAATTCACATTGGTCACTGCGAATGGTCGCTTCCATTTCACACTCTTGTTTGATAGCCTGGCAGAGCGATTTAGCGTCCGTGAGCCACTGTCATTTCCGGAAGAGACGAAGGCTTACACGCCACCGTGTAAACATGCGCTCACACCAAGGAGACAGCCGTGCAAGTCAATAAGCAAGAAGAACGAGAGAGGGCTGTATATGCATCGCTCTATTTAGCAGTTTATGGCCTACTTTGTAAATTGTTTTGGTAACACTTTGAATTTGAATGGTCCATTATAGATGCAACAAGGACGCTCAACTAACGTTTAAGTAACATTCAGCTCAATGTCTATTAAATGCAACTTAACCTGGTTAACCTGGGGTCCTGGGTTAATTTCATCTTTTATGAGGGGTCCTCTGTGATTTTATTCCTGTCCGGAACTACCATGTGTGTTTCTTAGTGGTCCTCTGAGAAAATTACCGGCAGAATTACATACTGTTTTTCGCTGAAATCTGTGGTCCTCCGGAAATTTCATCACACCTTAGCCTGGCAGGCTTATGTTTTCCTTTTTTTTTGGTCCTTCCTGCTCCTGTCCTCTGTTCTCTTGTTTGTTTACCTCCCCATGTGCCTTAGCCCCACCCTGTCATCTGTAATCTCTCCTGTTCTATTTGTAACACCGCCCCCTCGTTACCTCCAAAGGTGTCCCTCGTGTGTGCCTGTGTATAAATACCCCATGTGCTCCTTTGTTTTCTGTTGTGCTTTTTGTTTGACCCGGACTGTTCGACCCGGACCTGTTCGACCCTGTCTGGGTGTTTCCTATTGGTGTTTGTTGAGCCTCTGACATGTTGGTCTACAGAGTTCTGTTTTTTTTTTTTTTAGATTATTTAAAGCTGTCTTTGTTTATTTCACTTCTTTTTTAGTTTAGACCTAGTTAACCATTTGTTTCATAGTCTTAGTTTTTTATAGTCTGAGACAAAGAAAATAAAGACTAAGACTAACACGTTACAAGTTTTATTCCCGTCCGTCTGAGTTTCACCACCTCACGTTTAATAAAATAGCTATTTTTCTTCTGCCACGGATCGCAATTACTCTTCGGGCACACTTTTCCACAGAGATTTACGTAAACACAACAGCGAGTGGAAATGGAGGAGCTACTGAACGTGATGTCACGTGACTGAGAAAGCCAAAAAACTCTCTGGTCTTCCTGTTTTTTTTCAATTGCAGTCTGGATGCAATAGAAGTAGAGCAGAAGTGTGAAATATCTTTCACAGACGTCCCCCTGAGAAACTAAACCCGTCTGGATAGGGTTCCTAGTAGAGACTCCTAGTTTATACTGTAGCATTGTTTGTATGCAGTGGGAATGCAGTAGTGATATAAGATCATGGCTGTTTTATCCTACTCTCAATCAGAACATTATCTGACACCCTTAAATCTTGTTTTGGGGGTTTTCACTCTGACAGACACTAGAAAATATCCACTGTGTTCTTCAGTAAGCGGTGCAGTGGATTATTTCTAGTGTTTAAACATGGGCTACTTTCTTATTCCTTCCACAGAGTTCAGAGCTCCACAGAGTTCAGAGCTCCACAGAGAAGGTAAAGAGTGAAAAACCAGAGTGAAGCCAACTACTGCCATATTTAGTCAGTATAAGCTTCTTTATCAGCTACAGTGCCAGTTAAACGTCCCTCAGTGTGTTTATGTATGGATGGGCTGTGCCTGCTTTTAGCTGGCATGAGGGTAGCTAGCCAACAGCGCGGTGTCGGCACGCAGTGTCCATAAATACATATTTTGAGGGAAGGCTTGTACTAAAAATGCCATTATACAAAGCCAACTCCATCAGGTTGGAGTAAACACACTGGAGCCTGAAGCCCTGACAGCCAGCCTAATAGCTTTTAACAAATATTTAAACAGTGTAATGAACCACCCCTGAATGCTTGTGTGCTTTATGAATAATTTTTTTTCACACATTGTAATTTGCAATTTTTTCCACCTCAATCGCCCACTTCAAAAGCAAGAGTTAAAGCACCCCTATATTTTTAGATATATTCCTAAACTCCCTAAACTAGGCACAATTTTAACAGTGCGGGCTAAAGCTTAGATTGGGCCCAAAAAAAAATCCATGCCGATCTGGCCCAAGCCCCTGCACATTCTTCCTGAGCCAAACCTGACCTGCCAAATAAACTTTCATTACCAAGCCCCCAAGCACGATTTACATCAGACTTTTTTTTATTATTATTAAGAAGAGTATTAAAATTGAGCTTTTTAAAACATTTTTGGGCTGTTTGAATAAGTGAAATCTGTTCAGAAGGATCTTAATTGACATTGCAACACTAAAGAAGCATAGATTACCTATTATTTAAGAAAAAATCAGTAAATTAGGCTACAAAAAATGATTTCTGAATGACTTTTGTCTAATCCCTTTCTGTAAATCCTAAAAACTTCATTTTACTCATCACTGTGTTCATCTGCTATATGATTTAACTGAATTGCTGATCTGAACAACCAAGGATTTATAAAGGAAAATCATGAACGTTATTAAACCACTGTATTTGGTAGGTGTGGTTCTAACTGGCTAATTAAATACATTAACTGTTCCTTTAACTTAACAAAAACAAAAAGTTAAAACTTGACCAAAAACAGAACTAGGGACACAGACTATTGGTATGAGACCTGTATCTGTTATGTAACAGGTATTGATAACATCATTTTGCATGATTGGTCTTATTTTGGCTAAATCTCAGAGTGGTCACTGTCTGCATAACTAAGAAATAATCAATTTTGTAGTAGGGCTTGGATGCTTAATTCACACATATTTACTCAATTAACTAATATAATTTAACATGGTTTAAGAATATAAAATACTTTTTAAACATTTTTTGTATAATGAGCACACTATTACCTAAAAAGTGCAAAAACACAAAAAACAGCAACAGACAGAGCACACAGCATAACATGAGGAGACATAAGGCACTTCATATATCCAGGATTGAAGTTAAATAAATGATACTGTACAGATATAAACTGTCTTTAGTAGATATATATACTGGGAAATAAGAATTAATAATTTTTTTGTATTTGTTATTATGCCATAGCTTTATATAAAAAGTTTTCTTCATCCTCTTTCAAACTTTTCATTTTAAATTGTATTTAAAGACATTTTATAAGGTTTTGTATGACATCAACAATATACACAAGTGAAGCTTTATATATTACAACCTTGTTTAACTCATTAGCCATTTTTTTATTTCACTGAGCATATAGGATCACTTTATAGTTCTATAATCAGAGATTTCTTTTTTTAATAATTTTATTTCTATTTTTTCCCCCATTTTCTCCCTAATTTACACGGACAATTACCCAACCCACCCCATTAGGACACCCCTATCACTAGTGATGCCCCAACACACCAGAAGGGTGCAGACTAGCACATGCCTCCTCTGCTACATGTGAAGTCAGCCACCGCCTCTTTTTAAACTGCAGCTGATGCAGCACTACCGAGTAGCATCATCACAGCGCACTCGGAGGAAAGCGAAGTGACATGGTTCCGATACATCAGCTCACAGACGCAGCCTTGTGCTGATCAGCATCAGCCTTTAGAGTGTTGTGGGGAGAGAGAGCGCCATCTACTCACCCAGAAAGAGCAAGGCAAATTGTGCTCTCCCTTAGCTGATGGCAAGCTACATGAACAGGATTCGTACCAACGATCTCCTTATCATAGTGGCAGTGCTCATGTCTGTATTTGACTTAAAATAATATGTTTAGGTTCTCAAAATATAGGTTTTAAAAATATACTATACCATAAACTATATAGCCATGTTTTATATTTTCATACAGGACAAGTCTGCACCAACTTCTGTTCCTGAATTAAAGATGGATTCCTGAGACCCTGAGGATCAGTGCAGAAATCAGGAGCCAGAATTGCAGTTGCTATTTTTCCTTGCAACACAATTCCCCATACGCAAATAAATATTGAAGGTATAAACAGGTAGCTAGCCTGAGGAGCTTTGGTCTTGGTGTTGGCTGTAGTGGTGATGGAGAGCATGGGTTTTAGATGGCTTCAGGCATGTACTGTTCATGCTAATCCAAATAGGACTGCAGAAAAAAAAAATATATATATATATATACAAATACATTTCTGAAAGGTCCAGCCACACAGTGTAGTGCTGCTGGGTGGTGACTAACTCAAAGCTGTAGAACACGGCCACCCTGTGCTTTTAGTGGGGGCGGAACACTGTAAAAAAAAAAAAATTTTTAGAATTAATATTACCTTAAATTAACAGCAAACAGTTGTCAGTAAAAGATAGTAAAAAGACATTACATTTAAATTCCCTTAAATTTTAGATCATTTAAGGGAACAGCAATGTTATTTTATTTTTTATTATGTTTATTGTTGATGTAAAAGTTGGATTTGCACAGTACAAGACTCCTGCATGGCTAAGGTAGAAATGGCTGACTGTTGACTGTTGTCAGGGTTTTAATCGGTCAGTGGCGCACCGATGTATTTCCAGCTATTCTAAGATAAAAACATGCCAGATATTTACCTGAACACATCTCCCTTCCAGACCACTATGCCTATAGGCATAAATATATTCCTAAACTCACTATTTTAAATACTATTTTAAAAGCGTGGGCACAAATTGTGAAAAGAGACTGTTGATGGGATGTAAAATAGCAGCAAGCATTGCAACACGCTTTGCACAGGGTGTACAACAGGGCCCAAAATGGTAACTCATCCTCATAGGCTAGAACACTGTAGCCTAAAACAATCAGTCAACCATTACATATCATAAAACTGAATAGCTTTGGTGGGAAAGACTACACACTGATGGTAAGTCAAGGGGTGGGGGTCCACACCTATTATTTAAATATAGGATGTCAGGGGCCAATAAGGAAGATGTAACCTTTTGCTTGGCGTTCAGTCTCACAATAAAGCAGTACATTTGTGGAAAACATCTTACATTTAAAAACCTGTCGTCTTTATATATACAGGGCATCCCAAAATGCATTGCATTCTACAGTCTTGTAACAGAACATTTTTGACTGTATAATTTTACTGTAGAAAATACAGGAATTAATCACAGTGTAGTGATACAAGAAAGCAAAGTGGAAAAGAGGCATTAAGTAGTGCACAGGAGTTTAGGTAAGTTTCATAGTTATGTATGTGCATTTTCAGAAAGCAGACCAGTGCTAGTTTACTGACAAAATGTTAATTTGTTTTATTGACATATCTTAACGAATAAAAAGTAGGTTGCAATTTATTAATAAACAGGTATTGTAAATATGTATGTAGGTGATCTTCTCAAAATCAGTATATTTTGTGTCTGCAGCTTAGTTGTTTACATTTCATACAAACATAAGGTTTTTAAAATGCATGTTTAGGTAAAAAGTGAGAATGCTGCCAGTAAAAACTTTTTGTTTAGTAGAAGGTCTTTATTTTTAAGTATCTCAATGATTCTGAAAGGAAAAAAAAAATCCCAAAACACATAGGACCTGACAAAATGAAGCAAAAGATCAAAAAAAAAAACAACACATTATGCCACTATGTGACGAAATTCAAAAACAGATAAGAAAAGTCATTGATCATCTATCAGTCTGGAAAAGGTTACAAAAACTCATTTCTAAAGCTTTGGGACTCACAGTGAATCACAGTGAGAGCTATTATTCACAAATGGAGAAAACATGGAACACTGGTGAACCTTCCCAGGAGTGACCGGCCAACCAAAAGAATTCCCAAAGGGCATGGACAACTCATCCAGGAGGTCACAAATGAACCCAGATCAACATTTAAAGAACTGCAGCTCTCACTTGCCTCAGGTAAGGTCAGTGATAATGATTCTATAATAAGAAAGAGACTGGTTGAAAATGGTCTTTATGGGAGAATTCCAAATAGAACACAACAGCCCAAAACATCTTAATGATCTCCAGAACTTTGGTCCATTACATCTGGCGTAAAACTAACACATAATATCAGAAAAAGATCATCATACGGAATGTAAAACATGGTGGTGGTAATGTGATTGTGCTTTGCTGCTTCAGGGCCTGGATAACTTGCTGTAATAGGTGGAACCAGGAATTCTGCTGTTTACCAGACAATCCTGAAGGAGAATATCTGGCCATCTGTTCATGACCTCAAGCTCAGGTGTGCTTGGGTTCTGCAGCAGGACAATGATGCGAAGCACACAAACAAGTCCACCTCTGAATGGCTTCCACCTCAGTAAAGCTAAAATGCAGTTGATGCTGCCACGGGTGGTACAACCAAGTTATTCATTTTAGGAGGCAAATACTTTTTCACACAGGGTAGGTTTGGATATTTTTTTCCTTTAATAAATAATCAGGTTATCTTTGTCTTATATTAAAGTTTGTTTGATAATGGGAAAAATGTCAGTAAGACAAAGAAGCAAAAGTATGTATACATTTATATAGATTTCCAATTCATTTTGCCGGCCTCAACAATCCTACAGATCATCTCTAAGGTAGTCACAGCTAGACAGGAAATGGAATCCTAATGTCTATTAGAAACACAGCATGGGTGGGATGAATGGATGAAATGGCCACATGGGTAGGATGAAATGGACTAAAGAAACAGCACAGGAAGGATGAATAGGAATTACACGCTATCTCTTCCTGGGGTTGCTGTTTTATGTTCACAACGGGTAGTAAAAATACCTTCATATTCAAAATTCCTCTTAATATGAAAATGAAGCAGAATGTGAAACTTTTTATCTGCCGCATAATAAGAAAGAACACCTGTTGTTCCACAACATTGCTTTATATGTTGTGAGAGTTCACAGAAAACCATTTCTCTCTGAAACAAGCACCTGATTTTTCCCCAAAGACTTTTTTTAAGATAAATGTGGGATTAAGATGTAGATACTTGACTTTTTTTTTATCTTTTGTATTTTCAAAGTTAATGAAAGAACATGACATATATACAAATTAAAGAAAAACCCACACAGAAATAAGTTGAATCTGACAAAAGTAATAATAAATAAAAATTCTATGAAAATGAATAAATTAAAGTCAGATATTGCTTTTCAACCGTTTCAAATGCTTAAACAGAAATGTTTTGAACATAAGAACTCATGAAACAGGCCTGAACATAAAAGATGGTACCCTAAACTTAATATTTTGTTGCACAACATTTTAAGGCAATCACTGCAATCAAACGATTCTGAGATTCTGCACCAATCAGCAGGTATTTTGGCCCATTCCTCATAATCAAACTGCTCCAGTTGTCTCAGGTTTTCCAGACGCATGTTTCAGCTCCTACCTAAGATGCTCAATAGTATTTGGATCAGGGCTCAAAGAAGGCCACTTCAGAATAGTCCAATGTTCTCTTCTTAGCCATTCTTGGGTGGTTGTAGCTGTGTTTTGAGTCATTATCCTGTTGCAAGACCCATGACCTGCAACTAAAAAGCAAGCTTTATGACACTGATAAAATAAATGTTGGATTTTCTTTTGATCATTTTCATATATTTTTTTTAATTGTATTATTACCTTCGTCAGATTTAAGTTATTTCTGTGACCAATGTGGGTTTTTCCTACATTAACTGAGGGGTACCAACAGTTTTGCCCATGTGTGTATATAAGAAATTCAGACATCCCAAGTCTCCTGGAAGTTGCGGAAGTTTACTGCATATCAATAATTTGGTAGATTTGGTATTTCTTTGTTGGAACAATGCTTATTCTCAATAATAAGTCTTCTACTGTTGGAAAGCCTGTTAATTTCCTATTAAAATGGAGCCAAATTTGTAAGAAGCATGCATTTGTGGGATGAGCAACAAAACTGAGTAGGTGGGTTGCGGCCAGTGGAGTCGGTAATAAAGCGTTACTCTAATCTGATGGGGTTTTTTTTTCCAGTAATGAGTTAGCTAACGTGTTACTATTCCCAATCCATTAATCAGATTAAAAAGTTACTTATCCAAGTCACTGTGCTTTACTTTTTCGTCATTTTCCTTAGTAAAAAGATATTTTAGCATCCAGCTGGATGAAAGGTGCTGAAAGGATGGACGAGAAAGACTTTTACAGTCGTCGCTTTATTTCTGGAACTTACAGTGGTTGAACCACACCAAAATAACAAGCTAGTGAGCTAACATGCTAGCATGCACACCTGCCCTCCCACCATGCTCTTCACATGCTTGTCTTATAGCCTAAACAAAACAGTGCATGTTTTAACAGTCAGTAAACACAGAACTTTACTGCAGATTCACTACAGTATATTTTCAATTTCTTCTTGCATCTCTGGGAGTGACGTCTAGTCTACGTGGCACACATGTAACACCACACACCATATCTAATGAAGAAGAAGAGGAGAAGAATTAGAGGTCTGACAGGTGTGCAGTGCAGTAATAGAGTCATTGCTAAAATGAGAAAAAAAGCAGCTTGTCTGGGCAATACAGAACTGCCACTGGACTAGTGATATCTAAAACTTTTGGGGCTCTATTTTATCAATCTATAGCACATTGGTCAACTGCGTATTGCGCAGCTGGATTTTGGGTGCTAGTTCAGGATCAGTGTGCCAGTTATCATTCCCTTTAAAAGCCAGTTTGGCACATTGATAATCTTAACCACAGAGGGAAGATGACCAGCGCGTCCATGCTGTAATGGTAGGCCAGCAGCTCATTTAAGGGAACAGCAATGTTATTTTCTTCTTTATTCTGTTTATTGTGGATGTAAAAGCTGCAGTGCTCCTGCATAGCTTGATTGTTGTCAGGGTTTAAACCAGTCAGTGGCGTACCTTTATTTGCCACAACCATAAATAGAAATACGTCAGAAATTTACCTGAATACACCTCATTTCCAGACCACCACACCCTTTGGCACAGACATATTCACAAACTCTAGTTTAGATGCTATTTTACCAATGTGTGGGCAAAGCGTAAAAACAGACTATTGACAGGGTGTAAAGCAGCAACGAGCATCGTGACACGTCTTTGCACAGGATATACGATAGGGCCCTAGCTTGATTTGGACACATGACTTTGGACATGGTGACCCTTAGCTCAGGTGCATTAGTAAATTCTTTCTGTAATGCTTTTATAAGGAGATTATACAAGCTATAATCCAGTGGCAGCCCCTAAAGTAGCTGAATTAGAATGAGGATGGTACTCTAGTCTTGAACGTAAGAACGAGTGAAGTGCTAAGTGCCAGCAGTGGACTGATGAGTAGCCAGAGCATAAAGCTGCACAGTAAACAGTATAAAGGGCAGATGAGACTAACAGTAAGTGTTCCTTCTTCAAAGCTTTTAACCTCCTTTCACACGCCACCTACAGACAGTAAGACGGTCCCCGGGGCACATTAAAACAGCATTTAATTCTCCAAGCACGGTCATTTGCTCTGATTGTCTTAGATTGCCTGTACTCTGCACTGGGGGCGCTGATGGAAATGTTCTCCTCCTGGAAATGTTCGTCTCTCTTCCCTCTCTCCCGACTGATCATGCAGACACCCTCCATGTCTCTAACAGGTGCAAATGGACTTGGTGAGCACCGAGCCCTCCCGTCTGTGCACTTCTGGCTCGACAATCAGTACCTTTTACGAGCGTAGTGAAGAGGACGAAGAGCGGCGAAGTGCAGGTGGAAAAGGTGCAGAAGGCCGTGGAGGGCTGGGGGTGGGGGACATGATGTTCTTACGGGAAAGAGGCTGGATAGAGGTATATACGGGCAAAGAGGCTGAAATGACTGCTCTCCACAGGCCAGCGATGATGGAGAAGGATGAAAGCAAAGACTCAGGTTTTCACAGCCTGCTGCGAAGAGACAGCCACCTGTGTCTTGACTCCGCGGCTCCGCCATCGAGGACATGAGAATATGCTTCCCGTATACATAATTCTGCACTTCATCAGCATCTGTGACAATGCATAAATCACAAGGACCAAAAATAAGCTGGAAAGGCTTTAGGCAGACTGATAGAAGTGGGTACTTGTTGGACAATTGGGTTGTAATCAAAACCAACAGAAGCCAGACAGAGTCAAGGTTAAGATCTAGACACATCTAGACCAGTTGTATGTATTTCTGCATTAAAATGAACTAAAACATCCTCAAATTTCCACACAAGTCCTAAAAGTAGATAAAAGAGAAATAAGTTAAACAAATACAAGAAGAACTGCTATACTCGATCATTTATTAAGGAAAATGATCCATAATTACATATTTGTGAGAGGCAAACGTACAATATTACAAGGTGTACCATCAATGAACGTCTATTTCTACCTATTTTTGTAATATGGTAAACATGGTAAATGCGCAGGCTACATTTCGATAAACTTACCTCTAAACAGTGAATGAGAGTAATCATGGTTAGCGGTTAATGCTCATGCTGCTCCACCAGTGCTAGCCGGGGTTATCAGCAGGCTATAGTTCGATATACTCCCCTCTGAACGGCGAAAGAGCTAGCGCGATTTGCGGGTTATGCTAATGCTAATCATCAGTGCTAGCTGAGGTTAGCAGCAGGCTACAGGCTGATAATACTCACATTTAAATGGGGAAACAGCAGTTAGCGGCTAAACTGCTGTATGACACTGTACTTTAGCAGAGTGGCATTACTGCTCCTTGCAACCTGATTGGTAAAATTCATATATATGGGTGCAATTAAAGGATTTTAAGTGCCTTATATTGCCAAAAATACAGTATGTAATCCATTGCTTTTAGTATCTGTAATTAAATGTTTCCAGTAACTATTGATCATTTGATTCCTCTGGGATGTTGGTAGATTTCCTCATATTAACTGCTTGCTTCAGGTCCTTCCACAACACTTCCATCGGATTAAGATCAGAATTTTACTTGACAGTTAAAAAAAAACATTAACTTTATACTTTTTTAACCATTCTCTTGATAGAACAACTTGTGCATGACCCATTCTCTAATATAATTCAGAATTAATGGTTCCATCAATGATGGCAAGCCGCCCTGGCCCAGATGCAGCAAAACAGGCCGATACCATAATACTACCACCACCATGTTTCACAGACGGGATAAGGTTCTTATGCTGGAATGCAGTGTTTTACAAACATAATTATTTTCATTTAAAACCAAAAAGTTTTATTTTGGTTTTATCTATCTACAAAACATTCTTTCAATTGTATTTTGGTGCGTTTAGGTTGATGCCTGTGTGAAACCAAACCAAACAGGGGGAGAAAGCGTCCAAAATCCAAGTAAAACTTATCCGGACCAGAGAAACCAACTGCAGGTGTGAAAACCCCCTTTATTCCCCCTTTAAATTAGCTGCTAATCCTAGAGTTCAAATACTTTTGCCACTCACAAAAAGGTAATATTGAATATTTTTTTTTCTCATAAATGAATCAAGTATAATATTTTTGTCTCATTTGTTAAAACAACATTAAATATGTTAAAACATTGGAGAACAGAGTTTTAGAATACAGTAAAGAAACGAATGTCCATTATTCTATGAAGAAGTGTTATTTTAAAAAAGGTATGTATTTCCAATACGCTTCTTTTTATGTTTCTCAGTAACATGCAAAAGACTGTGTTTTACTGTTCAGTTGATATTGTTAATATTTGTTTTACTAAATAGAAAGAAAAAAAAATAAGTAAATTAAATTGAATACAGGTAGATTATGTTGTACTAATTATTAATTCATCAGAATTGTATCCTTGTTTAAAGAATTGTTTAAAGACGAGTCACTAAGCAATATTAAATTAACAGATTATTATTATCATTTTTTTTAATATAGCTAATATTTTCTCATGTTCTGCTTGGAGCTTATTCTGTGTGCACTCTCTCTCAGCCAGCAGTATATTGTTAAATAGGCACTTAAAAACAGATATGCTGTTCATTGTCTTTTTTTAATGATTTAAAAGAGGTTTATATAAACGTCCTCATATAAATGTCTTTTCAAGCACTTGAAAAAGACGTCTCTTCACCTTTTACCTTCAAAATAAAAATAAGATGCTGTTTTAATGAGCACCAGAGACTTTTTTCTGCATGTTTTTAATGAAATAGTGATGGGTGGGCAAGCTCTTGGAAGAGAGACCTCAGAAACCAAGGCATGAAAAGGTTGGACTTTAATGTAACTTTAAAAAAAAACTGTTCAACTCCTCTCAGCACAGCAAACTGAAGACTCTGTGACACTTTTTCATTCCGGCAATTCTGGCCACACCATGGACACACCCCCATCTATGGACATACTCTCAGTCTTAATGAAGCTTATAACACTATTTTAATAGTTCTACCCTATTTTCCACTAGTAGTTCATTCACTAGTTCATTCATCTACTGTTTACGTTCCATTGCATGGAAAAGTTCAGCTGCGCTGCCATGGCGAACAAAACTATTTTTTTATTTTTATACAGACAATTAGGTTTTTTTTTCCCCAGCAATTTTATTTCTTACTCAGTAATGGGGAATTTTCCAATGTAGCGAAGTAAATTACTTGAGTAGAAGTAAAATTACCTATTTTATTACTCATATAACCTACTCAATTACAGAAATGTAAGTAAATGTAATTCGTTACTTTCCACCTGTGGTCAGTTCTGCAATGGTAGTACTAAACCACAACCTTGCTGTGTATGTAATTGTTCACTCAATTTTTATTTTGGTTTTGAGTGGGGATCTCATGGCCACAAAGACTAAGCATGAAAAAAAGTTTGCTATCCCAGTGCTGTTCTTTTTGTTTGCTAATTAAGGCCCACACTCCATCCCACTCTTCCTCCCTTTTTTAGTACAAACAGAATTAGTACAGTAAATGAGTAAACAATGAAGTGTGTGCAGATATTATGCAATATCCAACAATATCCACTCAGATTTCAGTGTGTTTACAGCTGGAATTGCAGGAAGATGTCCATGTCCATTAGATCCCAATAAAGCCATGTTTACTACCTTACTTCCTGCATCTCCCTCCCCTCAACAGGAGGTGCTCTCAGCAGCTTTCTAAACCCTGGAGGAATTAAATTAAGCATCACTGTTGTTATATCCCACCTCCCCCCCCCCACCTCTGCCGGACGAGTAAGCCTCAGATCCTTTTAAACACCCCGAGGAAGCAGAAACGATCCGGCCAGAAACACAAATTAGCAAGCAGTGCTGAGGGCGATCCTACGGTCTACGCTCTCATTAAAACGGCCACTAATGAACTCGTGCAAGTCCGGATTAGAGCTGACAAAAGAAGATCGTGTTCTGCCCCAACATAATACCTTTCTGTGGGCAGATTAGCCCCAAGTTGTGAGGTTAGGGATTATTTGCCTTCCAACAATTAAGCGAAAAAAAAAAAAAAAAAAAAACTTTCAGCAGGGCCTGCTTTGCTTCCTATACTTTTAGGTGATCTCTGAGAACAATTGTGACTTCTAGTGTTGCCAACTCCTTAGAAGTCGCTAAATGACGTCATTGCCTAATTTGCATAATACATGTTTTTGAAGCTGTAAAGGATTCATGATGTGGGAGAGAAAAAAGTGAGTAAAAAAACCACCTTAAATATGTTAGAAATGTTACAAATGAACTCTAACAAATGAACAACTTATGTTGTTTTTTTAAATAGGCAGTCACTTCTCAAATAACTTTATTTTTACATAAATTACATAAATCAGTTTTTTACTGTGTTGTTAAATGTTATAATAAGAGCAGCAGTTAGCAGGAAGTTTTTTTTTGTTTTGTTTTGTTATTTTACATTTTTTTTGTTTTATTATTTTAAGTTTTCTTTATTTTCAAACCTATTATACACAAATCGTTCAATGATGAGCTAGCTAGCTAAATGTTTAGCTTTTTACAAAGAGGCAGACACTGTGGACGAGGCTGCGTGGTGAATGAGGTGAGTGATTGCACTGTGAGTGTTGTGGGCGGGGCTCACTGCAGCACCTGTTGCTCGCTAGAGGTGGGCGATACTGTGAATTTTGATATTGATCCGATACCAAGTAAATGCAGGGCCAGTATTGCCGATACCGATATCAATACTTTTTCATATTTCAGCTTCATAGATCCAAAGGAACCAAAAAACCTAGCATAAAATTTCGCAAAACATTGTACGTGACAACAAAAACTTTATCACAATCAACATTTTTGTTTAGAAACAATGGAACAGTAACAAAAAGTTTGCCTTATAGAGAGTATAATTTGAGTGTGTGCGAGAGAGAGAAAAAAGCTTGAGTGTCAAGCTTTTTACACGAGTATTGCTCAATACCAATACCAGCGTTGGTATCGGCATTATCGATATTTGGATCGATCCGCCCACCTCTACTGCTCGCTGAGGACAGTAACTAAAGAGCATGTGTTCATCTCAGAGTCACCAAAAGTATCCAATAACACCACAAAAACTCGCTAGATTTGTCGCTAGTCGTTTTTTGTTTTTTTTTTTTTTTTTTACAAAAAAAGTTGCTAGAGGGTCTGAAAAGTTGCTAAATATAGCGCCAAAGTCGCTAAGTTGGCAACACTGGTGACTTCCTCCATAAGGGGAACACAATAGAAATAAAAATAAAGAAGGTCTCCTGCATCCTAATAATGATAGCTAACACATCGAATCACACACACTCATACATTACCAAAGATATGCCATTAAACCCCATACTACTTTTATGGTGAATTGCAATAGTGACAGCACTGACATAGTTCATTAAACAGTAGACAATACCCACATATTTCAGGTTTCCGGCAGGTTCTTAAAAAAATTGACTTAAATTAGACTCCAGGTGATTAAGGTTTTAAATTGTCTTAAACTTACTGTCAATTTGCTGTAGGTATTATTTTTTTAAACTGTGCGTTTAATGCCATGCTAACTTTAGCGGTGAGTTAGCTAACGTTACCAGAAAGAGAACTAATGTTAACTGAGAGCTGGCTAACGTCAGCAGTGAGCTAGCTAACATATTAACATTAGCAGCAAGTTATCTAGCTAAATTACTGGGGAGAGAACTAAGGTTAGCAGAGTGCTAGCAAACATAGTAATATTAGTGGCAAGCTAGCTAACATGCTAACATTTTAACATTAGCACAGAGTTAGCTATGTTACTAAGGTTAGCAGCAAGCTAGCTAACATTAGCAGCAAGCTAGATAACACAGCAAGTTAGCTACATCAAGCAGCTAAATTGTTTTCTACTGTAGAATATAATTTACATTGTAGAATATAAATTACATTGTAAGGTTTACCAGTGTAAATGCTTCCTCAGAGACAGCAGTGCCAGAAAAATACAACACTACCAAAGAAATTACGACTACATGTTTATTGCTGTGTAAAAAAAATATTTAAAAGCATTAAATTTGACTTTCAAAAACTTTTAAAAAGAACCCTGATATTTACATAGTCCTTAGAAAAAAACGTTAGTCCAGCTCAGGCCAAAACATACCCAAGAAAAAGAGAAAAAAGATAAAAAATTTAAAAAAAGTGTCCAGAAAAAGATCCCAAAAATTTGATCAGTCTTACCACCAATCCATTTAAAAAAAGAGAAGCAAAAAAAAAAAAGAAAAGGTTCAACCAAGATTTTTCTTAGATACCTGTGTTTATGATCAATTTGTGGCACCTTCTGGGTAGATAAATTTTTACAAGATTCAATAGGTCCCAAAGCCCCAATCAGTTGGAGCCTGGTTCAACAAAACTCCTCCTACATAAGACATTTAACCCATTCTTTAGCACACTTTCCCAGCATAATAAAGATCACAACACAGCACAGCATGTTAGCCTAGCATAGCACGTTAGCATAGCACGTAAGCATAGCAAGTTAGCATAGCACATTAGCATAGCATTCTTATAGTTAACAGGTTCCTCAAACCCACTACTCATTTTACCCACAACAAAACAAAACAAATCTAAGAAACACTCCCTACAATATAAACTCAAAAAGTTACTTACACTCAAGCAGAAAACCAACATCTTTCTCCGACTAGGAGAAAAACTAAAAAAAACATCCAGAATCAGGCTGGAAAACCTGTAGAAGCTCCTCAACTGCTCTACCTGGAGGCATTAACTCTACTTCCTTTTCCTACAGGAAATTTAGCCATTACTATCGTTGCCCCCTACTGGATCCTAAAATTAAATCCTGGACCTTTCTATGGTGTATAAGACCATGTCTGTTACACAATAAAAGCTTCTGATGATATCCCACACTTGAAATCAATTAAAATTTGGGTAACACTTCACTTGGATGGTCCATTTGATGGCCTCATTAATGCTCAACTGACATTCAACTAACATTCATTTTTGTGTCTTATTAACTGCAACCTAAACATATGTTGAATGTAAATGATTCAAAATAGAACATAACCCTACACCTAACCCTAACCTTAACCCCTAATCAACCATAAATCTGACTCTACACTTAACCCTAACCCTAACCTGAATCTAACTCTACCTTATTCTAACCTAATTACCTAACTCTACCCTAATTCTAAAATGTTAAGATTAGAGTTTGGGTTAGAGTTGGATGTTGGGTTACATTCAAAAGAGAATCATTTACATTTACCTTTTAGTTCAATTGCATTTAATAGACATTCAGTTGTATGTTAATTGAATGTCAATTGAGCATCATCAAATGGACCATCCAAGTAAAGTGGTACCAAAAGTTGATATCATTCCTTAAGTTAGGATATGTTAATCCAAGAAAGTGCTGTATATACTAACATATTTCTAAAATAACATTTCAAAGGCAAGCATACACAAGAAAACTTTACAATTTGATAGAAAACAATATTTTATACTACAGTATCTGAAGTAAAACATCATTTTACTTTGGTTTGTAGTAAAATCCCTTGGCGTATCCCTGTCATTGTATCAGAGCTTGTAGCTGCTGGACTCATAGCAGATCTTGCACCATCTAAAAAGCATGGGCTGAGCCAACCACACCAGGCAATCTGATAGGACCAAACTGGTGGAGGATGGAAGTATGGAGGAAAAGATTACCATGTTAGCATCTGAAAAAAAAAAAAACAGCTAAGCAAAAGTATAACCAGAAGACAGGTGGAAGCTAGTGATTGGTCAAGGTAAAGGTGACACAGCATGAGAGTTTCCTAGAAGAACTTTTTTCTTCTTTCACGTTAACAAACCAGACAAAAAGCCAAACACACACAAACCATTTGTAGAAACAAACCTAAGTGTTCAGTTCTTGTGTTAATAGGCTCTCACTTTATATCGGTTTTCTTTTTATGTATTTCGTATTATGTTTTTTTTTATGTTGACCTCTCTGCTTGTGGATTTATGTGAACTGACTTTATGTGCATATATGTGTATAGGTGCAGCATTTTTACATACAGTGTCAATAAAAACTGTGGTGATTCATGAAAGGTGATGCCAAAGAATTAAGAAGATCCTCCTTAAGGCATTCACCATTCAGCCTAAACGTATGCCAATAGGCAAAAGCCTCTAGGATGTTTGAATTCATTTTCTTTTGCCTTTCAGAGAGGAAAACTGTACCGCTTTCAAAGCTGAGTATGCTCTATTTATAGTACTCTATTTGTATTAATCCGCATATAATGTAGTTTAGTTTTTTACTGTATCTGTACTTTTTTTTTAAGTAAATACAGTACCAGTGAAAAGTGTAAACTCACCTTTCTGAACAGTCTATGAAGAAAACATATGGAATTATTATTTAGTCAGATTTATGAGGTAGAGTCACCTGAAACGACTTTCAGTTAACAGCTGTGCTGAACTTTTTAAGGCTTAATTACTTGAATTTCTTGCCTCTTAATGTGTTTGAGAGCATCAGTTGTAAAGTTGTAAAGAGGTAGAGTTACAGGTATACAGTGAATAGCTCTATTTGAGTAATGTTCTTATTCATATTGTGGCAAGAACCACTCAACTAAACTTAAAAAAAATATATAAACTTTAAGAAATTAAGGTCTGTCAATCCAAACTATTTCAAGAGCTTTGAAAGTCTCCTGATTTGCAGTCGAAATGACCATTAAACTTTAAGATGAAACTGGCTCTCATTAGGTATGCCAGAGGAGAGGAAGACCAAGAGTTACCTCTGTTGCACAGGATAAGTTCATCAGAGTTACAGAGTTACTACAAAGTTTACTATGTGTTATGTGTTTCTTCATAGTCTGAATGACTTCTGTATTCATTCACATTGTAGGGACAAAAAGAAGAAGAAAAACATTGAATGAGGTGGTGTGTCCAAACTTTTGACTGGCACTGTATATATTTAGTTTTATGTGCCATTAATTTGTGTTATTTTTGTCTCTATCCCAAGAAATCAATATTTGGTGAAATAACCCTGGTTTTTAATTACAGTTTTCAAGCATCTTGACATGTTCTCCTCCACCAGTCTTACACACTGCTTTTGGATAACTTTTTGAACCACTCTTAGTGCAAACATTTAAGCAGTTCAGCTTGGTTTGATGGCTTGTGATCATCCGTCTTCCTCCTGATTGTATTCCCGAGAGATTTTTTTAATTTGGTAAAATCAAAGAAACCTATGATTTTTTTTGTTTGTTTTTGATCTGTCTTTCTACTGTATTTGTAACTTTTGAGAATCAATCATAGTTTTAAATATAAAGGTCTGCAGGTCATTTTATTTAACTTCCGCAGGGATTAGATTAGCATGTCTATTGATGTAAAAAAAAAAAAAACACAGCACTTGAGTAAAAGACCATGAGACGATAACAATCGATGTCTCTTAATAGATGTTACAGTAATTCTTTATCCACTCAATAACAATTAGGCCTCTGTTAGTTTGCAATATTGTTGCAATGGTGTTTTTGCTTGGTTGGCACTTGTTTCAAGTATCAACTATTGAGGTGTGCAGCAGGGATTTGATTTTTTTTGTCTTGTTTTGCAGCTTTCTTATCTATTATGGGTGGGAAACTAAATCTTCATCTTCCATCAAACCCCCTTCAAGCTAAATCGGCGCTCAGCAGAGGCTTTACAAATCTGGCGTGAAAGTAGACGACCCAATTGATTAGATCTGGTCACTTGAGGATGAAGGTGGCTATGAGAACTCCCACAGTTGCAGCCTCGAATGTTTTTATTTTATTTATTTATATATATATATATATATATATATATATATATATATATATATATATATATATACATATTATTATTTTTTTTTTTTTTACTGAGGATGAACACACATTTTATTTCATATTATTTCATCAGATAGCGAAACAATTATAAAACCATCTGAACTGGTGGGAGGTGATTTTTTTTCACCCTCCTATCTCCATTACAGGTTGCTGTAAAACGGTTCACCCCGGGGTTAACCAAACACAACTCTCGGGCCTCCTCTGCAGGTGATTGGCTATTGATTTAACGTCAGTGCGTTAGATGAGTCCAGGGCCGCACTGCTCACTTAGAGCTCTGAGGACTGCGGTTTGCGCCAGGATGACCCTCCCCTCCCTCCCCTCCTCCCTCCTTCTTCCCCGCCCGTCCACCTTCTGGTGTTGTTGGCTGAGTAGCGAGTAGAGAGAATACTGTATCAGCTTTGCGACCGCTTAGACTACTAATAATGAACAGAGACTAAAACGTTGAACAGTGCTGATCCAGGATCTGTGTGTTTACCGGCCCTTATAAATGCGAGGGGGTGATAAGTGCTGCACAAGTTTCCCCTTGGGGAAGATAGGAGGGAAGTAATACAGGCCATAAAGCATGTTTTTCGAAGTGGGCCACATCTGTCGGGTAGAGGTCATATTCTTAATTATTCTTTTATGGCCCTGCAGAAAATGGGGTCGGAGGCGCCGCGTGGGTTCGTTTAATGCATGGGAGGGGAGCAATCCCATGCCATTTCCGTCCTCCTCGATTAAAAAGTGAGTAGGCTCCGGCGAGGCAGATTGAGAAATGACATGAATGGAGGGGAGGTCACATTAGTATTCCGAGCGAGGAGGGCCGCTAAGTCCTTGCAAAGGCTTTTCTACTCGATTCGTGCGCCACACAGAAATCAGAAAGCATGTCAAAGAGCCTGAGCTCTTTCATCTGCCACCAAGCAAAACTAACGAGCAGTGGGAGAGGGAGCGAGAGCAGCGGAGAAAGAGAGAGAGAGGGAAAAAAAGAGAGGGAAAGAGAAGTCAAGACCGACCGAGAAGAGAGGTGCTATAACCACTATCCTCCAGCGCCACAGGCATCCTCTTCTCCTCAGTGGCTCTTTATTCCAGCAGGGGAAAGATTGCAGCCACAGTCACACCCCACTGAGGGACACACTGCCTTCAGAAGATAAATGCTATCATAACATTGCCTAATTATTTGTCTAATCTTGTGACATGCCATCCAGCCAGCCATGCGCTGGAACACGAAAAAAGACAAGCAGAATACAAAGCCGTCGACTGCAGACTGCAGACCCCAGACGACAGACAGACGGAGAGCGAGCGAGGAATCGATTGGACAGGCGCTCCTCATAAAATAAAAAAAGGTGAACTGTTGTCTTACAAGTTACAAGAGATACAAGAGTGAAGAACAACAACAGCAAAAAAAAAAAAAAACTTTATAAACACTCTAAAGGTGAGACACCTTCCCTTTAAAGCAGAGTTTGAGTTTTGAGCAACAAAGGGTACAAAGTGAACTCTAAAAGGACCCCTCAGAGCGTCCCCGCTGCAAGTCAGCACTTCCGTCCGGACGCATCTGCATGGTTTGAGAATCAACACACCTGAAAATCTCTTTTCGCCTAAATGTCCCAGAAGAAATCCAAGCCTTCATGCTCCGGTTGCATTTTTATATATATGTAATGCGCCGTCCCAAAGCAACTTTGCAGACATTCAGACCCGGGACACTAGACAATAGTGAGTAAGCTGAAGAGAGACAATGGCAGGAGCATGAGGAAGAACTCTGAGAGAAGACAAAACTAAAAGACTCAAAACTCGCTAAAGCCCTGTTGGGATTGAATCACTGTAATAAAAATATATAAATATTGTCTTCTTAGTGATAAAACTCTTAAATTCACACAGCTATAAAATTACCAGAGGACAAGTGAGTTTGCATTTCTGCATTTCTTTTTTTTTTTTTTTTACGTAATCAGAGTAAGTTAGAGTACCTTAATGCTGACTGTCAGGCAACACCGATCCAATCACTGATCCAATCCAACAATGTTTTCACTTAGATAAGATGTCCTGTGGTCCCACTTTAAAATATGTGTCTCTAATAAGTGTGTAGTTACAAGTTAACCATCCTTGTAAAAACAATGCCACTACTGGTGAAGTACGCATTGTTACAGATTAAAGATTGATTACAGTTGTACAGGTAATGTAATGTAATTACATGTAAATATCTGTTAAATAGAGATGAATATTTATTTCTAATTTCCTATGATAAAACCAGAATTATGTTTATAGTTTTTTTTTATAGTTTATAGAAATCGTTTAGGTTCTAACCAACATGTAACTCACTTAAGAGTAAAGATTTCAACACAAAAGTAAGTCTAGAGTAAAATCATTAATTCCCATAATGGATACAATCAAGCAGAATCAAACTGAATAGTTATGGCTGATTGGACAGAAACAGCAGAAAACAGACAAATGTTTTATGGAAGGATAGTTTAAATAATCTTGTTTTTTTTTTTACATTTTAACTAACATTTAACTGTTGTTCTGAATACAGATTGTTGTTGCTGCATCACATTTACAACTCTAAGGTAAGCAAAGCTGAAGTTAAAATCTTACTCAAACCTTATCTTCCACCTAATGATGCAGAAGTTATACAGAAGCATCCACACTGATGCACTATTTAAGGTGGAATGGAAAGTTACAATTAGATGCCAGCTTGGCACAAGGAACATTGTTGCACCAGGAGTGGCATAAAGTTATCCAAAAGCAGCGTGTAAGACTGGTGGAGGAGAACATGCCAAGATGCATGAAAACTGTGATTAAAAACCAGGGTCTTTTTTGTTTATTTGTTCATCGTTTTATTTCAGCCTAAATGACAATAATTTTATTTGGAATTTGTTTATAGAATAAAACAACAATGTCCATTTTACTCAAACATATTCCTATAAATAGCAAAATCCGAAAAATTCGTTCAGAATCTGAAGTGGTGTCGTATGTTTTTCCACAGCTGTATATATAGCTGATGTTTAACCTCTTGAGACCATGTTGATTTATATGGGGATGTTACAATTCTGCTTCTCTGCAACTTCTGTGATACTTACTTTTATTAAAACGTTGACCCTTTGGCCTCATATGGAGACACTGTCCATACCATCTAAAGGTTATGTGACAACATTACCTTCAACTGAGTGAAAACAAGATTTACTTACTGTAGAAAGCTAACATTTTAACATGTTAAAATAAGCTACTTGCCCTAATATAAGGACATTTTTTTTTGCAAAACAACTTCCTGTACAAAAACATATTTAGTTTTTAAACTTGCTCGGTCCTACTAATCCCAAATTGTAGCTAGAAAAAAATGAAAATATAATTTAAATATGCATTCCCTCTGCTAATTTCTGTCCAATATGAACCATGACCACTCCCTGAAATGCTAACATTATGCTAAACCCGAAGCTAGTGTGAAAAGGTCATGCACCGCGCAGGCAGCGACTAACGACTGTCTTAGCGCCGTGGCTAATCACTTACGCTGAGGAACGCTCCATGCTGATGAAGCTTAGCATCTGTGCCTGCAAGCGCCTGAGCTCTGCGGTGGATTTCTCCACATCATTGTGTTTTTCTGTTGTATTTCCCGCTCCATTATGACTAGACTCGTAGCTTGGGGGACTTTGATGAACGAGTTGTCATTGCGCTGGACTGTGGTGATACATAAAACATATTCACATCAGCTCCTATCCTCAGATCACAGCAAGCAAAAACATGCTTTTGGAGACACTTACAATATTCACATATAATATTCTAATATAATAGCTTGCAACCACACTTTTTTGAAAAGGTTACATATAATGAAGCATCTAACAGAGACTTTTCTTGTATATTATTATTATTTCACCAGGAAAGAAGCTTTTAAGCATGAGTTACCATGGTTCTTTATACTTAGATTTACTGCCTGCATAAAAAAAAACACTCAAAGAATCTCATAAAAAAGTATATATATACAGTATATATATTGCGCATGCTAAATTCTTGCAATAAGTAATAAATAAGTACAGTAAAAGCCAATATGCTCATTGGTGGACATTACAGATAACAGAATAAACAGAATTAAAAGTCAGTTTTTACCTTTAGAGCCCACTGAAAGGCATGTAATAAAAACAAGACACATCCGGTATTTATCACACTATAAGGTGCACCTAAAAATGCCAGTGCGTCTTATAATCCAGTGAACCTTATCTATGAATTTTACCAGTCAGGTTGTAAAGAGCGGTTAAGCCACTGAAGGGGTGCTAAGCTCCTTTTGTTATTTAGAGGTGAGTACTATTGGCCTGTAGTAGGCCTGGACAATATTTTGATATCGGTATTTATCGCGATAAGAAATGTTTCAATAACGGTGATATCATTTTTGTGATATATCGATATGTATTATTTACAGACAGGCGTTTTTTAGCTCCGCTCCGCTCCGCACCTAAAACCCGCCCGCGATGAAACGAAACCGACCCTAACCGCGCGGATCTCCGCTCCGCACCTAAAACCTCCCGCGATGAAGAGAAACTTACCCTAACCGAGCGGATCTCAGCTCCGCACCTAAAACCCGCCCGCGATGAAACGAAACCGACCCTAACCGAGGGCATCTCAGCTCCGCTCCGCACCTAAAACCTCCCGCGATGAAACGAAACCGACCCTAACCCGCTCGTTTTCATCGCAGGACATTTTAGATGAAGAATGAGCGGATAGTTGAGGGAGGCAGGTCTAATTCAGTGGTTCGGCGTTCAAAGGTTTGAAAAACTTCAGACTTCAGCTTGCTCCAAATTGTTCTGGAGAGTGGAGCCGACCAGCAACAGTAATACATCCTTAGCTCCACCTCAAGCAGTTTCACTACACACGATATCTTCCTTATTCTGGCTAAAACACTTTTGTAGTTTATGTTGTATCTAAGTTATTTAAAGTTTATAGGGATATCATGTTCCCTTTATATATATGAAGGCTTTTTGTATTCCCTATTCTGGTTGAAGCACTTTTGTTTTGATCTGTTAAATATGTTTACAAAAGAATAAGAAGCTCTGCCTCTGTTGTAATGTAAAGTTATTTATATTGGTAATTTGTATATAGGTTATAGGTTTATGTTTGACAGGGATGTCATGTTTTTATTTTGCTACATGCAAATAAAAGTGAGCATTGATTTATTCTGATCCTTTTTTATTTATAGTTTTTTTGTGAGAGGAGGCTTTAAAGACTTAAATTTAAAATTTCAGACATTAGTGTACAGATTTCCATTGCAGGGATTCTTAGCAGTTTTTCTGAGGCCTTCAAAGTATTTATATCGATATCGAAATTATATCGTATCGACCGAAATTAAGGAATATATCGTGATATAAATTTTGGCCATATCGTCCAGCACTAGCCTGTAGCCTGCTGCTAACCCCAGCTACCACCGCAGGAACAGCATTAGCATCATCGCCCTAACTTACCAGAACACTCAGAGTAGCGCTGTTGGGTGGCATTAACCACTAGCGCTAGTGGCTAGCTGCAAGTGCTAATGTCGCTGGACCAATTGTAAATCTGGAAATCTAAGCTTACTATAAGTAAAACGTTTTCACAAGAGAAATCTGTGTAGATTAACATCCAGCGCTCGATTGACTAGAAGGAAATAATGGTGACACCCCTATTCCTTACTAGTGTGCCTTTTAATCTGGTGCGCCTTATGTATGAGAATAGACCAGAAAATAGACAGTTTATTGGCAGTGCGCCTTATAGTGCAAAGATACAGTAATAAAAAGAGCATAATGGCCAAACCGGATCTAAAAACTGTTTATACAAAATGTACATGTTTCAAAACAGTGATTACACTGTAAAAAAAAAAAAAGGTTTCTTGTCACTTTTACAGAAAGAACAGCTAAAAAGTTGCCAATAAATATTTGTAAGATTTCATTTTAATAAGAATAGTATTTAACTGTAAATGAATTGAATTACAGCTTTGTTACAGTAAGTTTTGACATAAATAGACACATTATAATAGGTTACATATTCTTTTCTATCTATCTACCTATCTATCTATCTATCTATCTATCTATCTATCTATCTATCTATCTATCTATCTATCTATCTAACATGCCTTATGCAGGGTGTCAGATTGGGCCCATATTGTTGCAAAAGGTTGTCAAAATGATGTTGTCTCAAAAGTGCATCTTAATTATAGCTAACAGCATCCCAATGAACTATTAGACTCAGACGTTTTTATTATTTTGGCCAGGTAGTGCCTTATAAATCTGTCTGTGGGCCTCTGGACATAAGCCCAGATAGCCCGGTTGGTAATCTGTCCTCGCTCAAGACATTTACAAGTCCTGTAATGTGAAATGGCCGTTAATGCAAATGAGCAAATCGATTCAGGCAACAGATATTGAAGAAAACAAACAAACAAAAAAAAATTTGAAAAGTTCTCCCAGAGCACTTTGGAGGCAAAAAAAAAAAAAAATACAGTCTGGAAATGTAATATACAGTACCAGTCCAAAAATTCCTTACATTCAGTGAATTTCGATTTTTAAAAATCTTTTTTTTTTTCTGGTTACAAATTTGGTTTAATCTATAGTTACACTAGATACTGGAGTCAGGAGTATTGTTTGAAGTGTTTGAACCCATACTGTTGCTTAAGGTGAAAAGGGAGTCAGATTTTAACAAAACATTGTCAAAAATGTTTTTTTTTTTTCACATTTTTTGTATGGAACTCCACCATGTTTTTTTTTTTTTTAACCTACTGCTTTTTATCCTTCTCAAAATAATCTACTCTTTTGGCTGATGTATTGAGCCAAAATTGTGTTCCGTGTGTCCAAATGTATTTGGAAAGTGTTTTGATATTGTAAAAACCCTGTTTAGTTCCACTATATGCTCCCAGCTTGTTTGGGAACGGAATGATTTTGCACTCACGGTGAGCGTGACCACTTATCTGCATGCAGTGCATCAGAGCATGACTGCTGCATGACTTCTGTACTTCTGTAGCTGTAGTGGGTTTAGTAATGCACAAATGGCACATCCATCCCAGCCAGCTAAAAAGACTCTACTATGAGCTGTGGTAAAAGCGGTAAAACCAGTATTAAGTTAAAGGGTCTTTAGAAACGTATTCCGTTTTCTTTATTAGCTTCTACTGTAAACAGTAACATTTGTAACAACGTGATATTTTAGGTAAAGAGATTACCTAGCAATCTAAATGTTAAAGATAGGAAAAGTCATACATGTAGTGCAAACAAACTGAGTTAAACAACATTATGCACGAATTGGCATTTCTTGTTCAGGGGCATGCTTTACACATGCATTTCTGGATATCCTGAGAGATTTGGAACCACCACTGAAAGTAAATGAAGCATGTGCACTGATATGGTAGAGTTATTTTACCAGATTTTACATAAATATGTCTCTTTTTAGGCTTGTTGTCTAGAGAAAGAGTTGGTATACAGTGAATTGCCCTAGTTGAGTAATGTTTCAATCCATATTAAGGCAAGAATTACTCAACTATTTAAAAAAAAGCTCAAGAAATGAAGGTTAGTCAATCTGAAAAACCTCAAAAACTAAAAGTATCCTGAAGTGCAGTCGCACAGACCATTAAAAAAAAAAAAAAAACGTTATAACGAAACACCCCAGATAAGAGTCACCTAAATGCTTTATGAAGTATTTTGGTTTGTTTATCGTGTTGTTTACCAAATGATTTCTTATGTGTTCCTTCATAGTCTGTATAAACAAAATTTTGGTTGGTAATACATAGCCACATATAGGTTTCTCAGTATTTTGTCTCCCCCTCCACATGAAAACAGTGTTTTAGGACAACTATGCTGTCACTTTGCTTGGTGGCTACAAACAAATACAGATTTTGTGGTTTGTGTCTGCACAGTAGAGAACAGAGGTGGAGCTAGACTTGCTTACACATTCGAACGATTTGAAAGAACCACCTGATCTCTCCTGACTATGGCAATGTAAAAACATAGATTGACAACACAATACAATGCTGTATTGTATTTAAAATACAATCAGTAAAGAACTGTTTAACAATATTCTGTAAAAACAGATGCAACCTGTATACATAACTGTAAAATTTCAGGAAAATGCTTGAGAAAAAAAGTTTCCCAATAATTTACTGTTTTGTTATGAGACTAAACACAAGGCAAAAACACACAAATCTACCACATGCAGTAAGTACGACCGAAATTAAATAACTTTAATTAAATAACCACTACAAAATCTATTTTTTTGTATGTTACACAAAAGTTACATCTTCCTCATTGGCCCCTGACATGTTTTATTTGCATTATGGTTGGACAGACCCTCACCCTGACCATCAGTTTGTACTTATGTCTAAAGGGACTACCTTCTCTTCAGTATTGAGTTATCTTTTTATGTAATACAACAGTTGCCTGGTCACAGTGTTGTAGGCCATAAGAGCAAGATACGATTTCTTTATTGCAAAACATGACATTATGCTGGCAGAGAACTTTGCAATTATGCAATGCAGTAACTCTGCCACGTTTAAGTCTCTGCTGCTAGTATTTTACTGTTAATTCACAGTAACATTCTGTACTGTGTATGGCAAGCTATAATTTCACTTTACTTCTTTTGCAAATGAAGACCCCTAATTGTTTAAATTGTGTATGGTTGTTGTAAAGAATACGTAACCTATTATAATGTGTCTATTTATGTCAAAACTTACTGTAAAAAAAGCTGTAATTCAATTCATTTACAGTTAATTACTATTCTTATTAAACAGAAATCTTACAAATATTTATTGGCAACCTTTAACTGTTCTTTCTGTAAAAGTGACCAGAAACATTTTTTACAGTGTAATCACTGTTTTAAAACATGTACATTTTGTATAAACAGTTTTTTAAATCCGGTTTGGCCATTATGCTCTTTTTATTACTGTATCTTTGCACTATAAGGCGCACTGTCAATAAACTGTCTATTTTCTGGTCTATTCTCATATATAAGGCGCACCAGATTAAAAGGCGCACTAAGCGACACTAGTAAAGAATAGGACCCACCCCGTCTATTTTCACTCTTTGCGCCCACACCATTAAAATAGCATTTGGGTTCAGTAATAAATCTACACTGATGGGTGTGGTGGTCTGGAAGTGAGCTGTGTTCAGGTACATTTCTGGTTTGTTTCTATCTTGGCGATGGGAAATAAAGGTGCGCCACTGACTGATTTAAACCCTGACAACAGTCAACAGTCAGCGACCCAATCTACTCTATCTAAGCCATGCAGGAGCATGCAGTGCGCGAATCCAGCTTTTACATCAACAATAAACAGAATAAAGAATAGAAATCAAGCCTAAATTGACTGGTGCACTATAAGTTGCTATAACATTTTCATTTCCCTCCAGAGTTCCTGCATTCATTTTCGGCCAAGATGTTGTACTGATCGCAAAAGCATCAAACCCCTCTGTAAAGTCTTCTCCAGCACACCCCAACCACTTTGAATGGGGCTAAGGTCAGAACTCTGTTGCCAAATCATGTGTGAAAATGGTTCCACATCGTCCCAGAGCCACTTCTCCACAATTTGAGTTCAATGAATCTTGGCATTGTTGTTGTGGAATACGTCTGTGCAGTCAGGCAGCACAGAAACATGTATTAATGGGTTAACCTGGTCATTCAGTACATTCAAAGATTCAGCTGACCTGACCGACTGAGGTTAACCCAGACGGTAGCATTGCCTGTAGAGGCTTGTACAGTACGAAACTACGCATGAATGGTGTATCGTTTAATACGCTTCCCTTCATACACTGACGTGGCCATTTCTTTGCAATTGGGTGAACTTGTACTCTTCAGGTCACATGATCATTTCCCAAGCCTCCAGAGTAGAATTCATATGTTCTCTGGCAAAATGAAGTGTTTTTATATGGTTTATATGGTCTCAGTAATAAGGTTTTCTGATACACAGTTGTTTAGTCTAAATCTACTGAGTTCTTATCAGATTTTTGCAGTGAAAAAAAAAAAATAGTGACAGTCTGGATCAAGTGAGTAGCGAGTTTTTAATTAGAGAAAAGACAGAATACATTAAGTCTCTCCTCCCCGTGTAGACAACATTTCAGCGTTTTTGTGCCCTCTATTCCCCCTCAGGTCATTCCCTTATATGGTTAAATCCTTGTCTCCTTAGCTGGTCCATCACCTAGCTGCTCTTGACTGGTCCAGCGCCAGTAAAAAACCCGCTCTGCCCTCCTTATTGATTATAAATAAATAAAATAAAATAAATAAAATTTCATCACATTTTGATTGGAAACTCTCCTACTTTCACAATAGCCGTTGTAACCAAACTTAAAGGTAAAGAAAAACTACTTTCCTCTCTTTATTTGAAATTTTAATCATTTTGTCTTTTATTTCATGAATAAGAGACCTATAGTATTTCACACAAAAACAAGAAGAGAGGATTTTATTGGAAGCAGACCTTTAAAATTAAGGTATATGTCCATTAACCTGAGGCAGATCCAGATGTGTCTGTCTCAACAGTGAAAAGTCACATATTTTACACAGTATAAATCAGAGAATAATCAACCTTGTCTAAACAATTACTTAATAGTTTAAGGTGAGTTATTATTGTTTTTAAAAAATAAAAAAATAAAACATGGGTGTAACTTGATTTATGCCTTGAGCCTCCAGATATCACTGTACCCACATAAATGTTGGGATTACAATTATATCCCATAAGTGACCCAAGTCACCCAAGTTCCCTCTTTCACTTATCTTCACACTCCTTTTCTGCTTTTTTTCATTCTTTAACTGGTTCCTACCTTTTATCTGCAGTTTTTCTGGTTTTTCTGGTTATTGGCTACTTAAATCTTTCCTTTCATTAAGATAGAAAAACTTCCTGTCCAGTTAATATTGCACCAACACTTTTTAGAAAGCCATGCATTTTACTGTCATTTATTTAAGATTTAACACCACCATGCGTTTAAAACACTGAACAATTTTTTTAATAAACTTTTTAAAAAGTTTATTATTGAGTTATACTAGTTTTAATACAGAAACTATTATGAATGATTTTGTCATGGTATAGTTTAGAATATAGGGGCATTCCACAGGGCTCTGTTCTAGGGTTTATGAAGCTGGTGCTGATTGTGCCAAGAGTGTATTTATAATGTAGTGAGAAATTGAAGTGTATGTCAGTGCATAAGGTTTAAGGGGTTAGGAGATTTGCAGTTCTTTTAATGTTGTTCTGGGTTCTTTTGTGACCTCCTGGATGAGTTGTCCATGCCCTTTTGGAATAATTTTGGTAGGCCGGTCACTCCTGGGGAGATTCACTGGTGTTCTATGTTTTCTCTATTTGTGAATAATAGCTCTCACTGTGGATCGCTGGAGTCCCAAAGCCTTAAAAATGATTTTGTAAACTTTTCCAGACTGACAGACAACTTTGATTTCTCATCAGATTGGGGCATAATGTGTTACTTTTTGACATCTTTTATCTGCTTCATGTTGTCAGACAGGTTCTAATTAATTTGATTTCTTGATTCTACAGGTCTGGCAGTAATCAGGCCTGGTTGTGGTTAACAGTGAAATTGAACTAAGCTTTTCAAAAAGAGTGATTATCAACAATTAATGTATTCACAAGGTGTTAGATTGGTTTGGATAGTTGTTTTCCTTAACAAATTAAATGATTATTTAAAAAGAGCTTTTTATGTTTACTCAGGTTATACTTGTCTGATATTAAAGTTTGTTTGTTATTCTGAAAAAAAAAACGTATGACAAAAATGCAAGAACAAAAGAAATCTGTAATAATTTTACACGTCACTGTAAATGTACTCAGTGATATGATGACGTGCAAACACCGGCGTTCCTTTATTGTGTGGGCACCTGTTGATGCTGTTCTGGACAGCTGCCCATACAGTGTCGCCCATACATACGTAAATCCACCACTGATGCCAAAAGGGTCTTAAAAGGGCAGAGAAAGAAGCTGCAAGGACAGACAAACAGCCACCAAAGCAAAATCCACAACAAGAGCGGGAAAGTGTGTGTGTGTGTGCCAAAAAAAAACAAGCGTAGTGAAGAAAACAGATAATAGACCTGTCTGAAGGTCAAAACTGCAGCAGGACAAAAAAAAAAAACTCACTGCAGAGAGAGAGGAGGAGGAGAGAATGAGACATGAGAACAAGTGAACACGAGAGAACGAGAGAGGGAGTGCAGCTATCCAGCGTGACTCTCTCTGTGCCGAGGTCTGCTCAGGTCCTTGCCCTGCTGCCTCAGGAGCAGCACGCCCTGTGCCGGGCCTGTCAGGGAGAGGGATGAAGGCCGGCAAGGCAAAGCGCGGCAACGGCACGCAACTCCCATTACGCCACTCCATTATCGACCGCCCCCAGCTGTTGCCCTTCCAATGCCACGCCGCCACCCCCCCATAGATTAGTCCACACCAACGAATGTCATCCGTTTCCCACCCTGACCCAAGAGTTCTCACGACAACCTGCCCCTGGGGCAGCAGGGAGCGGGCAGTGCTCCTCTCCAATGAACAATTCATCAACAAGCGATGCCTTCAGTGTGCGCGACACAATCGATAATGTGTGAGTTCGGCAAAAAAAGATATATATATATATATATAAAATATAAAGTCTGTTTGAAATATAAAAACGCAGCATATGCCTTTATCAAGGCAGCACTCAAAAGCGTTTCATCCGTAGCCGCCAGTTAATTCCTCTCCCTTCAGCAAATGAAATAAGTGCATGCTCGGCGCCCAACGCTCCCAACGCTAAAGGGAACATCCTCGCCTCCGTTTCCGCAGACACCCCCGACCCCGCTGTTCCCGTAAAGACACTACAGTCTGCAATTTTCCCAGCGTGTCAGGCTGTCCCCCCACCCACAAAATCCATTTGCAGCGAAACATACATAATTGCCAAGTCATGTCAAAGCGCAGGAGAGATAAGTCACCCAGGAGCGCAGATAAAGAAAGCCCAAATTGAATCGGCTCGGAGCCACAGTCAGCGGGGGGACGGAGCACATCCCCCTAATATACTCTCCCTTACAGCCTCGCTCCCAAAGGGACCCCTGCTCTGCCAATGAGAGGGAATTAATTGATTTTGAAAGTCTGCAAGCCTCATGGATGGGTGTGTTTAACCCTTTAGAGCTCTGCAATTATTTGATCTCTTTCTGTTTCTGATCAAACCCAATTCCAGAAATGTAAAAGATCTATTTTATGGGGACTCATTATCATTATCATCATCATCATCATCATCATCATCATCATTATTTGCCCTGTAAAAATAGTATGCTTTATAGTAAACAACACATTTTCTGTAACTCGGTGTTGATTTTTGACTGATGATTTAAATTTTTAGTTTAGTTTTAGTCTTAGAGCATTTTTTTTACAATCTATAGGTGAGCCGCCCACCGTACACCACAGAGCTTGATTTAAAACAGAACTCCGGTGTAAAATGGACTTTTGGTGTAGTAAAACATGATAAAAAATACTTACCTTTGATGAATAGCACACCTCCATTCTCCCACAGCGTTCCAAGATCCAAACACCCTTTAGACTGAGTGACACGGAGAATAATTTCCCCCGATAAATCGCTTTTTTCAGACTTGCGTTATTCAGACTCAAAGTAGCTCAAAGTAGCTCCACACCTCATTGCTAGAATCCAGAGAGCCCTGACATTTAAAACGAGGCGTTAAAAACTTTAATAAAAAGTGCACAAGAGGCTTATTAAAAACACCATAACTGAACTAAAGGAAGCAAGGGGGTGTGGAGCTACTTTGAGCTGGATAACGGTGGAAAAATCGATTTATCAGGGCATAATTATGCCCCGTGTCACCCAGTCTGAAGGGTGTTTGGACAAACTGTTAAAATGTCTGGATCTCGGAACTCTATGGGGGAACGGAGGTGTGCTATATATCAAAGGTAAGTACCTTTTATTATGTTTTACTTCTTCAAAAGTCCATTTTATACCTCCTTAGTTAAGGCAGGCAGTCAGTGTGTCTTTGGTATCATAACAATTAGAAAAGTTTGATCCACTTACCATTGCCTTTGAGACCCAGGTGAGCTCTGACTTTGGCGTACTGGTATTTTAATGACGCAGTGCTTCTGCGCTTTTCAGCAGAGGAAACTGACCTCCCCGTTCACGCTGTGAAGGTGTATGAACAGCTATTTTTCAAGAAAAGCAATGATATTTTATGATGTATTCTGTTTATTGTTGATGTAAAAGTTGGAGTTGTACACTTCAACTGTACTCCAGTTGAACAACGAGTGTCAAGAAAGCAATTAACATCTGAAGGTTGATTATATTTAGGGTTCAAATCAGTCAGTGGTGCACCTGTGTTTTCTGCTGTCAAGTTAGCAGTAAGCCAGAAATTTACCTGAACACACCTCACTTCTAGACCACCATGCACATCAGTGTAGATTTATTCACAAGCATATTTGCTATTTAAAAGGCAAAGGCACAAGGCATAAAACAATAGACTATTGATGGGATCTATCTATCTATCTAGACTTTTGACTAAAATCTATATTAGTTTTAGTCACATTTTAGTCATTTAGTTATATTGTTTTAATCTAGTTTTAAAGGACAAAAACAAACAACATTTTAGTAAACAAAAAACATTATTTATTGCTTATGTTATTTTTTACATTTGAATTATGCTAACATTAAAATGTGACCTATACAGTAAATCTGACCTATAATGATAATAAGACCAAAGTCAAGTTTCTAAAATTATACACTTCTACTCCTGTACAGACTAACACTAGCATAACTGGCTTTCAGTAGCCTTTCATTAGTTAACAACTATATTTTTAAAACGTTTATGTTTATGACCGAACTTTTTGAGTGGTCAGGTAGTTGTGTTCTTTACCTACATGACTTATATTCTTAGTAAAAAATCCAGCACAACAAACCCTCTAGCTATTAAAAGCTATTTAAGACTCAAAGAAATGCTATATTATCAGAGACTGGGGAGAAGTTTGGCTTCTTATTTTAAGAGGAGTTTGTGGCTCATATAAACTAAACACCTTAGCCTTAGCTAATGATCATGGATTAAAAAACCCAGTTTAGACATTAAGCAATGCTAGCTGGCTAACAGAGCTAGGCTACATTATGTTACATTAACTGCCTCCAAAAATCTGAACGTAGCTTTAGCTTACCTTAATTAAATGTCTTGGTGATGAGAATTATGCCTCAGATTTTTATTCCAGTTTTGTTTTACACGGTATCATAGCTGAACTTATCCATAAATCATTCTTATTCCACATCAGTAAGCATTTTCAAAATGTAGTGGTAGAAATGTTGTCATACTTCTTGTTTTTAAATATTCTTTTTTATTTAGCTCTTATCTTTGTTTTTTGTCATAAAAAAATAGGTTGTTATCGCATTTTTTTTTTTCATAGTTTTTGTTAATGACATAAACACTGCTGTATAAAAACCTACCATCGCAGCCTGTAGCACTTTTACCCCACCTAGTCATACTGAAGCTGACCAGCTGCCAGTCAAAGCATAAATCATTCACATATATATCGGTCCTAAAAGCACAATAACAGCCTGTTTCCTTCTAAAGGTTAAAAAGAAAGTGGAGAATGGTCATGTAGAAATGAATCCTGACACTCTGCAGTACAGAAACCCACACAAACGTCATAATTGGACCTCAGGGGGGAAATAAAATACAAAGAAAAATGTAGGACATGAGCTCTTTATGTCTGCACTCCAGGCTTTTTTCCATTCGCTTTGATGTGAAGACATGACAAACATGGCTAAATTGCATACAGTTTTTTTTTCCTTTGTGCAAAACAAGTCTGTATGCAGCATGTTTGCAGCAAATTTAAATGATATAATCTACTCTCCTCTTCTACGAAGAATAACGACTGCTATCACCACCATTATACAGAAAGCTGGTCTGTTTCTCTGGCTTGCTTTATTTCAGACGGTCATGAATGAGCAAAAAACTTTCACAATGGATGAGACTATATTATGTAGTTATTCAGAATTTGTTGTAGATTTCTCCTGGAAATCATGGGCTTTATCCTCATGTATACAAATGTTTTTCAAAAGGTTGGTTTTTCTCTCCATCTCCAGCATTTAAGAAAATGTCTCTGTCTACACGACGACACAAACATAGCTATAGAGCACTAGAGGGAGAATGCAAGCCCAGCAGGGGGCGCTAACACCTTTACAAAGTTTAACAATTGGTTCAGACATGGAGAAGCTTAATGAAGACATCCCAAGTTGCTAAACAATTAGTTGAGGAAGGTACCCCCGGACCTGGACCATATGGATGGATGGATGGATAGATAGACAGAAGATCCAGGTGCTCTTTTGCAAACTTCAAACGAGCAGCAATGTTTTTTTTTTGGACAGCAGTGGCTTCCTCCGTGGTGTCCTCCCATGAACTCCCACATTCTTGTTTAATGTTTTTCTTATTGTAGATTGGTCAACAAAAATGTTAGCATGTGCCAGAGATTTCTGTAAGTCTTCAGCTGACACTCTAGGATTCTTCCTCACCTCATAGATTATTCTGCGCTGTGCTCTTGCAGTCATCTTTACAGGACGACCTAGCCTAGGGAGAGTAGCAACAGTGCTGAACTTTCTCCATTTGTAGACGCCTGTCTTACCGTGGAAACATTAACATCAAAGCTTTTAAAGATACTTTTGTAACCCTTTCCAGCTTCATGCAAGTCAACAATTCTTGAACGTAGCTCTTCTGAGAGCTCTTTTGTGTGAGTCATGATTCACATCAAGCAATGCTTCTTAAGAACAGCAAACTCAAAACTGGTGTGTGTGTTTTTATAGGACAGGGCAGCTACACATCAAATCTCATCACATCCTGGCTTTAATTAGCTCTTAGAAAAGTCATTAGCCAGGCCGCCCTGTGGTCTAGCGGTCTAAAGTGCTGCCACTATGTGCGGGAGGTTGCAGGTTCGAACCCCCGCTCATACAGCTTTGCCATCAAGCTGCTGGCACTCAGAGGGAGCAAAATTGGCCCTGCTCCCTCCGGGTGGGTAGAGGGGACGAATTTGTAGCAAACAGTTAATTGTTTAACAGCTTACAGCTGGTAAATAGCAATAGAAATAAACTGAGCTTTGAAAATGGATTAAAAAATGTCAAATTACAAGCCTTTGTCTGTAGTAAAGCAGTGCTGGAACAGATGGTGTTACTGCACTTTCTTCTGCAGCATTTTCACACTTACACACAGCACATTCACACTTTCATCATATTCACTAGAAAAAGACTCTGTTAGCTCTGTAACTATTTAAAGTTTAGTGCTTTATGGTGCAAAAGTCAATTGCGTATCGCGCAGCTGGATTTACGGCGTGTCAGTGTGTCTTTGGTGGCTCGAAAAGTGCAAAAGTGTTTTGGGCGTAACGGGAAATAAACCAATCAGTGAGCCTAGGGCACGTTGGTATCTTAACAGCAGTGCTTGAAGGTATGCCAGCATCTCATTTAGGGGAAGAGAAATGTTATTTTATTCTTTATTCTCTTAATCGTTGAAGTAAAAGTCAGGTTTTGCAAGAGCGTAGGTGTACACGTGCTGAGGGCTCACAGTGCACACAGCGCTCCTGCGTGGCCAAGATATGATTGGGCGACTGACTGTTGACTGTTCTCAGGGTTTTATTCAGTCAGTGGCGCACCTGTATTTCCTGCCACCAAGATAGAAACATGCCAGATATTTACCTTAACATATCTCACCTCCAAACTACCATGCTATTGTAACAGCACAGGTGCAAAGCTTGAAAATAGACTGTTTGCAATTCTCATTGCTGTCTTACACCTTGTGCAGGGTGTACGATAGAGCCTTAAATCATTTTAGCTTCAACCATAACTGTAGATTCACTTATTGACAGAAAATGCTGATTTAATGCTGCTGTCTGGCTTCATTCAGACACATAGAAGGCAGATACTTGCAAACTATGCAGAAATGTTAATCAACTAGTAAAACGTGTGTTTTTTAAATTCATTTTAGGTACAGTATAGGCCTACTATAAGCGGTTTTGGTTGAAAAGTGTATAAACTCTAACTTTAGCAATTTTATTACATTACATTACATTTGGTAGACGCTTTCGTCCAAAGTGACTTACAATAGTGAAGTACAAACGTAATAGAAGTTAAAGGTAAAAACCTCTTTAGACAGGGCCTAAAGGAGACCAAAGGGAAATAATGGGATAGAGTAGTGAAAGAGGGGAAGAAGGAAATGAGGTTAGAAGTAGTTAGTGTGTTAGAGGTATTAGGAGAGTAAGAGCTCTTTGAAGAGCTCTGTCTTCAGGAGTTTATTAAAGATAGCGAGAGATTCTCCTGATCTGGTAGTAGAAGGTAGTTAGTTAGAGGTGTTAGGAGAGTAAGTGCTCTTTGAAGAGCTCTGTCTTCAGGAGTTTATTAAAGATAGTGAGAGATTCTCCTGATCTGGTAGTAGAAGGTAGTTTGTTAGAGGTGTTAGGAGAGTAGGTGCTCTTTGAAGAGCTCTGTCTTCAGGAGTCTCTTAAAGATAGTGAGAGATTCTCCTGATCTGGTAGTGGAAGGTAGTTTGTTCCACCATTGGGGAACTCTGTATGAGAACAGTCTGGATTGCTTTGTGTGAGTGTTTGGTAAAGCAAGGCAACGTTAATTGGAGGAGCGCAGTGGCCGGGAGGTAGCGTAAGCCTTCAGGAGTGAGTGCAGGTAGGAAGGAGCCTGGTAGTCATACCATACCAATAGCGGCGTTTATGCATTGAAAATTCTGCAATAAAAAAAAAAGACTTTAATTAAGTTTATATGAAAACCGTGTGTCTGATCAAAAATCTATATACAAGCTGCAAATCTGAAATTGGAACAGTGTTGGTATCTCAAAAAGTTTGGGAGGAGTAATGCAGCAAAAATAAGAAGACAATTTTGAATTGCATTTGCTTAAAGCTCACCTTCCGCGAAAATCCGATTTTTCTTGTTTTTTGTGGAATACAGTAGGTCTCTCCGAGTTGAATGTGTACACCTGCACATTAAACTGTTTTGCAGCCCCCATTGTCTGCAGGAGCTAAGCAAAGAAATCCCCCCTCCCCCCCTCCAAAAAACGGGTGAATTTTTAATTTTCTTTCTGCCTACGTAGGCAGAAACTCACAGACCAGCCCACCTTGGCTCGAGAAACTCCCAGAGGCGGAGCTGAAGCGACGCAACATCACCGCTCATCAGTTAGGAGGTGGGAGGCAGTGAGCGGCAGAGCGGTGGAGGGGCGTCGCAGTGCTCCTAGCCAATCAGAGGAGAGATATTTGCATGCTGTTTGCATGTATGAATATTCATGAGCAAAGCTGGAATCCGGTCATTTTGGACACACCCCTAAAACAGTCCATTAAAAAAGAGCTATACAGAGACACCTGAGCACTTTTTTTTTACAAAAACGGCTCACATGTCATTCATTCATACTAGAGACCACAACTAGACATTTTAAAATGAAAGAAAAAACGACGGAAGGTGAGCTTTAATCCAACACAAACTAAAGTGGTAACACTTTATTTTAAGGAACACAAATAAGGCATTTATTAATGTCTTATTATTTGCTTAATAAAGCCTTAATTGGACATGTGTAAACGATTTATTCACTGCTTATTACTTTTTTGTGTAAGTGTTACTGGTGCTTAATTAGGTGTCTGGGATTGATTAAATATTCAATCAGTTTCTTTTTAGTGTCTAATTAGTGATGAACAGGGTGCTGACATAACTGTTTATAGTGCACTATAAGAAATAATACAGCCATTATTAATCATTTCCACATAACAGAACCATAATTAAGCAACGAAAAACACTTACACAGAATAAAGCCTAATAAGTAGTGAATAAAACATTTACAAATGTCTAATTAAGGCTTTATTAAGCAAATAATGAGACGTTAATAAGCCCCTAATTTGTGTTCCTTAAAATAAAGTGTTACCACTTTAGTTTGTGTTGGATTAAGCAAAAGCAATTGAATTTTTTCTTCTTATTTTCGCTGCATTACTCATCCCACAGTTTTTGAGATATCAACACTGTTCCAACTCCAGATTTGGGGCTTGTATATAGATTTTTCATCAGACACACGGTTTTCATATAAATTCTAAAATCGATTTTTTTTTATTGCAGAATTATCAATGTCAGGGTTCATATACTTTCCTTCCAATAAATTTTCATGACTTATCCATACCTTTGCAGCCAATTTTAATGACCATTCGATCTTTCAAACATTAGTACAGTTTAAGATTCTGCACTGTTTACATTGCACACCATATATTTAAAATAAAAAGAACCCATCAAAACCATCAGTCTGCCTGAAATGACAAAAAAGAGGTGGATACCTTTTCAGATATGTTTTGATTCTGCACAGTTATCGCCTCTCTCTGGAATAAGGCAAATAAAAAGCTTGAAATGAATTTGTGTTCCTTAAAATAAAGTGTTACCACTAAAGTAAACAGCCTGGCTTCCAAGGG
The DNA here is from genome assembly GCF_023375975.1 of Astyanax mexicanus. Classification (NCBI taxonomy): domain Eukaryota; kingdom Metazoa; phylum Chordata; class Actinopteri; order Characiformes; family Acestrorhamphidae; genus Astyanax; species Astyanax mexicanus. The sequence continues at coordinate 19,755,874 of NC_064410.1, read as the reverse complement.
TTAACCTCAATATAAAAGGGGAGGTTTCAAGGCGTTTAGACCCAGCCAGTGCGGGGTTAAACTGAGCTCTGAGACGAGAGCAGCAGGGAGAGATTAGCAGCACGCACTGCAGAGTCTCTGCAGAGGTCTGTGCGTCTTTCACCGCTCCTCTGTCCTTGCCGAGCTTCCCCGCGCCCCTTCCTCTCATCAGCAGTTCTGGCCACGGCTCGCTCTGGAAGCCCTGAACCGCGGCCTGACATTTGATAGGTCAGATGTGACAGGGACCTGCACCAGCGCGATAAGCGCTGCCTCTCCTCTATCTGCTGCCGCAAAGCCGGGAACGGTGCGGCCGTCCAAACCCCTGCGTGCTGCGCTGGGAAAGCTGCAGGACAACAGGTCCACATCCTTTGTGATTAATCGTTTGAGTTCCTCCTCAAAAGTGGTGGAGCTCTGTGTACGCAGAGCGCGGAGAGAAAGACCAACAGCTTAATATGCGTTCAGGGCTGTTGGTAATCCGTGCATATATTCATCCGGACAGAGCGGGACGTGTAGCGCCCATTTTTAAGGCATGCAAATGGAATCCCGAGTCCGTGATAAGAAGAGCCCATTAGCATTCACCTCAATACAACCCAACCCAGACCCGCTTTCCCAACCTACGTCCTGCTTTAGAGTCTGTAAAGGGTAAAAACCCAGACCCTGTGACAGGCCAACACCCGACATTTAGGCTGAAGAGGCTGATATACTGAGAGCCTCTATGATAAGCCACTCCGTTTGAGTGATGGGAAAGTGCGCCTCGTCCTCTACCGGTCCGAGCTTGATCTTCCACCGCGTCACACTCGCGACGCATTACTTCAGAGCTCAGCTCTCCCGCACGCCAGCACAGCTTTTGTGTCGGAGACAAACGGACGGCAGGTTTGACAATGACTGACATTGTGCACGTCCTCAGATTAGCCTCAGGAGCACAGAGGAGGGCCTGTGCCGGAGATATGCTTTTGTGTGGGGACGGATACAATAAGAGGAGCCCATCCAGGTTCCTGTAATCGGACCAAAACAGACTGCGTGCCTAGGTTTCCCTTCCAAGACACTTTCATCTGCTGCGGGTTTTTACTTGGATTTTATTTTTATAAAATAAATTGTTGATTAAACCTTCCTTTTCTTTCCCATACTTCTGCATGAAGATACTGACACATAGAAGTGCTCATACTTTCACATTCCTTCTACTATAAATAAAAAAGCATAAAAGACTAAAAGACTTGTTGGTTCCACAAATAACTTTGTTTGTAATATAAATGTTTGTGTGTGTGTGTCTGAGTGTAAAGAAATTTAGCATCAAGTGGAGTTTTTAATCTTTAATAAGTTCTTCATAGCTGTTGTTTTTTCTTCCATCCTACTTTTGGAGTGAGATTCATAATGCTAAGTCCTCCTACCTCTACTGTACTTAAGAGAAATCTATACTTTTAGATTAACACAATTTAATATCAGATCAATATTAACTGCAAAAACATAAAAAGCAGTTTTTTTAATTATTAAATGATTTCATTTATTATGGGAAAATTTGACCTAATGGCCCCCTTAGACCTAATAGCTTATAGAATGAGCAGAAAAATGCTCATGAACATTGAATAAGCTGAAAAAGCTGCGTTTTCTGTATTAATGTAAAATCCTGTAATATTACTGTTACACATCAGTCCATATTTTTTTTTTTGTAAATATGTAGAGTTAAATTTTATTGCAGGGTTGAATTTTTTTCATTTATAAAAAAAAATAATAATTAAACTTAAATAAAATACACTTGAAGATTACTTGTTGATTTAGATATTTAAAAAATAAAAAGCTTTTTATTTGCAAAGAAATGGCTTACTAGGCTCAATGTCTGAATGACATCTAAAAAAGATCTATTGTGAGCTACCCTTGTGAAAAGGAAGTATACTTAAGAGCACTAAAACTATGTTTAAATTAGGTAGAGAATACTAAAAGTACATTTTCTATTTCATATATTTTATTAAAATACACAATAAATATACAGTACTTTCTCTGTATCTCTATAAAATGTAATTTTAAGCAATATGCTTTAAATTATCCATTGTGTTGATAAAAAATATATATATATATCTAGTGGCATTAAATACTGCCTTAAGTGCACTTTAGTGTAGTTTTTATTCTAGTAGCATTAAGGTGTACACAATATGTGCATCAATATGCCAAATACTATGTTTACAATATACTTCAAGTGTATAAAAAATTATGTTTTAAAAAAAACATACTTAAATCGACTTTTTGCAGAAGTTATATAAAAAAGCACTCAAAAGCACAACCTAATGCTTTTATGTTGTATTTAAATATAACGTAATTATAACCGAAATCTGTTAAGTTTAAAGTGGTAAGTTGTTCCAAAATAGTATATTTAGTAAGTATTTAAGTATGCATTAATTTTAATGTTGAAAGTATGTACTTTTCCATTTTAGCTTGATATGTTAATAGTTAGGAACTGAAAGTGTAATGTTTTCATGTTTTTGTACCAGCAATTTAAATAGTTATAGGAGAGATGATATTTTAAAATAAAAGGGTTTTGGGGAATCAACTCAGAAAACTGTTCATTATTATTATCAGGATTTGTTGGTTTGTTTCAATAGGGAAATCTAACTGCAAACTGTGCTGAAAATTAGCCCACCAGGACCAGAGCTGAAAAAACCTGCTGTTTGTTCTCCATTTAATTTACCCAACCTTTCCTTTATGAACTATAAAACACACACACACACACACACACACACACACTACCTGGTGCACAGTACAGTACTTCTGATTTCACTGTTTTAAATGTGAAAAAGCCCCACACATAATGACAGGTTACAGTGAGGTAAAAACTTTCAGACTTAGATTGAGTTAATGAACCAGCAGTCCTTTCTTTCAGACCCTGTGTTTTAGGAAAAGCGTTAAATTAGGACACCTTCTGCAAATTGATCTTTCAAATTGCACAATTATCCTGTAGTGTGGCTCAGATGTAATGCTGCTTTCAAATAACGTTTGTAAGAGATGAGTGCACACGAACTGCACCAAAAACTTGGGGTGATTTAACAGCTACTACCACTTTTTATAGTTTAGATAGAGATCAGATACAGTGGTGTGAAATTATATATATATTTTTTGTCACTCTTAAATGTTTCAGATCATTAATACAAATTTAAATGTGTGAAAGACAAGACAAGTAAACACAAAATCCATTTTTTAAAGAAAGGTTTTATTATTAATGGAGAAAAAAATCCAAACCTACATGGATCTGTGTGAAAAAGGGTTTGCCCCTAAAACTTAATAACTGTGGGGTTTTTTTTCCACCCTTAGCAGCAGCAACTGCAATCTAGCATTTGTGATAACTTGCAATGAGTCTTTTAAAGAGCTGTGAAGGAATTTTGTTCCACGCTTTAATTTTCTTTGCAGAACTGTTGTAATTCCACCTCGTTAGAGGGTTTTCCAGCATGAACCACTTTATTAAGATCATGCCACAGCATCTCAATCAGATTCAGGTCAGGACTTTGAATAAGTCTTCACTTTGTTTTTCTTCAGTCATTCAGAGGTGGACTTGCTGGTGTGTTTTGGGTCATTGTCCTGCTGCAGAGCCCAAGTTCACTTCAGCTTTAGGTCACAAACGGATGGTTAAATTTAGCGCAGTCTTCCAGTTCCTGAAGCAGCAACTGTAACGCGGGAGACGGAGGGATGGACGTAAGTGCAATATATATTATTTATTAAACAAACAAGATAAAATAAAACAGTAAACAAAACTCAGGTAACGCACAAAACTACAAAGAAAACAAGGCAAGGATAAACTAGAACTAGGAACACAAAATCAGAGTGCACGGAAGACGAGGATTCAAACGAACGGCAAGGATACAAAGATACAACGGATACAAAGATTACTAAGGATACAAAAGACTCGACACTGAACATTCAAACAGAGGGGCTTAAATACAGGAGGAGAGTGAGAAACACCTGGGCTTGGATGACGAGGGGGCGGGGTTACAGACAGGACACAGGTGAGAACACTAATAGCTAGGGCAGGGCTGGGGCGGAGCTATGGTGGAGACAGGTACAAAAACAACAACACAAGCACATGGCTGGGAACACTTGACAGGAAAACAGAGGGGCAGGAGCACAAGAGACCAAACGAGGGAGAAACAGAAGACAGACATGGGCTAAGGTGTAACATAACCCCCCCTCAACGGCGCCACTACCAGAGGCGCCGAGAGAGAGGGAACAGGGACTGGACAGGGGACACGAACGGAGACTGGACAGAGGACTGGACAGGGAATGGAAACTGGACAGGAGACGGAGACCAGGCAGGGAACTTGACATGGGACGGAGACTGGAATGTAGACTGGGACGGGGACAGGACACATGGCTGAACAGGGGACTGGACAGGAGACAGAGACTGGACAGGGGACCGAACAGGAGACGGAGACTGGACAGGGAACGGAGACTGGGACTGGACAGGGGACCGAACAGGAGACGGAGACTGGGACTGGACAGGGGACCGGACACAGGGCTGGACACGGGGCTGAGACTGGACAGGGGGCTGGACAAAACTGGACAGGGGAACTGGAACAAATACATTTACAGGGACGGACACAAACACAGTGACGGGGACAGGAACAGAAACAGAGACTGAGATGGGTACAGGGACACAAATTGAGACAGGGACCGAAACAGGGAGAGACACAGGGACCAGAAACACAGGAGGGTGCCCAGGACTGGCAAATGTCCAAGGAAATGTCTGTGGCAAAGTCAGGGGAGCCAGCCTGGGCACAGTGCTAGGGGTACTATCCGGGGGCCTAGGAGCAGGCCTGGGGGCAAACAAAGTTCTGGGAGCGGGTACAGGGTCAGAGGCGGACGGGGCCGCGGGTGCAGGGTCAGGAGCAGTGGGTACCACATGGGTGGCAGGCACTGCTGGTGCTGGAGCTGAGGCTGTAGCAGCGGGAGCTGCTGGTGCTGGAGCTGAGGCTGTAGCAGCGGGAGCTGCTGGTGCTTGAGCTGGGGCAGCGGGAGCTGCTGGTGCTTGAGCTGGGGCAGCGGGTGCTGCTGGTGCTTGAGCTGGGGCAGCGGGTGCTGCTGGTGCTTGAGCTGGGGCAGCGGGTGCTGCTGGTGCTTGAGCTGGGGCAGCGGGTGCTGCTGGTGCTTGAGCTGGGGCAGCGGGTGCTGCCGGTGCTTGAGCTGGGGCAGCGGGTGCTGCCGGTGCTTGAGCTGGGGCAGCGGGTGCTGCTGGTGCTTGAGCTGGGGCAGCGGGTGCTGCTGGTGCTTGAGCTGGGGCAGCGGGTGCTGCTGGTGCTTGAGCTGGGGCAGCGGGTGCTGCTGGTGCTTGAGCTGGGGCAGCGGGTGCTGCTGGTGCTTGAGCTGGGGCAGAGGGTGCTGCAGGTGCTTGAGCAGGCGCGGCGGGTGCAGCTTGAGCAGGCGCGGCGATCCTAGGAGCTCGTGACCTGGGAGTAGGCACAGGAGCAGAGGCGGGTAGCCCAGGCACGTGAACTGGGGTGGCAGCGGGCACAGAGTCAGAGGCGGCCGGAGCCGCGGGCACAGAGTCAGAGGCGGCCGGAGCCGCGGGCACAGAGTCAGAGGCGGCCGGAGCCGCGGGCACCGCTGATCCAGAGGCGGCCGGAGCCGCGGGCAACGCTGAAACAGAGGCGGCCGGAGCCGCGGGCAGCACTGAAACAGAGGCGGCCGGAGCCGCGGGCAGCTCTGAAACAGAGGCGGTGGGTCCTGCTGGCGTGAGCGCGGCAGGCACCGCTGACGTGGAGGCGGCTGCCACCGCGGGCTTGGAAGCGGCTGGCACCGCTGGCGAAGAAGCCGCTTCAGCGGGAGCTGAGAGTGCGGCTGCCGCCAAGACCCGGACTGGAGCCGCAGATTCAGCAGTGGGCGAGGCTGTGGAAATCGGACCGGAGCTTGCTTCTGGAGCAGGAGTCGGAAACCTGGAATCCGGCAGGGCTGTAGAGCTCGGAGCCGGCAGGGCTTGCGAGCTGGGAGCCGGGCGGGCTTGAGAGCTGGGAGCCGGCCGGACTGTAGAGCTGGAAACCGTCCGTGCTTGTGAGCTGGAAGCCGGCCGGGCTTGAGAGCTGGAAGTCGGCCGGGCTTGAGAGCTGGAAGCCGGCCGGGCTTGAGAGCTGGAAGCCGGCCGGGCTTGAGAGCTGGAAGCCGGCCGGGCTTGAGAGCTGGAAGCCGGCCGGGCTTGAGAGCGCGGTGGAGTTAGCAGGCTAGCTAGCTTAGCTGGAGCTGGGCTGACGAGCTCCAAGCCGAGGAGAGGCGCCGGGAGTGGTTCATCTCCCCGAATTTGCTCGGCGAGGAACCGGAGATACTCGAGGTCCGCTCTCCTCGTTGCCTGCCACCTTGCTACGTCCATATTTTGGTCGAGTCTTATGTAACGCGGGAGACGGAGGGATGGACGTAAGTGCAATATATATTATTTATTAAACAAACAAGATAAAATAAAACAGTAAACAAAACTCGGGTAACGCACAAAACTACAAAGAAAACAAGGCAAGGATAAACTAGAACTAGGAACACAAAATCAGAGTGCATGGAAGACGAGGATTCAAACGAACGGCAAGGATACAAAGATACAACGGATACAAAGATTACTAAGGATACAAAAGACTCGACACTGAACATTCAAACAGAGGGGCTTAAATACAGGAGGAGAGTGAGAAACACCTGGGCTTGGATGACGAGGGGGCGGGGTTACAGACAGGACACAGGTGAGAACACTAATAGCTAGGGCAGGGCTGGGGCGGAGCTATGGTGGAGACAGGTACAAAAACAACAACACAAGCACATGGCTGGGAACACTTGACAGGAAAACAGAGGGGCAGGAGCACAAGAGACCAAACGAGGGAGAAACAGAAGACAGACATGGGCTAAGGTGTAACAGCAACACTACCAGCACTATGTTTTACTGTCGATATGATGTTCTTTTTTCTGAAATGCGGTGTTACTTTTTTACCAGACGTAATGGGACACACACATTCAAAATAGTTCAAATTTTGTCCCCAAACATCTTGAGGATCATCAAGATGTTTTCTGGCAAAATTGAGTCTTGATGTTCTTTTTGCTCAGCAGTGGTTTTCGTCTTGGCACTGTGTCATGCAGACCATTTTTGCCCAGTCTCTTTCTGATGGTGGAGTCACGAAAGCTGACCTTAACTGAGGCAGGTGAGGCCTGCAGTTCTTTGGATGTTGTTGTGGGGTCTTTTTGATCTCTTGGATGAGTCGTCGCTGTGCTCTTGGGGTAATTTTGGGCGGCCAGACACTCCTGGAAAGGTTCACCACTGTTCGATGTTTTCACCATTTGCGGATAATGGCTCTCACAGTCCCAAAATTTTAGAAATGGCTTTATAACCCTTTCCAGACTAATAGATCTCAGTTACCTTCTTTCTTTCACATTTGTTCTTGAATTTCTTTGGATCTCGGCATTATGTGTAGCTTTGTTAGGCAGGTCCTATTTAAGTGATTTCTTGATTGAGAGCAATTGTGGCAATAATCAGGCCTGGGTGTGGCTAACTGTGAAAAAGCACAGTTGTTTTTTAGCACAGGGCATGTAGGTTTAGATATTTTTTTTTGTAGCCTTTTCCACTTGGTTTGGTTTGTTTTCACACAGGAAAACAAGTGCACCAAAATACATCACAACAAATCTTGTGACAGCAGTCTCTCAACTTTTTGTCTTTTGTTTCGGACTAGCGTGTATTTCTGTATTTCTGTGCAATTTAGCATGGACCAACAGCAGAGACTGCATTTGATCATACTGCATCTGTAGTGAGTATCTGGATAATAAACCAGATTAACCTGCATCAGCAGAAACCTGTTGAGTACAACTGATATTGTTTCGTTCTCAAACCAAAAGAACATATCCAGAGTTAATTTAGACCGAATGAAGAAAACCTCAAAGAATAACCTCTCCAAAAAAGTAACTGAGTTAGTAACTGAGTTACTCCACTATAAAAGTAACTAGTTACCAGTAAAAGGAACTATTGCGTTACTTTTGTGTTACTCGCTCCTGTAACTCCCACCCCCCCAACCCCACCTTCTCAGAGCGTGCTTCATAAGCCAGATGAATAGAGTGCACGACAGCAAAGACAAGTACCTGCATAGAGGTTTGTCCATGACTAATTTTTCGTTCGGGGACATAATGTGAACTCGACGTGCACATTTACCTTTGACCTCAGTGAGTTTGAAATAGTGTCGGTATTACAACTGATATTGTTTGGGGCTTAGGTCAAATCACGTTCTCACACCAAAAGAACGTATCCAGAGTTAATTTAGACCGAATCAAGAAAACCTCCTCTTTTAAGGATTTGGATGCAGTCAATTTGGTTCACATCCAAGTGTGACTGCTGTATTCACACCTGCCCAAACAAATCGTATTAAGGGTAAAAATGGACAAAAGATGAATTTATCTGGACTAGAATGTGCAGGTGTGAAAACACCCTTATAGTCCTATAGGTTTATTTTTTTATACAAAAGTAAAACATTTTTACAAACTTTCTAGCACTACTATAGGCTGTACATTTTTTCATTTTGCTTTGCCACGATCTGCAGCTGAGCAGAGCCCACACAAGCCCCATCCTGACATAGGATAAAAAGCCATTTTGCTTGTCTGAACGCCACCTTTCAGTCAGAAACAGAGCATTGCAGACACACCTATTTATATGAATGTTTGCCACATAGTGTTTTCATATCTCCACACGTATTTGGAAAGATGTGAAAACCTATTTTTCTCTCTGCATTTTTGAAAACACTCTCCAGCGTGGAGATTTTGATACCTCAATATTTTCACATCGAGAACTGAAATGCATTTTTCTAATGCTGACACCATGGTGTTAACCTCTGCAGGACTGTTGTTGTTTCAGTTTAAGGAGCGTGCTGAAATCTGTATTAAAATATGACTGATTAAGAGATTTATTTAGATGTGTAGATGTATAGTTTTACCGCTTCGTAAAGAATGATATCATGATACAGAATGATAAGTGTTGGGCCTGTTACTTTGAAAAAGTAATTAGTTATAGTTACTAGTTACTTCTCCAAAAAAGTAACTGAGTTACTCCACTATAAAAGTAACTAGTTACCAGTAAAAGTAACTTTTGCGTTACTTTTGTGTTACTCGCCCCCGTAACCCCCACCCCCTGGCCCCCATCTTCTCAGAGTGTGCTTCATAAGCCAGATGAATAGAGTGCACGAAAGCAAAGACAAGTACCTGCATAGAGGTTTGTCCATGACTAATTTTTGTTCGGGGACATAAACTCGACGTGCACATTTTTACCTTTGACCTCGGTATTTTCATCTGGAAAAGGCTGTTTTGCCACTGGAGTCCTCCTCACTCGCCATCTCTCATTATGCGCGTAAGACGTAATCTTACTTAGCCAATCATTGCTTAGGTGGTTTTCTTACCATCCCTCCCTTGTGACTTGTGACTTGTGACTCACACACACAACGCAAACACACACACAGTTGCGCCTTTGTCTGTATGAGCTGTTAAAGTAACGTGCAGTAACGGGGTGTTGGAAATAGTAACAGCATTATAGTAACAGTCAGAGTAATTAGTTACATTACTCATTACTGGAAAAAAAAAACACTGTTTATTTCAACGCTGTTATTCCCACCACTGATACAATATCACATTAAAACTGTTATAAGATTGATTAGGGCCCTATCTTACACCCTAAACAAGGTGTGTCGTGATGCTCACTGCTATCTTACACCCCACCAACAGCCTATTTTCATGCCTTCCACCTGCATCGTCAAAGCATTTGGATAGGTTTGCATAAGACCTGGTAACTGACTAGGAGAGTTGGAAAGCTTTCTGACAGAAGCCAAGGCAAGAAGTTCAGTCTGTTTATCCTAAATATTCTGAACTCAGAAACCTCACTGTTTGGATGTTGTTTTTCCCTTATATTTTTAAGTATTTTTCTTTATTTTTCATTATTCACTTCAAACCAAAAACACTGTTTTGGCCAGAAGATTCTTTAATAAACTGTCAAAAAGTCTCTCATTTGACTAAATCTTACACTCTGCATATTTTTTTTTTTATTGTTCATTTATGTTAATTTAAAATCATATTACTCAATTAATCATCAAACTAATTGGTAAATTACTTTAATGTTGATTTTTTTCCCCCTTTTCATTACTTTTTATTACGTTACACAGAAAACACACTGCTATTTAATTAATATATATATTTTTTCCTTTGCGTTTCAAGGTGCTCAAGATCTACTTTTCCTGTTGTTATGATAGCAAAGACACACTGACACGCCCTAAATCAAGGTTGAACCAGACTGATTGAGGAATTTCATTATCCATTGTATTCCAAAAACCCTGTTTTATCCAGATAATTGTTTGAATAAAGTGGCAAAAAGCTATGTTTTTGACTGGGACTCTCTGATTTTTTCCTCTCACTGTTTGAATGTCGTTTTTCCTTAAACTTTGATTTATATACCCAGTTTTGTATGGAAGATTCTTTGAATAAACTGGCAATAAACTGGGATTGTTTTTGCATATGTTGTATCACAGCAGATACAATGTAAATCAGGATCTTATTTGACTAAATTGTACACTCTGCATATTTTGTATTGTTCATTTAAGTTCATTTAAAATCATATAACTTAATTAATCATCAATATAACTGGTAAATTACTCACTGTGGAATAGGATTGATAGTGACAGCGCCGGTCCGGAGAGATCTGCTTCTCGCTGCTGCTGTGCTGAGATTATGATTTCAGGTCGAGTCAAACTCGCTTAGCCGAAACGGAAATGGACAGATGACGATAATGTACTGACTGCAGCTTAAATTACCCAACAAATCCACCGAGTGCAGGGGGCCGGAGTGTCAAGAAAAATCAATGGCGGCTTGGGACAGGGGCACGGACGACGGTAATTGAAGCTTATCAGACAGTACACACAGAGGAGAATAAGACTATGAGTAAGACTGATGAATCATCAGAAAGCTTCCATTACCTCACAGGAAGGAAATCTAGCGGCCTGTTTATCTACAGATAAAAAGCTGATTAAGGCCCATCTAATTAAATGATAAGAGCAAATGAAATCGAGGGGTCTAACCTGGAATAGATTCCCCCTATTTACCACGGCTTACTTTTATAGCTGTCTGGACGGTTTAATGTTAACTGTAGCGGCGATCGCACACAGAAACCCTCTCGCGCACATGCTTAGACCAGACGCGATGGAAATGCGATAGCCGCTTTCGCCTCCGCCCAAATTGATAGCAAACTGAAGAAGAGAGTGTGAAAGGCTAATTGGACTGCGTGAAGTGAGAATAGTCGAGCGACAAGTTGTGGCTTGTACTGAGGTCAACAAGTGATGTAGAACAATAAGATACACTGGGGGATCTAAAGCAAGGTCACGGCAGGGCGGTGAAACAGAGCTGAGCAGTCTTATCTTCATTCCTCAGCCCAGTATGAATAGCGAATTAGAAACTTAGCAAGCAGTTTATTAAAAAGGGCAGGCTCTCCAAATTGTCCTCTGAATAGATGAAAGGCGAAGGCTTTTTTTCTTATGTTTTTCTTCTATTTTTTATAACATTTCAAATGAGTTCAGTTCATTTTCTCAGACTGTAATCTCATTTCCAGCGCATTATAAATAAGGACAACCCAGATGATTGGGCCATTGTGGCAAATTTACTTTCCTGTAGTTAGAAGTACACTACCTGGCCATCTGGATTCAAGGAAGTAAATGATGTGGGGTTGATGCTGCCATTGGTCTGCAGGTCTAGGTTCAGCAACAGTATGTGCTGAAAGAATGAGGTCAGCTGACTACCTGAATATACTGAATATAGACCAGGTTATTGCATCAATGGATTTTTTCTTCCCTGATGACACGGCCATATTCCAAGATGATAATGTCAGGATTCATGGGGCCGGAATTGTGAAACAGTCAGGGATTCAGGGAGCATGAGATCATCATTTTCACACATGGATTGAGAGAGTTCACCACAGAGTACAGACCTTAACCTCATTGAGAATCTTTGGGATGTGCTGTATGTAGAAGGCTCTGTGCAGTGATCAGACTCTACCATCATCAATGCTGCTGCAAGATCTTGGTGAAAAATCAATGCAACACTGGATTGATTGTTTTGCAAACTTCAGCCTGGCTCTTCCTTGCTTCTCATTGAAGAAGTTCCTTTTTATAGCTTGAGTCCTGCCTCTAAGAGATTGTTTTGAACTGTTCTTTCCATGCTGTTCACGCCAGCTGCCATTTGCCATTCTTTTTATAGGTCTCTTGATGTCATCCTGTGGTTGCTGACTGACATTCAAATAAGCTGACGGTCAATCTCCAAACTGCTTGAATTTTTGGTGCCAGGAGTGGAATAGGGTCAGCCAAAAGCAGTGTGTAAGACTGGTGGAGGAGAACATGATGCCAAGAAGCATTAAAACTGTGATTAAAAACCAGGCTAATTCCACCAAATATTGATTTCTGAACTCTATCACTAACATATCAATATTATTTTGACCATTTCTTCTGCGCACAAATGTTCTAAATGACAATATTTTTATTTGTAACTTTTATGTGGCACAGGCGTATTCCAAAATGACAAATGCTTGGATTCATGGGGCTGGAATAGTGAAAGAGTGATTCAGGGAGCATGAGATCATCATTTTCACACATGGATTGAGAGAGTTCACCACACAGTCCAGACCTTAACCCCATTGAGAATCTTTGGGATGTGCTGGATGGAGAAGACTTTGTGCAGCGGTCAGACTCTACCATCATCAATGCTGCTGCAAGATCTTGGTGAAAAATTAATGCAACACTGGATTGAAATAAATCTTGTGACATTGCAGAAGCTTATTGAACAATGCCACAGTGAATGAATTAACTGACAGGAATAAAACTTGGTGGGTAGCTGTGCCAAACTGACATGAATGGATTAAGAATGGCAGGTATGATTCTTAACTTTGTCTTGGGGAAGATGACCAATGAGTCTATCTGTGGAGACACCATAGATGCCAGATCACCACTAGTCTCCATTCCAGGCACTCAATGTCAGCTCAATATTCCATTTATGATATCCTGCAACCAGTGGCTCTACCTTTTCTAAAATGCATAGACCAACAGCTCAATTATTCCAACATGCTCGTCCACATACTGCTGCCATCTCAAAAGCTTTGTTAGACCTATGCTCAACTGAAAATGTATGGTAACTTGGAATTGGCATGGATGCCCTCCATGCCAGGGTTTGTAATATATAATAAATATGACTAAGAGTTACCCATTTGAGGCGCCATGTTGGCTTAGTGTTAGCACGTTTGTCTCCCAGTGCTGGGGTCTTGGGTTCAAGTCTCTATCTGGGTGGAGTTTCTATGTTCACCTTATATTATGTCTGGATATGTTTCCTCCAGAGACTCTGGTTTCCTCCCACAGTCCAAAAACATGGAGAGCATGGAGTTTAGAAATATTGGATACTTTAAAACTCCTCAGTACTGGATACTGTCTTCCAGGTGGACGGTTGTTTCCAGTTGAGAGTACGCTGTGCATGATTGGCTTTCACTTCAGCCAATAGATGTGCAAGTGGATGAGTGCTGAGTGTAAATGGTTGTGTGTAAAATGTAAAAAGTGATTGTATAGTGTCCTTGGGTTTCATTCATATATGTCTACACTATTTTTATCATTTATTGTCCCTGGTCTCATGTATTTATCTACCTTCTGAATAGAAATGCAATCTGACAATTCCTTCATGTTTTTTTTTTTTTTTTGAAAATGAGCCTAAATAAAGACAACCCAGCCAATTGGGTCATTGAAGCAAATTTCCTTTTCAGTGGTTTATCATTGGCACACGGTTCATAAGCACTGAATAAATGCGAATACGAGAAAAAGAGCCATAAAGTATATATAAAGACACTAAAACAAGTGGGCAGATAAAAGCAACATCAGTAGGTTTTTATTCCTTCGTATTTTACACTATTTAGAAAAGAAAACACAATGAATAAATAGAAATTTAAAAAGCAACTCTTTTGGCGAGCGCCTTGTTCCCACAGTAGCACTTAATTTTTTTGTTTTTCGCTCTTTATTTTCTCTTTTTTATTTTTATTTTAATTTTAGTTTGTTCGTTTCCAAGAATGCTTGCATTGATTGCTCTTTGATGAAAAGCGGGGTTGCGCTCCTGCGTCGGGACGCCTCGACGCAGACTGGCTCACAGATCGCAATGGGACACCTACAGTACAACGGGCATGCAGATGTGCGAGTGGTCCCACCTTATTTAATTTTTCTTTTAACACGCGGACGCGGACGCACACACACACACACACACACGAAAAGAGAGAGAATGTATTGGCACATCAGAGACGACATCTAGAAAGGGTTCTGGAAAATATCTACGGTATTTACAGGAAACAATAAATTAATCCAACTCAAGAACCACCTCCTGTGCATCGCTGTCGGACGAATCGCTGATCGGTAGTCTGCTTTTGTGGAAATCTCTGGTTTCCTTCGACGGTTAGGAGTCCGTTCGTCTTGTGCCTTCACTCAGTCTCTTTCAGGGTGTCCATTATGAAAAGCATGGGTTTGCCTGTCCACACTAGATTGCACCATGTACAGGGTATTACGATACACATACTTTACGTACACAACATCGCCCGCGGTTGGTGTTTGTGTGGCTGCGGTCTCTGGGTGGTGTTACAGGATACGGTGTGTTCCTCTTGCTCAGTGAGTAAGGCAGAGATTGGCTGAGCATTTTGCAGTCAGGGTCAGAATCAAAGCATGAATCAAAGTCGCTGGGGCTGGATTCCCTTCCACCTTCGCCAGAAAAGGCCTTCGCTCCAGGGGTGCCTTAACCACCCACCCCCCTCCAGTCCGTTCCCCAGCAGCGCTCCGAGAGGATATATCTTGCACGATGAGCCAAAGAGAGAGAGAGAAAAAAGAGACACCAAAGCAAGAGGTATAATAATACAGGTCGAACCGTGGCGGGTCTCCCCCCGCGTGAGTCTACACTTGCGTTTACATTCTCACGACAGGAAGTGAACAGAAAGGCTCAATCATCCAGGCCTGAAGGACCAGGGAAGAAAATAAAAAACTAAAAAAAAAACTAACAAAAAAAAAAAAAAGAAAGAGGAATATGGAGAGATTCAAGGCGCAGACTCGTAAAGGCTCTCACGCTCTTCTGCTGGCGGGTGGGTCACTGGCTCAGATGTTATCTGACCTCTAGGCAGTCCAGGTACTCCAAGGCCAGGTCATAGCAGAATCGATACTGGTCCTGGAACAGAGAGAAAATAAAAAAAAGAGCTTCAGATTCATGTTTTCTTCAGTTGCATGAGAATGCAGAAATGTGATTCATTTAAGTAAAGTGTAATTGAATAAAAATATATATTTTGCAAAACTATAATAACAATAAATTTACTTTTAAGACATTTATGGTATTTTTATTTGCTAACTGTGCATTTCCCCTCTTGAGATGCTTGTGTGTATTTTAGTTTTTCTTCAGTTTTGCCTTCAATAAGGGTAATTAACTGTTTCTCAAAAGCCTTCTCCAAAGTTACAAACCAGTGTTAGGTACTTCTTCATTGACTCTTCACTGACATGTGAATGTTACTAATAACAATATTTATTCAAGTAACTGGTATATATACAGCTCTGGAAAAAAAAGAGACCACTTATAAATGATGTGTTTCTTTGATTTTTCCAAATTGAAAACCTCTGGAATATAATCGAGAGGAAGATGGATGATCACAAGCCATCAAACCAAACTGAACTGCTTGAATTTTTGTACCAGGAGTAAAGCAGCATAAAGTTATCCAAAAGCAGTGTGTAAGACTGGTAGAGGAGAAACTGCCAAGATGCATGAAAACTGTGATTAAAAACTAGGGTTATTCCAGGGTTATTATGAATATGAACTTGTTTTCTTTGCATTATCTGAAAATTTCTCAGCCAATATTTTTTATTTGCAATTTGGGAGAAATGTTGTAAAAACATAATAATTTAATTCTACTGATAATCTCTGATCTCACTTCAATCAAGATAAATGATATGTTAAGAACAAGCTTAAGAACTACATAACTTACTAGGGTTTCTGAGAAATGCTCATAATTTTTAGAATGTCCTTAAGTATGAGGTCACGAATTTCTTATTTTTAAAAACATTTTTGAAAATGCACACCTTTACATTAAAAAATTACTCTATTTATTGTAGTGTTCAAATTGTACTTTGCACAATTTGCTGCATGTTTATAATTGATGTAATCTATATTGTACTGTTTGTTATATGCTGCTCTCTGTGTTGGTCCTGGAGGAACGTACAGTAATTCTGTATACCTGTGAATGCATAATAATTAGGTCATAACAACTAATTGAATCTTTTAAAGGATTGTTTAAAGTAAGAAGTGCTTCATAAAAAAAAGCACGTTAATAATCAATGTTAAAATCGGAGAGTACTTACTATGGTCTCCACCATGTTAGGTTTGGAGTTGCGCAGTGTCTTGACAGCATAGAAGACGTCCACCATGCTGTGATGCCGAACCATTTCAATGATCATGGTGAGAGCACAGAACGTGCCACTGCGGCCTCCGCCATTCCTGAAACACCACACACAGATCCGTAGTTACTTTTTTATCCATGTCCAGTAATTAGCTTGTAATTATTTACTAGAGACACTGACAATCAAAAAACAGAATTCTTGCAAAAATTAATTATTATGAAGCATTTTAAATACATTATTTTAGAAAAACACACTAAGTCATATAATATGACATATTAAAACTTAAATAGCTCTATCTGTCTTGTAGATTTCTGGTTCATATCACTACGTGTACAAATAAATTACACTTTTTTTTTTTTTAACAGTGCACTTTTTACACCAAACTAGTCTAAACACTCTAATCAATCTAGATTCTATGTGCATACACTAAAATAATTAAAAAAAAGAAAACAAAAAGGATAGTTAAAATTACCCCTCCAAAATGTATGTTATGTTATGTTGTTTCGCTAAAATATTTTAATTTAATTGCATTGTTGTTTATATGTTTATTTGCATTATGCATGGTATTTGACCAGGAACTGAAATAGGAATTTGTGTTTCAAGACCTAAGACTTGACTTGGGATTTGAGTTTCAAGTATTGAGACTTGACTTAGGATTTGAGTGTAAAGACTTGACTCGGTATTTGAGCATTAAGACTTGAGACATGGATGTCAAGACTTAAGACTTGACTCAGGACCTCAGTCAGGAATTGGGACTTGACTCAGGATTGAAGAGTGAAGACTTTGGACTTGACCCAGGACCTATGTCAAGGGAGACTAGAGACTAGACTTGGAATTTGAGCATTAAGACTTGAGACTTGAATGTTGAGACTTGGGACTTGACCCAGGACCTAAGTCAAGACTAGAGACTTCACCAGGGTTTGAGCATTAGGACTTGAGACATGGATGTCAAGACTTGACTCAGGACCTCAGTCAGGAATTGGGACTTGACTCAGGATTGAAGAGTGAAGACTTTGGACTTGACCCAGGACCTAAGTCAAGACTAGAGACTTCACCAGGGTTTGAGCATTAGGACTTGAGACATGGATGTCAAGACTTGACTCAGGACCTCAGTCAGGAATTGGGACTTGACTCAGGATTGAAGAGTGAAGACTTTGGACTTGACCCAGGACCTAAGTCAAGACTAGAGACTAGACTTGGAATTTGAGCATTAAGACTTAAGACTTGAATATCAAGACTTGGGATTTGAACCAGGACCTAAGTCAAGACTAGAGACTTGACCTGGGATTTGAGCAATAAGACTTGAGACATGGATGTCAAGACTTGAGACTTGACTCAGGACCTCAGTCAGGAATTGGGACTTATAGGACTTGTCTCAGGACTTAAGTGTCAAGATTTGAGACTTTTATTTGGGATATGATGGCATCAGCACTGTGAGGATAAAGGTGATGCTTATTCTGAGAGGTTCTTTTAAGAACTGCTGCTAACAAATTATCACTGTCATTGTCAAACTGTAAGTAGAACATGCTTAATTAGCGCCCCAAACGTCGGCAGTGGCCGGGATGAAGTTTGTCCAATGTGCACCAACTTTGGTATGCTCATTGAGCTCCTCATACAGAACAATAATCAATTGGATTTATCTGACTCCGCCCAACAGGAAGTCGGCCATTTTGGCAGGAAGTCGCAAAATAAAAAGTTTCCCGCTGGGTTTCGGAGGGGTTATGATGTTCGAAAACTCATAAAACTTGAAGAGCTTATTTGGCTTAGGACGTACTTTGATAGTGAACTCGAATTTCGCACCTTTGTTTTTCTTCAGCTCTCTAGCGCCACCAATTTTACATGACATTTATGGAAAGCGCTCAGCCTCTTGATATTTGGCAGATTCATTAAGGCCTCGAAATGATTTAGATATGTATTGTCATTTTTGTTATGTGTAGCTAGATGACTCTACAGCGCCCCCTATTTGGTTGGGCTAATAAATTAGCCGTGGCCTTCTCAAAAATTCTCAGATATGCTCGATTTTTGGCAGAAACATAGACAATATGATTCCGCACATATTAGCAATCGGCATGCATTAGCTCCGCCCAACAGGAAGTCGGCTATTTTGGAATTTGTGGAATTTTTACACTATTTTCACGAACTCATTCAAACTCCTCCTAGAGTCTTTGTCAGATTATCTCTAAATTGGGCCTGGATAGGCTCCAGGCATATGTGGTGCTAAATTGCGAAGGAATAGTCGATAGCTGAAACGACAACGTAACAGCGGGTAATTAATTTAATGGAGACGCAACACTAGACCAAATAGAAACATTAGCACGGTCAGAACACAGGTTTTTGAAAATTCATGAAACTTTACAGAAACATAATAGACATCTTTACACACATTGTTACTATTGGTATGATTGACTCTGCCCAACAGGAAGTCGGACATTTTGAAATATGTGCGTTTTACACACATTTTTTGCATACTTTGTCGAACTCCTCCTATGGAATTTGTTGAATACTCTTGATATTTGTCAGCAATAAACTACTACCATCCGTGATGATAAATTGCGAAGGAATAGTCAATATCTTAAACGAGGACGAAATGGCGGGGAGTTGAATTGCTTGAGATACCCCATTAAAACAGGAAGTGAATACATTCTGGTTTTGGTAGGTGTTTGAGGAAGTAAAAATGGATTGAAACTCACAAAACTTTACAGGCCTGCTTGATTTACGCGGTCCTTTGATCTAAAATTGAAATGTCATATATACGTATTTCATTGGCTCCATAGCGCCACCTAGGTTTCAATGCATATTTGACATTACAGGAATGCTTAAAACCTCTTGAAAATTGTCAGATTGCTTAAAATCTAAAAACACTTTACAATTATTGTGATAATTTTTTCATGTGTAGCTAGCGGACTCTACAGCGCCCCCTAATTTATTTGGTAAATAAATTAGCTGTGGATGTGTCAAAATTTGTCTAATCTTCTCAAATTTTGGTAGGAGTGTAGAAAGTGTGACCCTGCACATATTTGCAATTGGCTTGTATTAGCTCCGCCCAACAGGAAGTCGGCCATTTTGAAATTTGCAAAAAAATTACAAATTTTTCACAAACTCATTTAAAATGCTCCTAAAGTCTTTTTCAGATTACCTCTAAATTAGCTGTGAATGAACATCAGACATATTTGATGAAAATTGCCAAAGGAATAGTTGATCGCTAAAACGGTGTCGGAATGGCGGGCAATTAATTTACTAGAGACGCAACACTAAACCAAAGTGAAACAATGACACGGTCAGAACACAGATGATTGAAAATTTCTGAAACTTGGCAAAAACACAAAAGACATCATTAGACACGTTTTTAGTATTGGTAGGACTGACTCCGCCCAACAGGAAGTCGGCCATTTTGAAATAATTGCATTTTACACAATTTTTTTGCATACTTTGTCAAACTGCTCCTAGGGAACTTGTCGAATACTCTTGATATTTGTCAGCAATAAACTACTAACATACCTGAGGATAAATTGCGAAGGAATAGTTGATATCTTAAACGAGGACGAAATGGCGGACAGTTGAATTGTTTGAGATACCCCATTAAAACAGGAAGTAAATACATCTTGGTGTTGGTAAGTGTTTGGGGAGGTTGCAATGGATCAAAACTTTACAGGACTGCTTGACTTACGCTCTCCTTTGATCTGAAATTGAGATTTCATATATACATATTTCATTGGCTCTAAAGCGCCACCTAGCTTTTAATACATAGTTTAAATCACATGTGTCAAACACAAGGCCCGCCAAATGTGGCCCGCCACGTCTTTTTATGTGGCCCGCGAGAGCTTGTAAGATCTTAGTGTCTATAATAAATAAGTCAGAAGCGTTCTTTGACCAAAAAATACATTTCCCACAATGCTTGTCGATTGTATTACCCGCAAAGTTACGGCTTACTGCCACTACACGGCAGTGTAGTCATTGATGTGGAAACCCTGCCGGAGGGAAGGCGTAACTTCGCGGGTGGAATTGAGACATATAAATGTTTATCCCATAATGTCCAGAAAAAGAGAAGTTGATGCAGACGGACGGCTGTGCTTCAAGGCGAAAGACCGGTATGCCTTTTGTGTTACGAAGAGTGTTACTGACCAAAATAAACGCTTTTTAGGAGAGATATAAGTTCTGTGTAAATATTTATAAGACAATAGCTGACAAAATCTGTTTTAATGACGTTAATAAACATCACTGGGACAGCGCTAGTCGCAGTTTCACCGCAGCAAAGTACGAGGACGTGAATCACTTATCTAACCAGCCTTTACTAATTTCTGCCCTCAATAACCCTTTCAATAACCTACAATAGCCTTTAATAGTCTTCAGTAGCCTTCAACAGTCTAACCTTGCAGCCGTGGTGTGTCCACTAAACTCCTGAGGTTAGCAGCGCGATAACTGACCTGTTTATAATGTAATCCCAGCAGTGACTCATGCTCTAAACGGCTGCTGTTAGCTGATTGGGCTGAAAGATGAACTGTAGAGAGCTGTATTATTCGGTTACAAAAATCTTTATTTCATACACAGAAGAACTTAAAAATTTTAAAAACGCTCCAGACTGGCTGAGCTGAGCCCTGTAGCCCGTGGCTGGGCTGTAGCTCTGACTCAGTAAAGACTGCGGACTTGTGGTGCTGCTGCTGCAGCTCCCACTAGTGGTTGGATGAGGAACTGCTAAATCTGAGGAAATGCTATGTTCTTAACAGCTCACAATTTTTGATTTTATATTTATTAAGCCATATTTCAGTTAATAATTTCAAAGTTAATATAACTTGATGTCATTTCTATTCACTTGAATAGTTTGGTTCTTGATTGATGGAGTTTTTGGATTTCATGACATAACAAATTAAAAGGATTTATGTTAATAGAGCAACAAGCAAACATTTTTTCCATGCAACTGTAATATTTGATTGAATAAATAATATATTGAGAGTTATTTAACATTAAGGAGTAATTACATTCATTTTATATTACATCTGGTTACATTTTATTACATTTATAAGTTACATCTGGCCCTCGGAAGACAGCCAATATGCCAATGTGGCCCTCGGCCAAAATGAGTTTGACACCCCTGGAATAAATAATATATTGAGAGTTATTTAACATTAAGGAGTAATTACATTCATTTACATATATTACATTTGGTTACATTTTATTACATTTATAAGTTACATCTGGCCCTCGGAGGACAGCCAATATGCCAATGTGGCCCTCGGCCAAAATGAGTTTGACACCCCTGGTTTAAATTATGGGAATGCTCAAAAACTCAAAAAAATGTTGGCCGCTACAATATAACTGTACATTTCGTGAGAAATCACATATGGGTCCAATTTTCACCGGTTTCTCGGTTTGGCCCGGTACGATTTGCGCTGATATGCGAGGGCCCTACGTCCCCCTTTGACAGGGGGACAACTCGTTTTTTGTTATTTTGCAAGTGAACATCCTGATGAGTACTGCTTTACTGACTTATGGGGAGAGGGAGGGTCTTTCTTATGCAGCACTCAGAGATAACACGACCAGCTATTGCTAACAATGACATACACTCTAAAAAACAGAGGTACGATATGAGTACTTTTTTGTACTCAAAGGTACATTCTTTATAATTGTACCCTAAAAGGTACAATACTGGTCTTTACAGGGTCAGATTTGTTCCCTCTGAAGTACAAAGTGTTTTCTAACAGCTATAAGTACAAATTTGTACCATTTAACCAGCCAAAAGGTACATTCAGTATTCTGTACCACTGTACTTATAAACAATGTATACTTTAATTGCACATTGTTTTTTATTTGAAAGCCAGACAATTTTGGATCATCAAGTTTTGACACATATTTAGTTGATGATAATGTTTATAATTTTTATAATCTTTACTGGCACAAAAACCATGGGTACAAAAAAGGACTTTCACTAAAAGGTACTTTTTTGTACCTCAATATAAGGTACAGCCCCAGCGACAAGCTTTGTACCCTTTTAGGTACAAATCTGTACTTACTTTTCTTAGTGTGTAGGATGGAATCAAACTCACACATAGCCTTCTATTGATAAAGTAGGTCAGGGGTCGGCAATTTCAGTCCTGACTTGAACCATTTGCACTTGGAAATGAAAATTCCAAGAAAGCTGAATCGTGCAGGAATGGAGCTAACACTTGACCAGTCAAGAGACCCAGATCCTGCAGTTTTAAAGCATTTCCTCCTCTAATATACAATTACAGAAGGTCTAAGTCATCATCACCAGCAGCAGCATCAACTGTGATTTGATCTTTAAGTTGATCTTTGATAAGTGTGTTTAAAGAAAGAAGTCTTGGGTCAAAGTTTGTCCAAGAAACATTTATGCCACCAAGGGAGCATCAAAAGCAGATAGACATCGGCAATCCCGCCAAAGGGTGGTGCAGAGAGAATTTCAGAAGTTCTGGGGTGAAAAGCCATTAAGAGAAAATGCTACCTCACACTGAACCGAGATCAGTGCCTCGGGACACCGGCAGAGGAGGGGCACCGCAGCTTTGAAGCCCGGCTCTGTGCGTCTGTGAGACGGTCTCATTAACACAGAAAGCAAGGAGCTTAAAAATCGAAAGGGAGGATGTAGGTGAGGGGACTGTGTCCTGAGGCCAGAGCGGCAAAGCCCAAAACTGAGGAAAATGAAGACATGAAAGAGGAGGCAAGGATTAAGTGCCTAAAGCGGCTTTATCTCCGCGGCTAAGGCTGAGGCTGATGAGGAATGAATGAGAGCAGGCGAGACACCCATTTGATAATTGGAGTAATGGAGCTGATTATTAACCTAACTCACTTACCCAAAGTATCACTGATGATATATTCAGACTTAGGGCCAGATTCATCAAGTGCACTTCCGGATTTACCGGGGCATTAACAGCATCTTGGGTAGCGCTAACACCTTCATAAATGCGCATTACCAGCGACTTTTAAAATTCCTATGCTAAGTGAAGCAACCACTCTTTCCCTCACATCAGATCTGTCTTAAAAATCAGCATCAAATATCTTTCAAAAGGTCAAAATAACACATAGAGGATCAGAAATAAATATACACCCTCTTAATGTTCCAATGAATGTTCCAAATCTCCTCACCTCCTAGCAACGATCATCAGAAATTTGACCTTTATTCAGATTCAAGTCACAAATTTGAGTGTCAAGACTTAAGATTTGACTTGGGATTTGAATGTGAAAACTTCTGACTGGACTTGGGATTTGAGTGCCAAGATTTTGGAATTAACTTGGGATTTGAGCGTTAAGACATGGGATTTCACTTGGGACTTGAGTGTCAAAGACTTGAGACTAGACTTGAGATTTGAGCATTAAGACTTGGGACTTAACCTGGGATTTTAACTTTAAAACTTGAGACTTGAGTTTCAAGACCTGGTACTGGACTTCGGATTTAAGTGTCAAGACTTAAGACTTGACTTGAGGCTTGAGTGTAAAGACTTTGGACTTGACCTGGGATTTGAGTGTTAAGATTTGAGACTTGACTTGGGATTCGAGTGTGAAGACTTTGGAATTAACTT
Organism: Astyanax mexicanus; assembly: GCF_023375975.1. Lineage (NCBI taxonomy): Eukaryota > Metazoa > Chordata > Actinopteri > Characiformes > Acestrorhamphidae > Astyanax > Astyanax mexicanus. The sequence continues at coordinate 19,731,918 of NC_064410.1, read as the reverse complement.
AGGATTTGAGTGTCAAGACTTGGGATTTGACTTGCGATTTAAGTGTCAAGACATGGGACTTGACTTGGGATTTGAGTGTGAAGACTTGGGACTTGACTTGGGATTTGAGTGTGAAGACTTGGGACTTGACTTGGGATTTGAGAGTCAAGACTGTGGACTTGACTTGGGATTTGAGTGTGAAGACTTGGGACTTGACTTGGGATTTGAGAGTCAAGACTGGGGACTTGATTTGGGATTTGAGTGTGAAAAGTTGGGACTTGACTTGGGATTTGAGAGTCAAGACCTGGAACTGGACTTGGGATTTGTCAAGACGTGAGGCTTTCTTTTTATTTGCATCTTATTAAAGTTGTAATAATAATTAGCTACAACTTGTTACATAGGTGTATCCACTTTGCCAAGGTCATAGAAAAGACCTAAACTCTCACCCTAGGTGGTTGAAACTCAAAACTGGGGGTTTCAACAGGACAATGACCCTCAAACACTCATCAAAGGCAGTTGTAGAATGAGAATGATTGGTCTGTGCCATGAAACCAAGAATTATAACTATAAAGAACCCCATTGACTCTGTCAAGAACAGTGGTCAAATATGCAACCAGAATATGGCAGAAGCTGGTTGATGGTCAAAGAACAGCTTGTCAAGGGATATGTACACCTTATATAGGTGTACTGCATGTGTATTTAGACCCTGTGGAGCAGAGTCTCATGCAATGGAAAATTTCCATTCCAAGACTAGGCTTAATCCCTGTCTGTGAAATCAACCCAGTGTGTTTATATATATATATACAAAAAAATACTATTTTGATCTGTTTAGATTGAGAATCATTGCAAACATCGTTGCAGTTAAAGAACTTGATGCTCTTTTCACCATGTGAATGTGTCTTAAAACAGAACAGATGTATACTGTACTGTACTGATGCAATTTAACTGCCATGTCATGATTTTAAAGAAGAATAATTGTCATCTATGCTTTTTTATGAATATGTATCTTGTTAGGTGCACTTTAGCAGTTTCTAAGCAAATGGTTCACACTTCAAGAACACAAACAAATAGATCACAAACTATGTCAATATGCAATGAGCATTAATTAGTCTCTAAATTTAGATTTCTCAAGCTAAGTTTAAATGCAGCAGCATGAGGAAACTCACAGGCAGTGGACGACAGTGCGACCTTCACCACACTCCCTCTGCCACTTCTGCACTTGGGCCAGCAGGGTGAGGAAGGCTTTTTTGGAGTCCGGAATCTCGCGGTAGGCTGACCAACGCAGGAACTGGAAATGGCGCACCACTAGATGACCTTCCTGTAGCTGCAAGACCAAGATAGAAATAGAGAGATGCATAGAAAGAGAGAGAGAAAATGAGAGAGAAGAAAATAAAAAACTCTACAGACTAAGACACTAACATAATTTAATTAATGTGTGTGGGCATCAAATAATTTGACAAGCAACATAAAACCACGCAAAGAGATACAGGGTTTGCACACAAATTCAAGCGTTATTTGCGCACTTTCAAGGACCATTTTAATGTTATTCCAGCATCTGTCAGCTGTGGTAAATTAATGATAAAGGTGATATCTCAAAACTGCGATTCAGCGATATTCAATGTATCAAAAAAAAATATTCTTCACGCTTCACAGCGACTATGCTACTGAGAAAAAAAAATACTTCTAAGTAAGGAAATAACAGGAATCGTGGATTTATTGGTGTCAGTTTCACACAATTTAAATACCAATGTTCTTCACCGTATGTTCAGCGCATCTTTTCAACCGTTTGAGCAGTTACTGTAGTATGTCAAATACAGGGGTGAGTTGAGAGCATTTATACACACATATACTCAAATACATACACTGCAAGAGATGGTTTTATGTTTATGTAAAACACAACCACAAGTGTGTTTGGTAAAAGCAAACTCTCTCTTTGGAACTCTCTCCCCAAACCCATTCGAGACTGTTCAGATTTGTCTACATTTAAGTCACTTCTCAAAACCCACCTCTTCAGACCTGCTTTTAACCCATAATGTAATTTAGAAAACTTGTAAAAACTATATTTGTGTTTTTTTTTAAATATATATATAAATTGTAAATTGTAATTGAGAAAATATGAGCCTATTTTATTATTTTATGTTCAATTAAAGACTGTGCCTTATTATTGTTGTTGTAATTTTTGCCTTTTAATTTGTGATTTATTTTTGTATGTAAAGCGTCTTTGAGAATCTTGTAAAGCTCTATATAAATAAAATGTATTATTATTATTATTATAATTAAGAAGATTTTTTTTTTATTTTACGCTCTGCAATTTTTTTCTTTAAGCAAATTTATTTAGTCAGGTGGTTATTTATTGTAAAGTAAATGCATTTGGAATTTCAAGCATTTTCGAACACTTTCTCCAAAATTCCAGCACTTTCCAGGCCTGGAAAACAGAACATTAAAATTCAAGCATTTTCCAGGATTTTAAGTGCCGTTTATCGCTGTCTCTTTACTGTGAAGATGCTTAAAGATGAGGAAGAAGACGCCGCAGACACTGCCTTAGGTATATATATATATATATATATATATATATATATATATATATATATATATATATATAGATATAGATATAGATATAGATAGATATAGATATATATATGGGGACCTGCTTATATAGGGTGTTATGGTACACATCTGGAAACACTGGAAAAACATACTCTAGACATAGATAGCCATAGGAGGAGTCTACCTAGACGAATGGTTACATACATAAGTGAAGAGAAATAAAGAAAATATATATAAGCTGAAAATATACTTCATAAGCACCCATACGAACCCTGGAGATAATTACAAAATACCTCTATTTTTAACACCGTATTTTAACGTTATTGGGTCACGTGACATCGGTATCTCTGTCTCTCTAACCGACATCAGATTCTACTCTAGTGATGTACCTTAATGAAGAAGCGATTATCATCATCTCGTCTGGGGAAGCTCTCACTCGGGTCCTGTGGAGAGGCGGGATGGGGATTGTTTCTGACAGTATGTGGCAGAGTTTTTGTGCGTCTAGAACAGTGTGCTACGGAGAGGGGGGCTGTTAGAGGGGCTGACAGAGGGGTGACGTGAGGTGACTAAGGGTGACAGGCTAGTTGACAGGTGTGCTACGGGCGGGGGTTTCTATGAGGAGCAGGGACACTTTGAGGACTCGATTTCAAGGAGACGGGTTGGCACTGATGAAGCCGTCAGAGACAAATAAGGTCAAGTAGAAGTGAGGGACGGAGTCAGGCTTCATTCATTCACATACACACACACTCAGCACACACCCACTCAACACACACACAAACACGCTCACAAACACAGAATACCTGCTTTACAATTATGTAGACTCCTGATTTAATGCAATTTTTTGGTTTTCATGTTTGCATGATTGATTAAAAGTTCTATGGTCAAATTGCTTATATCGTATTATTTGGACTAAAAGGCAAATCAGATTATAAGACACATTAAGCAACACTACACTGTAAAACCCTGTCAGGAATGACCCAGGCAGGGTGACGAGGAAAGCGGACACAAGTGCAGGTAGGGTGAAATCAATAAATAATAATTTAATAAATAAATAACAAGTAACAAAGAAACAAGAAACAAGTAAACACTTAAATACGGAACAGGGAGATATATACAAGGAACAAGGGAGTGAACCAAATAAATGAAACTAGATAAACAAATAACCAATAACCAAAACAAACCAGTAAGACTAGAGAACATAAACTAAGCAAAACAAGAAGTACTAATGATAAACAAACAGGGAGTAAATAAACAAAGAAACAAATGAGGTAAGAACACAAAGAAACTAGAAACTACCAAGAATAACCAAGAAGATAAACAAAACTAAACAGGGCAGGGATATATATTTACAAGGGAAAACAAACAAGAAGACAGGGAAAAACTAGGCTAGACAATAATAAATAAACTAAGCAGAAAGGAACTAAACACTAAGCAGGGAACTGGGGAAACGAGGAAGAAACAAGAAACTAGAAAACTAAACAAGAAATAAACATGGAGCAAGAACTAGGGCTATGAAACGCAGAGAAACACAGAGAGACAAAACAACAGGGGAAGGTGCAAAGAACGACGGAGACAAAGTGGCAGAGGAGGGCTATTTAAAGAAACAGGAAACGCACTATAATTGGAAACACCTGGGGAAGGGGCGGAGCTACAAATGAGACAAGTGGTGGAAAGGTACTGAGACGGGAGACACAGGGGAGCATAGGTCACGTGGGGAAGACACACAGAGACACGAGACGAGACCAGGATGTGACAAACCCAAAAAGTTGACAAAACCCAAAATTTTTGTTGTAACCGATTACCTAACAAATGTGAAGTTCATGTAATATAATTTTTAAGTACAATAAACTTAACAAATACATATACATATATATTTAAAATGAATATTTTCCTGAACTTGTGTTTAGTCTTCTTTCTGCTTTCATTCAACTATTTTTAAATACTCATAGAAAAGTGGATGAAAGAAAACAGTAAAGAATTAAAAGTACTGAGAGCACAGCGAGAACACAGAGTTACTGCAGTTCAGTAAATGATGCTTATTCTACAGCTACAACACAGAGATCAAGTATTTAATCATAATATGTGATCTACAAGTTAAACTAAGGTAGCCCCGGGTGATTTATATATTAAACACAGCTTCTAATGTATTGTGATCACAAGTCATAATGCATAATAAACATGGCTTTAATGGGTTATGCATTTATATACAAATTTATAATAATGTTTATAATGCCTTATGAATGCATTGTAATATGTTATAAATGTGTTTATAGAGTCTAAAAGAGATGATGTTTATAGAAAGTGTTGCCAGGTAATCATAGCATGCATTGTTGAGGCAGCTTTGTATATAACATCTTATACACCCAGCTGATGATGCATTATGATCGCAATTCATAATGCACAATAAGCGTGGCTATAATATATTATATGGTCATAGATATGTATGCATATGTATATGCTTTATAATGCTTTTTTTTTGTTATAAGTGTGATTATAATCTAAGAGTCTAATACACATGACATTCATAGAAAGTGTTAACATATTTTTTTTTTCTCCATTAGTCCATTTAGTCCATTAGACCACTGATTTAATCAATTTTATTTTTTTGGTAACACTTTCTATAAATGTCATCTCTATTAGACGCTATAACCACATTCATAACATATTATAATGCATTCATAAGGCACTATAAACATGGCTATAAATGTTTATAAAAATGCATAACCCATTATAGCCATGTTTGTTAAGCATTAACAACTGTGATCATAATACAATATAAGCCGTGCTTATAATATATATGTTAAAATAGTATATCTCTATCATTAATAATTTAGTCCTACAATGAAAGTCTGGCACTTTACTTAGAGTGCACAAAGACCTGTTATAATACATTATAATTATAATATAAATATTATATTCAAGACAAGAATAATTTATGAGTGGTTGAAAATATATTTATAGGATTATTAAGGGGGTGTGTTTATAAGTTGGAAGCTTTTTTATTCATGATAAAGTCTGCAAGCAGGGACTGAGTTTCTTGTTATTGATGTATAACATGTTATAAACACAGCTATTAATGCATTATAATCACAGTTCATGATGCATAATAAACATGGCTATAATGAATTATACATTTTTATAAATATGTATAGCCATGTTTATAATGCCTTATAAATGCATTATAATGTGTTGCGAGTATGTTTATAGAGTCTTATAGAGATGACATTCATAGAAAGTGTTACCAATTTTTTTTTATAATTATTATTTATTTTTTATTCAGAACTAAATTAGGAATTATGAAAAATATTGAGACCCTTTCATTATGTAATGTTTTACCGGTAGACAATGAAGGGGCTCTCTTTCTCTTTTTCTCTCTCTCTCACACTCTCTCTCACACACACACACACACACACACACACACACACACACACACACACACACACACACACACACACAAAACCAATTAGACACATGAACATGCAAATACTCCCTCCTTCAATTTAAGAGCTATAACTATTGCGTGAAATGGGCACTTCGCATGACTGACCCCGACATTACGTCTCTGCTTCAAACACACCTGCACTGAATTCACTGAATCCATGAAAAGATGAATTAAGCAATTAGTCTCTTACTCCATTAGCCTCTGTAAATTGGTTGTGGACTCTGAAGAAACTTGGTGGAGGCAGATGAAGTCTAATGTCAGGAGTCTTTTAATGAGGTCTGCATTTAATGGTGCATTATAATAGAGTGGCTCCCGTGTTAACCCCCTAATGACACCAGCTCATCATTATGATTGAACGGCTAATAAAGGGGACATTATATTTCAGGACGGGGCTGTGTAGCCGGCGCCAGTCTTACCCGTGTGATGTTAGTGACCCGGAATAGTCGCGTGATGACATCATCATCTGTCGACCTGGAGAGCAGCTCCACTGTCATGGGTCCAAACTGCTGCATGCCTGTCTCAGGCCAGTACTGCAGACATGGCTGAAAGAGAGAGAGAGAGAGAGAGAGAGAGAGAGAGAGAGAGAGAGAGAGAGAGAGATTTACATTTATATACCAAAAAAAAAAAACGGTCTATATTTGACTATACCTAAAAAAATTCTGTCTGAGATTAATTGTAGCCAGACCCTTGTCCAAATAAAAAATAAAATCTGAAAAAATTAAAGCCCCCAGCAAAAAAAATCTGTTCAAAATGTATTAATTAATGCATGTTGTTGAACCTTCTCTATAAACTTTAATGTACCCCTAAAGATTTTATAAGAACTAAAATGTACTCCTTATAAACTGTTCTATAAACTCAAATAAACCCTGACAAAAGTTTATATGATGTCAATTGTACCCCAACTTGACTATAAACAAAAATGTTTAAACTTTCTGTATGAGGATCATGTGTAAACGCACTTGTACCAAACAACAAAGTTTTGTATGTAACATAATTTTGTACAAACTCAAGTTTACCCAGACAAAAACTTAATAAACTCAACTGTACCTAAACAAAATTCTGTATGAATTCAACTGTATCCCAACATAATTCTGCCTGAACTCAACTATATCCCAACATAATTCAGTAAGAACTCAACTGTACCCCAACAGAATTCCTTATGATCTCAACCATATCCCAACAGAATTCCTTATGATCTCAACTATATCCCAACAGAATTCCTTATGATCTCAACCATATCCCAACAGAATTCCTTATGATCTCAACTATATCCCAACAGAATTCCTTATGATCTCAACTATATCCCAACAGAATTCCTTATGATCTCAACTATATCCCAACAGAATTACTTATGAACTCAACTATATCCCAACAGAATTCAGTATGAACTCAACTGTACCCCAACAGAATTCAGTATGAACTCAACTGTATCCCAACTGAATTCAGTATGAACTCAACTGTATCCCAACTGAATTCAGTATGAACTCAACTGTATCCCAACTGAATTCAGTATGAACTCAACTGTTTTCAAACAGAATTCAGTATGAACTCAACTGTATCCAAATAGAATTTAATATGAAGAACTCAACTGTGTCCCAAAAGAATTCTGCCTAAACTTAACTGTACCCCAACAGAATTCAGTATGAACTCAACTATATCCCAACATAATTTAGTATGAACTCAACAGTATTCCAAAAGAATTCAGTATGAACACAACTATATCCCAACAGAATTCAGTATGAACTCAACTGTATCCCAACAGAATTCTGTAAGAACTCAACTGTATCCCAACATAATTCTGTATGAACTCAACTGTACCCCAACAGAATTTAATATAAACTCAACTGTATCCCAACAGAATTCTGTATGAACTCAACAGTATCCCAACAGAATTCAGTATGAACTCAACTGTATCCCAACAGAATTCTGTAAGAACTCAACTGTATCCCAACAGAATTCTGTATGAACTCAACTGTACCCCAACAGAATTTAATATAAACAAAATCCCTTATGATCTCAACTGTATCCCAACATAATTCAGTATAAACTCAACTATAACCCAACAGAATTCCTTATGACCTCAACTGTACCCCAAACGAATTCTTTATAATCTTAACAATATTCCAACAGAATTCAGTATGAACTCAACCTTGTCCCGACCGAATTAAGTATGAACTCAACTGTACCTAAATATAATTTAGTATGAACTCAAATGTATCCCAACATAATTCAGTATGAACTCAACTATATCCCAACATAATTTTGTATTAACTCAACATTTTCCCAACAGAACGTTTCTCACATGAAATCCCCAGACAGATGAATACTAACATTATGGAAACGTTATAAGTCACATTTCCAAAACGAAAAAATAAAACATTGGCAAAAGTGACTTTGCAGTGACATTTCCAGAACATTTAAAAGTACAAAATTAAAACATTCTAATTAACATTCTAATTAATGTTGTAAGAATGTTACATGTAACATTCAGAAAACGTTCTACTAACCAAACATAGTTAACTAGGGTATAAACAGTTAAAAAAAATCGTTATAAACTTAACTGTATCGCAACAGAATTTTAAATGAATTTGACTGCACTCTAACAAAACTCTAAATAAAAACAGTACCTCAATAAAATTCAGTATAAGCAGTAAAAACTGTGCCCCCAAATATGTGTATGATCTTAACTGTACTGCAGGTAATCTCAACAATAACTTGTTGGTTTCCCAACACAAAATCTGGTATAAACCAGACCTGACATCAGGAACAGACAACTATTTCCAGCCTGAATGAGAAAGGTAGTGAATACATATACCCGTCATCCAATAAATTGCTTTGCCAACACTCTAATACACTTACCAGTCAAGCTTCTAAAGCATATTTGCGCTCAAATTTGCATTTGACAGAGGGAGGAAGATAGGGACACACAACACAAGAAAGTGATATTGACAGACGGATTAAAGGAAGGATGAGGATAAGGGGAGCACGGGGAAGAGGGGTGGCTCTGGCAGAACGGAAGAGAAAAAGCGAGACAGAACAGGAGATGGAGGGGGGGGGGGGTTGTTTGGGGGGTGATGGAGCTGTTAATCGGTGAAGCGAATTCAATTGTACCACTGCCATATCAAATATCCAGTTCATTCCTCCATATCAGCCCCATTTTCCGTTTCAATCTTCTCTCATTTCAAAAGATTAACACTTCCTAACTGTGTCAATTAATTTTCACTCATAGCTGCGAGTGATACAGGCACGAACTGCGAGCGCGCCTAACTCGCAGTTCGTGCCTGTAGCCGACACGGCCGAGTGTGACAGCCTGAAGTAGCTTCAAAGGAGAAAGAGTGCTAAGCGTGCAGAGATAGAGGGAGGAAACCGGAGAGAAAGAACTTAGGAGACAGAGAGCAAAGAAAGACAGACGGAGAAGTTCTGTAATACCACACACCACACTGACGGAAGTGTATTAACAGAGGAGAAGCAGAAAATAAACTTTTTTTTTTTACAAGCTTACATTTAAAGACAACAGGAAGATAAAATTAGTATTATATAAATATATAAAATAAAGAGGAAGAGAGAGAGATATATCAGCTGCAAAATCTAATAATAATAATAAATGTATTATTATTATTATTATTATTATTATTATATACCACATTTTTCACACTATAAGGCACACCAGATTATAAGTCTCGAGCTACCTTCAGACAGCCTGATTTTAGTTTTTTTATTAACTTTGGTATGATTTTATTTATTTATTTACTTTTAAGTTAACTTTTAGTTTTTAATCTTGGTTTGTTTTAGCTTGTTTTTATGTTTCTTTCTTAGTTATTGCTTATTTATATTTTACTTGTTTCTGTGTTTAGTTCATATTTATTCATCTGTAGTTGGATTTTTATTAGTTCTATTACCTTTGTTTTTTTTACCTTTTGATTACCTTTTTGATTCCTACTCTTAAATTATTATTTTTTTACCTTATTTGTGTTATATCCTAATAATATTTTTTAATTATTATTTTTAATAACTATCTTATATATCTTATTAAAATGCTGTTTTTTATTTTTGTATTACTTATTTGATTTTATTTACATTTTATTTGTTGTTAATCCCTACCCTCAATGTACTCCAAGTTTAAATAAAGGTTGAGTGATTGATTGATTGATTAAACACTAGTAAGGAACAGGGGTGCCGCCATGTTTTATATGGAGCTAAATTAGTGCCAAAACTACGCAAATAAAGAAAACGTGTTCTGTAAATATGATACTACTTGCAAACAAACACAACGCGTTTTACAAATACAAAACTCGACTCTCTAACACACACTGTGTGTTTTACAAACACAAAACCTGATGGTTGTAAATATATATGTAAACTTCAAATAAACACACAGCTGTTTTCTAATACATTGCTCTTTACAAACAAATATAACACGTTTTACAAATGCAAAAAGTAATAAATAAAACAAGTAAAACATTATTTTCAAACATTACCGTGTCATGACTCACGAACACGCACAGCCCATTTGTAAATCACGTGACTTTTGGCACAGTTTTAGCAGAGTCGCAAACTCGTGTTGAGATTTTCTCACAAATACACCCAACCCTCGTACAAATGCATCGCCCCAGAACAGCAGGTGGCGCTGTGGGACACTTTACGAGAGGTGGCTGCACAGCAAAGCAAGCTCTCCTATCCAGCGCTCCACAGAGCATTAATTTACACTGATTAAGGTGTTTAATACACCTTTAATAATCACAACTCTACCATTTTATACCCGATTTACACACGGTTTGGTTTGTTACAAACAGCAGAGATGTAATTATGATATAGGACGCTGTTACACATCACAAATATGAGCTTTCATGCTGAAATTCTTTGTATTATGCTCTTTAAAAAAGAAAGAAAAAAATATTAATTGATGTTTAAATTGTAATATAGATAGATAGATAGATAGATAGATAGATAGATAGATAGATAGATAGATAGATAGATAGATAGATAGATAGATAGATAGATAGATAGATAGATATGGACAAAAGGAAAGACCACCTAAAAATTGTAAAAAAAAAAAAAAAAAAAAAAATTGATTTTACCAAATTGAAAACCTCTGGAAACTAATCTACAATTCTTTGCATTATTTGAGGTCTAATAGCTTTGCATCTTTTTTGTTATTTCAGCCATTTCTCATTTTCTGCAAATAAATGCTGCAAATTTACTGACAATATGCTGAAATACTTTGTATTATGCTCGCTCTATCTATCTATCTATCTATCTATCTATCTATCTATCTATCTATCTATCTATCTATCTATCTATCTATCTATCTATCTAACGATCTATCTATCTATCTATCTATCTATCTATATATATATATATATATATATATATATATATATATATATATATATATATATATATATATATATATAAACACCAATTAATATTTTTTTCTTTCTTTTTTAAAGAGCATAATACAAAGTATTTCAGCATGAAAGCTCATATTTGTGATGTGTAACAGCGTCCTATATCATAATTACATCTCTGCTGTTTGTAACAACCGTGTGTAAATCGGGTATAAAATGGTAGAGTTGTGATTATTAAAGGTGTATTAAACACCTTAATCAGTGTAAATTAATGCTCTGTGGAGCGCCGGATAGGAGAGCTTGCTTTGCTGTGCAGCCACCTCTCGTAAAGTGTCCCACAGCGCCACCTGCTGTTCTGGGGCGATGCATTTGTACGAGGGTTGGGTGTATTTGTGAGAAAATCTCAACACGAGTTTGCGACTCTGCTAAAACTGTGCCAAAAGTCACGTGATTTACAAATGGGCTGTGCGTGTTCGTGAGTCATGACACGGTAATGTTTGAAAATAATGTTTTACTTGTTTTATTTATTACTTTTTGCATTTGTAAAACGTGTTATATTTGTTTGTAAAGAGCAATGTATTAGAAAACAGCTGTGTATTTATTTGAAGTTTACATATATATTTACAACCATCAGGTTTTGTGTTTGTAAAACACACCGTGTGTGTTAGAGAGTCGAGTTTTGTATTTGTAAAACGCGTTGTGTTTGTTTGCAAGTAGTATCATATTTACAGAACACGTTTTCTTTATTTGCGTAGTTTTGGCACTAATTTAGCTCCATAGTTTTCCTTCTGATTCAGCAGTAAAGCTGTAAAGCTAAGCTAAGATAAGAAAAAAAAAAAAAAAAAAAAATTTTCTTTTGAAGTTAAACAAGCAGTGGATGTTAACCTACACAGAATTGCATTCTGGTGTTCTGAGGTTAATATCTATAAACTCGAGTGAACTATAGCCATAATTCACATATCATATCAAACCCCAGCACCTACTAATCTAACCAGCACAAAGACATCTGTAATCTGTAATTAAAAATTTGCAATTAATTCAGCTCAGAGGACAGTTAGCATCTTAAGCCATTATGGGTTTCGTAATAAAAAGTCCCCAGGCCAGATCTTATTGATGACATTATTTTTATTTGGACTTTACGAAGCAAACTTTTGATCAAATCATGGTAAAATATCTAAATTATGTTAATTCTTAGTATTTTACGCAGGGCTGCTAAATGTTATTATCACAGAGTATTATACATACTTCAGCGATTACTTTTTTAAAACATATTCGAGTAGTCTACAATTTCCTGAAAAAGACTTCTTCTTTAAAACACTCTGTTATATTTTGGTGTATAAAGGCGCATCAAACATGGTCTAGTATGCAGGGAGCTTTCAGTTTCTATCAGTTATTCCTTCATTCATTTGCTCTTTAGATATAATTTTATTTACATTTAATTTGTGCAGTTTAAAATACTTTCTAATTGAAACGTGATAAATGAGAATCATTGAGATGAATTAATCACAGAGCATGCAATTAAATCATTACTTTGTTTTTGCTTGACAGCACGGATATATATGCAAATAATGTGACATATATAGTGTACAATAAATACATACTGTATATATAACTTCTTGCAGACTTATTATTATTATTATTATTATTTTTACTGTTTTACAATAAATCAGTACCACTTTAAAATAAGACTACCTTTATAAAGGGTTTATAAATGGTTTACAATTAGTTTATTAATGCTTACTAATTAGGTTGTAAAGGCCTTAAAACTCATTAATAATCAGTTATAACACATAGGTAAAAAGGGCAACAATATAGACGGCTGTGAGTTCACTATTTGGAAAACAACAGGTCATTGTTGCCCTTTCTACATATGTGTTATAACTGATTATATATTGTAAACCATTTATAAACCCTTTATAAAGGTAGTCTTATTTTAAAGTGGTACCAATAACTCTTACTGTAATTCTAGTTTTTAGAAAAACTTTATTATTATAATCAGTTCATGTTCTTCGTGTTGATACAGATATTGTCATTGGTGTCAGTGTTGTGCTGTAGTGAGTGAGAGAGAGAGAGAGAGAGAGAGAGAGAAAGAGAGAGAGAAAGAGGGAGAGAAACATCTACAAACTTAGTGATGAAAGGGTGTAAACAGCTACTCCCCTGACACACTATCCACACTACGAGGAGTACAAGAAAGAAACACAATCAACAAACAGCTCCACAACTTAGTCCAGATGGAAGGCCTGAAATAAACAGCAGCACACTCGTCTCAACTCTCCAACAGACACACACACACACACATACACACTAGGGCTGGGGCGACGCATCGACATAATCGACGTCATCGATTACAAAAATACATCGATTTGCATAACGTGCGTCGGCGCGTCGTAAACATGGCGGCGCCTGTGGAGAGCATTAGAGGTTAGATCGGGCCCAAAAATTCCAACTGGCTGTTTTCGGGCTGTTTTAATGAGCGAAATATGATCAGAATTATGTTAATTAACACGGTAACATAGAAGCATAGAACTATTATTTAATTAAAATGATTTTTAAGAACAGCTAAACACAGTTCTGCAAGTCAAACGCGGAGGAGTTCACGTGCGAGAGAGAGAGAGAGAGAGAGAGAGAGAGAGATTTGCTTGTTCTACTCACAGGTGAAGGTTCTCTTTGATCTCCTCGTGCTCATATTCTAGTCCCATTCATAATTCTGCAGCTCCCTCAGTGTTTTCTGCCGTATTTTGCGGCTAGCGCGAGCGCTTACAACTGACACCGCGGACCGCGAGGTGCCGCCGCGTTTGTGCCGAATCCGACTCTCTGCTGAATCTGACTCCCGCTTCGCGGACAGAATCGGCACAACACCCCCGCTGTAGAACTGCGGTAGTGAAAACAGCGCTTATAAATAAATTAGTTTAGTTTCACTTTCAGTTTTCGTTATTTTTTTTTTTTATAAAAATATAATTAAAAAACAGACGCCTACATCTCGGACTATTTTCTGGAGCCCGGGTCGGATTTACGGGCGGGCCTCGGGTCATGTCGGGTTCGGGCAGAGAATCTAAGCTCTAGAGAGCTTGGACTCCGGAGAGCAATCTCCAGCTACAAAAAAACGCCAGCGGGCATCTAAAGTTTGGGAGCATTTCACGCAAAAGGGCAACAATGTGGTCCTCTGCCATACGTGCAAAAGGAGCACTTGAAGCGCAAACATCCAGGAGCACTATGTCAACAGGGTCACACAGTAAGTTAGCGTTTACATCAGGGTCTCCGCGGGTGTCCTTAAAAAGACTTAAGGCTGTCTACCAAAGGTTTTAAACCTGCCACAGGCAGAAATTATACATTTTTGGTTTATATTTGTGCATGGCATTTCGCAGTTTCCAGAAACAGTAGCATTATTCATAAGTTCAGGTGTTTAGCTAAGCTAGCTGCCTTAAGTTATTTTAGCTAGCGCCGTCGGCGCTGCGGTGTCACACCGTTTTCTGTCACCGTCGGAATTTTGTGACCAGTGCTCACGGTTATGAGCGTTCATTGGCAAAACGGAAGCTTTCTATACCTACACCTTACCCTCAGCCCTAAACTGAACCGTTTTGGCCAGTCGGGGTAAACATTAGAAACGAACACGTTTCGAATCGGCCAGTGCACCGGTCTGCTGAGAACTACTTGCCCGTGGTCACAAAATCTAGCGGTCACAGAAAACAGTGCAACATACGGTTGTGGTGTATGGGAGCTTATCCATTTTTAGCGTTATAGATCTAAACGTGTTGTACATGTAAGTGATTATAAGTGTGGGGTTTGGTTTAGTAGGCTTGTGTTGTTGTTGTTGTTGTTATTATATATAAATATAGTAATTTATCGTTTGCTTTAAAACGTAAAATAATTATTTAAATATGTTTCTCAATGAATAGATTAGTCGACTAATCGAAAAAAATAATCGTTAGAATAATCGTTTAAAAAATAATCGTTAGGGACAGCCCTAATACACACACACACACACTCAGGTTTCAAGGTTTCAGTAGGAAAGTCTCCTCTCCAAGGTTCTCCTGTGATTGAGCAAGAGCATCTGTTTACTCAGCTTTCAACCTGCACCATATCAAAACCTGCCCACATGTAGTTACAAGACTTAACAAGCTCAAAACAGCCGCTCTTTATTCACAGCTCAGGGCCATCAGCACACCACGTGTTAGAGGACATTTATTACAATGCAAATTCATTGGGCTTGGGAACACCTTGGGCCCTATTAAACGTACACCCTGCGTAAGGCATGCTGCGGTGCTCATTGCTATCTTACATCCTGTCAACAGTGTATTTTCACACCTTGCGTCTGCACCGTCAAAATAGCTTCAGAGTTTAGCAATAAATGAGGAATAAATAACGCCGATGGGTGTGGTGGTCTGGAAGTGAGGTGTGTTCAGGTAAAAATCTCGGCGTGTTGCTATTTGGTGGCAGAAAACCCAGGTGCGCCACTGACTGATTTAAACCTAGACAACAGTCAAGCAGCCATTCCAATAGGTGCACATAAACACACTTCAGAGCGAAAACCCCAACTTTAACTCAACAAAAAATAGAATAAAGAACACACAGGTCAGTATCATATCCTGCTAAGATTCGCAAAAGCGCTGCGCTGTTAAGATAAGAATGTGCCAAAGTCAGAGCTCACCTGGCTCTTAAAGAAAATGGCAAATGACACACTGATTGGTTTATTTTTTGTGATGCCCACAATTAATGGGTGTGGGCATTTTGTTATGATTAATTAAGAGAATTAGACACACTACCACACCCTTCACTCAGCTGCACGATACACAATTTACCAGTGATCAACAAAATAGGGCCCCTTGCCTTCAATGTTTTATGGTATTATTTATTCTGATGATTTTTTATTTATTTATATTATTTAAACAAAAAAATATCGAGTTTGCCTTTGTTACAGTAATTATCAATTTTGCACCTGAAGATATTCCTTTTTCTTAGGATAAGCACATTTAAGTAAGTATTAAAGGAAAAATAAGGTGTGAAATGCACTTAGGGTGTAGTGAAATGTGATAACAATAACAAATACAAATTTGTTTTATCCAAAAGCCAACCTCTATTCTTCAGCTTTTAGCCGATGCTCCCAACAGGCTTACAGTGCTAGTGATAGGGGCATAGTGTTGCCCATGCAAATAAATCACTAATTTTGCACCATTAACAAGCTTAAAGTAGCTTGAATCTTTATTGGTAGAATTCTAAGAGCCCAGACATTTAACACGAGGCACTCAGAATATTAAACATAGTAGAGCTTAGATTTTCTGCCGAGATTTCCCACCACTTTCCCTCGGGCCGGGTCGGGTCACGTTCAAGAAAGCAGTCTGTGATGTAGGCGTCTGTTTTTTAATGCTGTTTTTTTTTTTTTACATGTAAAGCTATAAGAACAATATAACAATATAAGTTGCAAATCACACTGTGTTTGAAAAAAAGTTGCACAAGCGTGCAGTGCACACTCCACTTGTCTGTATTACGCATTATATTGACTGTAAGCTCATTATATTTTTTTTTTCTTTAGAAATTAGTTTCTAAATTTAAATGATATTACATTAGATGAAAGTTATTTAGACATCATATTGTAGCCTAATTTACCGATGTTTAGGCTAAGGATCATTGTTTCGCATTGTTTATGTTTTAATCTTTCAGAGATTACTGCTCTTACTAAGCATTTTTTCTTAAATAATAGATCTTCAGTGTTCCAGTGTTAATTAACATAATTTTGAACAGATTTCGCTCCAGTGCATATTTTGATTTAGTCTTAGTCATAGTCTTGTGACGAAAATAGCATTTAGTTTTTAGTCACAATTTAGTCATTTGAAATGTTTTTAGTTTTAGTCTAGTTTTAGTCGACTAAATGTCATAAGAATTTAGTCGACAAAAACTACAGTCAATTTAGTCGACTAAAATGTAAAGGGTGTAAATTTAAATGCTTTTTCATCAGTTCCCTTGAATTATTAACTATATACTTATACGAAATGAAACATTTAATAACCACTTGTGTAATATTATTAATGTTTGAATGTAAAATATATTTATATATTTTAGCTATATCTTTCCCACTGTGAGACTAAACAGATGATCTGATCTTAATGAGTTAGGGTTCTGTATCAGTTCTGTGTTTTAGTGCACTGCCGAGTTAAACACCCCATCAGCTCATGAAATAACATCAGTATTAAAACGCGGATCTCTGCATGGAGATCTGTGGGACTCTGGTCTGCAGAAGCTGAAAGCAGTAGTGATTGGATCTCTTCCTAACTGGTCCCTACCTTTCACAGAACTAAATCAGTTCTGATAAGATTTCATCCCTGCCAAACATTTTTGTCTTGTTTTTATTCATTGACGAAAATGTCAGTTAATTTCATTTTAATGCTGTTTTTATTTAGTTATCGTCTCGTTTTCGTCTTGAAAAAAAGCTTTGTTGACGAAAACTATGATGAAAAGTATTCCTCAACGAAATTAACACTGTTTTGCTCATTTAAACATTCCGAAAATGTTTTTTAAAAGCTCAGTTTTAATGCTCTACTTTTTGGGTTTAAATCGAGCTTGGGCTCATAATGACAGGATGTTTTGAGCCCAATCTAAGCTCTAGAACATAGTTCTGCCACTATCTTGAAGTTAAATTCACGACAATTCGAATTATAAGCACAAATGAAGAGGTAGGACTGGAGGACAGATTGACGAGTTAATTTAGTGAACTTCAAGATGGTGTAATTATAAAATTTCATTCTTTAGTCTGTTTAAACATAAGCATAAATAAGTGAATTTTGTACAGTTTTCAGGTAGTACTGTGTCTATTGCAGTAAACTTTTAACCAATCCAAGGGAATGGCTCAATAATCAATGGCTTAATGACTGTAGTGACTGAGTTGTAGTTGTAGTGCGTGTGAGATCCACGCACCCATGCAGAGTTGGACTGGTTGAGCTGGTTGAGCATCACGATGGAGGTGCAGCCGTAATCGAACACCAGCCTCCAGAAGTCTCCGGTGGTGGTGGGCAGCGGGTGCGGGGTCACCACAAAAGAGGCGGGCCGCAGGAAGCTGTCCATCAGAGCCGCGTTGATGTAGTTGCTGCCGTCGGTCTCGGTGGAGACGAGGAAGGCCAGGGCCCGGTCCGGCGGCAGCACGTCCATGCTGCGGTTCTTCTCCCGGTTCCGGGGCAGCAGAGACACGCTGCACTCCTCCACGTCCAGGTGAGGGGTGACCGAGTTTAGAGTCTGAGAGAAAGAGAGAGAGAGAGAGAGAGGGAAAAAAAGATTCAGAGTTAACGACCGGGGAGATGAGGTGGAGAGAAGGTACAGAGAGAGGCTGTAGGAGGAAAAAAGGAAGGAAAACATCGCTCGACAGGATAGAGAGTGAGAGAGAGAGAGAGAGAGTGGGGGAAGAGAGCGGAAAGAGAAAACAAACAGCCACAGGGAAGAGAAAAGAACAGAGAGACTGAGGAGGCAGAGGAAGCTCTCTGTGTGTTGCTACTGCTGACCATGTAGGTAGCAGCTGAGCTAGTTTTTAGCCGAGGAAGCTATTGTGATCTATCTGGGTAAAGGTCTTGGCCTGGATGCAACATTCAGTTACAGTATCTTGGTAACACTTCATATGAGTCTGATATTCGTGATGCATTTATATAAATGGCATAAGCTTGTATAATGCAGCTCATAAGTACTTATTAAATAAATACTGAAGCTATCCAGACTATGAAGGAACACATAAGGAATCATGTAGTAACTTAAAAGTGTTAAACAATCCAAACCTGTTTATGAGGCTGGTAACTCAACAAAGGTAACTCTTGGTCTTCCTTTCCTGGGGCAGTCCTGATGAGAGCCAGTTTCATCATAACATTTTTAACGGTCTTCACGACTGCACTTGAGGACACTTAACTTATTTGAACTGACTCACTTTCATTCCTTCAAGTCATTTTTTTCCTTACTTGAGTAGTTCTTGCCATAATATGATTTAGAACAGTCCTTAAATAGAGCTATTCACTGTATACCTGTAACTCTACCTCTTCACAACTTTACAACTGATGCTCTTAAACACAAATTCATATGATGAACTCTCAACAAGTTCAGCACAGCTGTTAACTGAAAGCCATCTAAGCAAGAGATGCTACATTGCAGAATCTAAAGTATATAAAATATCCTGGTTTGTTTAAGACTTTTTGTTTACAGAATCATTCTGCATGTGTTCTTGAACAGCAATTTAAATGTAAGTTTGCAATGTAAAAAATCTGTCTCAATAAAGAAAGAAAAGACAATGAAGGAGAAAAGGGGTGTCCAAACTTTTAAGTGGAGATTGAAAGGCTAATTCCTTGCTAAAATCATCTTATTTCAACCTTCTCCCTCACATAAGCAAGAAGCCCTGCACAAGTAAGATGGTGTTACTAGTATAGGTTAGCATATTTCTCTTGTCCCATGACTTTTGACACATACCATGGACGCTACAGAATGAGTGTGGAGGAGCATTCTGCATTGAATGTCACCATGATTGTACAACTTTAAAAGCCAATTTTAGACAATTTCTATGACACTTATTCAACTTGCAAATACCTCCTAAGCCTCCTAAGGTTTTTCAGTAACACTTTCTTTGAATGTCATCTCCATAAGACTGTATAAACACACTCATACTTACAGCACAACACACACTAACACCTCATACACCACAACAATGCTAATCAGTGCTAATCACTGCAGTGCTGAAAATATTGATCCACCCCCCAAACAATACTAAAGCTGACCCTTTAAGAACAGGGTGAAATTAAGATAATAACAAGCAGGTGGTCATAATATTCTGACTGGACTGTGTATAAATAATACCTCTCCATATACTCTATATTTCGCAATTTATGGCGCACTGGATTATAAGGTGAAATATCAATAAACATCTATTTTCTGGTCTATTTATAAGGCGCATTATGCGACTCTAGTAAGGAACAGGGGTGTTGTTGCAATGTTTTCCTTCTAATTCAACAGGTCTAACAGCTGCGTGGTGAGCTAAGTTAAGTAAACAAAACTCTACAGACAAGTCAAATGAGGGCTGGATGTTAATCTACATCGATTTCTCTCCTGAAAACTGTTTATTTGGGTGAGTAAAGTTTATGCTTCCGTTTATTTACAGTAAGCTTAGATTTCCACTGAAGCTGGAGCATTAGCATTAGGAGATTACTGCTAGTGGTGATGCTAATGCTGCTCCAGCAGTGCCAGCCGGGCTTAGCAGCAGGCTACAGGCCGATAATACTCACCTCTGGACGAACAAAGAGATTAGGTTAGCGGCTAATGCTCATAAAATTCATACATAAGACCCTCACCGGCTTATAAGGCGCACTGACAATTGTTGTGATTGAAAGGATTTTAAGCGCACATTATAATGCGAAACATACAGGATTCACATGGCAAATACTCGTAGAAAGCCTATTTAAACATTTAAAAAGTGATTTTGGATATAACTAATTGATTGTAGACCATTTTGGGGCAATAACAATTATCGCTAAACCCTTTTTAAAACAGTGAGGTTGAGATCATTGTAAGAATAGCATGTAAACCTCTAATCTACATTAATCAACAACATTCTAATCCCCTACACTGAGTGAGCTGCGTGGAGGTTGAGTTCTTAAATCATTACTTATTCAGAGAGAGAAAGATAAAGAGAGAGAGAGAGGGCAAAGACAAAAATCAGGAAAGCCATATTTACTCAGCGCAAACAGACCAAGTCAATATTTGACTCTCAGAGTAGAATAATTCACATTCTAATCATCAGGCCGAGGACATCTGAAACACATTTACACACTTACATATACACATCTATAACGAACAAGCACATTACAAGCCCTCGGATGAACGAATGAATGAATGAACGGGTCTGGAAGCACTGCGCTGTAGGTTATTGAAGGCGATGGCTATCGGCCGCTACTCTACAGAGTGAATGGGCTATTCCAATTATGAGCATGCAGTGTTCAGATT
Organism: Astyanax mexicanus; assembly: GCF_023375975.1. Classification (NCBI taxonomy): domain Eukaryota; kingdom Metazoa; phylum Chordata; class Actinopteri; order Characiformes; family Acestrorhamphidae; genus Astyanax; species Astyanax mexicanus. The sequence continues at coordinate 19,710,642 of NC_064410.1, read as the reverse complement.
ACATCTGGGGCCCGGCTACAGTGATGTACTGGCAAGCGGCGCAGTCCAGGAACGTGCTGCGGGCCATGCGGATATGAGATCATTAATATCTTAATGTGGAAAAAAGGCACAGGGAAATAAAGGCGGAGGACATGGCTCATTAAAATAGGGCAAGACTAACACAAGCTCCTGACGTGGCTGGTTAAATACAATCAGCGCATTGCTCTTAGATTGACCTTAAGAATATAGCTGCTAGAATCATTATCAAACATCAGAAAAAAAGTTGCACCTAAAAGGAATTAGACGACAGGAATGAAACTTGGTGGGTAGTCATGCAAGCTCATCAGCTACACTGAATTTACAGTGGTCTGTCATGTCAACGAACAGCGATGTATCAAAATCTGTTTTTTTTTTGTGGGAAGCATTGGCTACATCAGATACTGTCGTAAGGTGCATGTGAAACCAAATAAAGGTATATTTTGAGTTAATTCACTCCCTGTGTTTTTTGTGCATCTGTGTGCTTCCTGACTGCTGGTTTACAGTGGCCACGCCCCTATCCCCAGGGGCGCCGTCACGATAATTAATTGATAATTAATTATGCTGCTCACTAGACACTGTATGAAGCTCAACTAAACATTAATACAGTATTTATAAATATTAATTTATAATTATTAGTTTATAGGAAATAAAGCTTGTATAAAACATTTTCCATTTAAATGATTTCATTGGACAAAGCCCACATGTGGAGAGGGGCAGTGTGTTCATGTGCACTGACGCGACGGAGCAGTGGGAAACGTTTAGCTCCATCAGACGCAGTGCATCATGGGTCCGGCGCGTCGATCTATTCAATCAGAGAACAGGTGTTTTCCTAAAACGTGTCCCCAGCACAGCGTATTAAAATATTTTAGTTCCAGTTTCAAGCATTCCAGAGAAGCATTAAAGGAAAGCTAATCATTGTGGTTTCATTCAGGCTTCCCTGTCCTTTATAATCAACCCCTGCTGATTTACAGGAAGTCTGATCAGCATAATACAGCTTGAAGAAAGGCTGCTGAGATTGTTTGGGTCTCTGGTGGGTTTTGAAAATATTAATATATACAGCTCTGGAAAAAAATTAAGATTAGTTTATCTGATTTTGCAATTTATAAGTATAAGTTTGAGTGAAATAAACATTGATGTTTTATTCTATAAACTACAGACAACATTTCTCCCAAATTAAAAAAAAATGTTGTCATTTAGAGGATTTATTTGCAGAAAATGATAAATAAAAAAGATGCAGAGCTTTCAGACCTCAAACAATGCAAAGAAAACAAGTTCGTATTTATAAAGTTTTAAGAATTCAGAAATTAATATTTGGTGGAATAACCCTGGTTTTAAATCACAGTTTTCATGCATCTTGGCATGTTCTCCTCCACCAGTCTTACACACTGCTTTTGGATAACTTTATGCCTGCACTCCTGGTGCAAAAATTCAAGCAGTTCAGCTTGGTTTGGTGGCTTGTGATCATCCATCTTCCTCTTGATTATATTCCAGAGGATTTCAATTTGGTAAAATCAAAAAGAAACTCATAATTTTTAAGTCGTCTCTTATTTTTTTTTTTTTTTTCCAGAGCTGTAGCTATAACAGTGAATCACTAAAGTTTATTAAGTAGCTTTTTTAGGGCATCGTATATCTTCAGAGTGGGAAGGCGGTGCAGAAGTTTATTGTTGCAGTATTGATTCTTTTTCTTTATCTCTAAGCCCTCTGTAATGGGGAGCTGAAATGAGCTTTTATTAACTTTATTAATCTTTTAATTTTTTTTTTTTTTTTTTTTTGCATTATTTAAGGTCTAAAAGCTCTGAATCTTTTTTTTTTTTTGTTATTTCAGCCATTTCTCATTTTCTGCGAATAAATGCTCTAAATGGCAATATTTTTATTTGGAATTTGGGAGAGATGTTGTTTGTAGTTTATAGAATAAAACAAAAATGTTCATTGTACTCAAACATATACCTATAAATAGCAAAATCAGAGAAACTGTTCCAAGGGGAAGGGTTACACTTAAAATAACAAGGGGTAGAGGGACATAAGAGAAATGGATTCGGGCCCAGTGCTCTGGAGTTGCTCATATCAGTCTAAATTTTAAATCATCATTTATTGTTCTTTGTAACATTTATCCTTCCATAGTACAGCTAGTTTTTCAATCATTTCTTTGAAGATGATTGTATTAAGAATAACATGTCAATCAGCTATGGTCACCACATTGTGCTTTATGAATATTTTTCATTACTGAGCCCCAGTGTCAAACAAGTGCTTATGATTCCAGTCCAGCACACTTGATTTGCTCTTGTTCTGTGCTTTTCAGAGCAATCAGAAGCATTGAGAGGCCCTGCTGTTTATTTTCCCTTTGAAATGCAACCATTCAGACTTGACCAGGTACATTCCACAATGCACAAACAGCAAACCAGCTGCTCTAAAGTAGCCTGTAATTATGGACGTGTTGCAATCATCTGTCGATTTGTTTCCACTGGTAGCACAGCTAACACTCGAATAAAAAAGAAAAAAAAAAAAAAAACGGGACACAATTATAGGTTGTCTTGCTTGATCAGGGAAATGGTTTAATGTCAGTCAAATCGTTTATGCCTTAAAGAGATGAGGGAAAAACAACTGCAGGGCTGATAGTATGATGCCAGTACTGAAAAAGACAAACAGAAATGGGAATCCAGCTTTCTCTTTTATAGAGCCATTAAATATCTGCCAAAACCGCAGCGTGGCCACCTTGGAACGACCTTTCGGTTTAGTAATAGGCACTAAATACACTGACATTCAAGAGGAACTGCTCATAAAATGCAGTACAGAGATCACGGATACACACTGTAAATACAAACAACTCAAGGCTTTTTTTTTTTGATACCTGGATTTAGGTGTGAGTGATAGAGTGAAAATATTATATCATCATATACAAGGAATTTCATTCAAACTGAACAAAGTTGTAAAAAAGTATTGACATTTATTACTCTGCAGGTAGAAGTATAAAAACTAGGGTTTAAAATACTTCTGTAGGAGTTGAAGTATCAACTCAAGCTTTTTACTCTTTAAGTACAAGTGTAAAACTACTGATTTCAAAACTACTTAAAGTAAAATACTAAAAGTAATGTAGGGAAAAAAAATGTAATTATGAACCGGAATCTAGTATAGTGCACTAAACAAATCTGTGTCTATATTACTTGCAGTTGGGATAAAGTAAACATCTGCTGAGTATTTAAACCAAAAAAGTTTTTTTTTTGTTTGTTTTTTTTGTAATTAGGCCGTTTTCACACAAGCTCCATTTGGTCTGGTTAAAACGGACTCTTGTTCGTTTGTACAATTAATGCGGTTCGATTGAGCAGGTGTGAAAACAGTAATCTCACTTGGGTGTGGTTCGATTGTGGTGAGAACGTTATCTGGTCTCGATTCTATCCAGCTATTAAATATACTTTACTTATATAGTTATTTGAGCTGATAAGGTGCAGTTTAATCTGATATATTAGCCAGCGAATTACCACAGCTATGAATAAATGCTGTCTCTGCTGCTCCATGCTGTTTATTGACTAAAATTGCACGATGCACTGAACTTTGTTTATTCTTTTTTTTAAACTACGTCATCACAAACATTTCGGTTCTGTAGCGTTCAATGCTTTCCAGTTACTAGCTTCAAAGGAGTCAATTTAGTAGGCTAGATCTGATTCACCTCATAAGAAAATTGATTCACAGGATTAAGGTGAACCTCGTATTCTGAACAAATGAATCGTTTTGCGAGTACTAATTTGACTCTCTCTCCTCCCCGACTTGTGAACAAAAGAGGCTCGAGGAGTAAGGTCTGGGCATGTTCTGCTTATATCACTAAAAAAGGCGGGAACCCGACCAACACCACAAACCTAGTTTACAAATGGTGTTTCAAATCTCTCTACTGTAAAGAAGCAAACACTAACATGAGCTCTGCATTTGGTGGACAAGCACCCTGATCTCTACAGAGAGCTGAGAGGCGGAGAGGTTAGTGGAGTTAGGGCGTTTTCACACCAGCACTATTTGATCCGGTTAAAACAGACAAACTGGTTCGTTTGTAACTTTAGTGCGGTTCGATTGAGCAGGTGTAAAAACAGTAATCGCACTCGGGTGCGGATCAAAAGAACTGGACCAACACCAGCTAGAGAAGGTGGTCTTGGTTCAGTCCCAAACGAACTCTGGAGCGGTTCGCTTGTGGTAATCAAGTAATCCGGTCTCGATCTGACCAAGCTATTAAATATAGTCCATTTATTTGAGCTAAACTGCTGATAAGGCGCAGTTTAATACTGATATATTAGCCAGATAACGCTAATTACCAGAGTTATGAATAAACGCTGTGTCCGTGTACGCCTGGTCTGTGCTGCGTTTCAGCATTCAGAGTGCACTACAACACCGAATCTTTTCGCTATATTTACTTTTTTTCGTATATTTATATTTAGAGGAGACGATGTGCTCGCATGGTTTATTGATGCACATTTTGGTGCATTTAGGATTGTTAAAAGACCCAAAATGCAATGAGTCCACTAGACCCAGCAGGACTTCCTGTTTACCCTGTTTAGGTTAATGTCCATTATCATTTCATCCATTGTTTAAAGCATCTTTATGTTGCATTTTTTATTTTAAAATAACAGATTCAAAACTGTGTTGCTTCTCCAATGAGATATCCCCTGTGATAGCAAGACCTGTGATAGTGCCACTGCAGTCGCTATGCTAATCTCTGCACTTGGTGCACGTACACTATTGTTCAAAAAGCTGTTTTAGGCACCTGTGGGAATTTTAAGTAAAGGAAAAGCTTATTATCTGGGCAGTAAGTCTTTATTAGCTTAGTAACACATGAGCATTACAATAAATACAAACAGCAAAATTACAACATCACTGTTTTCCTTAAAACATCTCCTAATCTCTCTTCCTCATCTGAGTTGTTTCTAGTTCATTCTAGTTTCTATTTCATATCAACACCTGGTTTGGTAAATTGGTAAATGTGGTAAATCAGGTGAGCTGCTGACGAAACTGAACATAATATACACATGCTGGCTGAGGAGCATCCATGAGAAATTCAGCTTTAGCTCAGAGGATATAACATACTTAGCTAAAAATGAGAATCTCTTGCTACATTTTACTGTATTTATGTTTATTTGCATCTGTTTAAATCATATGTGGTGCTTTTCTCAGGTTAAAACACTCATATTGCTGAGATAAATGGATTAGTGTCATTTGCTCTGATGCATAAAGCCTTTGCACAGTACCATACATTTTTATTTGAGAGTCCTGTTTTGCCTTTTAAAAAAGACCAATCACGACCGACCATTATTTCAGCATGAACAGCTCTTTGTTTAGCAGTCTCTACAATTCTGACATTCTGGGAACTGCTCTTTATTTCTTTTTTTTTTTTCATAAAACAGAAAAGTGCTGTTCATAAAAGTAGCAGTTATTTAAAAAGCCTCACAGTTTGACTATTTTATAAGCTGTGAATACGCTGGAGGCGCATTTTAGAAAGTTAAAAGTGACACGAGCTCTGAATATATCTAGTGCTGGGAATGTGCCAGGCTTGATTTAGCATCCAGATCACTTCCATTACAAGTCCATCAGAAATGATTGCTAAAATGACTGTATGAGATGACTATATGAGTGTGTGAGCCGGTATTGCTAAACTGTACATGTTCTAAACACTGAAAACACATACAGTCATATGAAAAAGTTTGGGCACCCCTATTAATCTTAATCATTTTTAGTTCTAAATATTTGAGTGTTTGCAACAGCCATTTCAGTTTGATATATCTAATAACTGATGGACACAGTAATATTTCAGGATTGAAATGAGGTTTATTGTACTGTGAAATGCATATTGTACAGAAACTGTGCAATATGCATTAAACCCTTATCATTTTATTGATTTGAATACTCCTAACTACGTTTTACTGACTTACTGAAGCACAAAATTGGTTTGGTAACCTCATTGAGCTTTGAACTTCATAGCCAGGTGTATCCAATCATGAGAAAAGGTATTTAAGGTGGCCAATTGCAAGTTGTTCTCCTATTTGAATCTCCTCTGAAGAGTGGCATCATGGGCTCATCAAAACAACTCTCAAATGATCTAAAAACAAAGATTGTTCAACATAGTTGTTCAGGGGAAGGATACAAAAAGTTGTCTCAGAGATTTAACCTGTCAGTTTCCACTGTGAGGAACATAGTAAGGAAATGGAAGACCACAGGGACAGTTCTTGTTAAGCCCAGAAGTGACAGACCAAGAAAACTATCAGAAAGGCAGAGAAGAAGAATGGTGAGAACAGTCAAGGACAATTCACAGACCACCTCCAAAGAGCTGCAGCATCATCTTGCTGCAGATGGTGTCACTGTGCATCGGTCAACAATACAGCGCACTTTGCACAAGGAGAAGCTGTATGGGAGAGTGATGTGAAAGAAGCCATTTCTGCAAACAGAGTCGCCTGAGGTGCGCTTTTGCTTTTGCATACCTCAGG